>NC_056728.1:1204179444-1204514444 GCF_019279795.1 Protopterus annectens
GTGTGCCCTGTTTAGTCACAGCCTCACCTCAGGTTTTGTTCCTCCGAAATGGCAAACTGCTACTGTCATCCCTCTTCATAAAGGTGTGGCAACTGCAGACCCTGGGAATTATCAGTCCAGTAGCCTGATGAGTCCGATATGTACAGCTATTGAGTGCATCATCATTCACCTGATCGACAAATATATAGGTAATCTCCTAACTCTGGACCTCACACAGTTTGGCTTTGTGAAAGGGAGGTCATGCCTGCTCAACCTGGTTGACTTCTTTGAGTCAGTCACCAGGGCTGTGTATGACAGTAAGGCACTGCATACAGCCTATAGCAATCTGGCCAAGGCTCTTGATACAATTCCTCAGTCAGGAATTATGGATGAACCCACCAGACTAGGCATTGACCACTATATCAGTAGGGGGTTGCAAATTCACTCATAGATAGAATACACAGTGTGAAAGTAGCAAGCTCCAAGTCAGACTGCCAGCCAGTCATGAGTGGAGTCCCACAGGGATCAGTCCTGGGTACTCTCTTGCTCAGCATGTACTTCTCAGGAGTCTAGGCCAACACAAAGGAACTCTGTCTGACCAAGTTCACAGACTGACCAATTTCACAGACAACTGCAAGCTGAAAGCCATCATTAACTCCACAAGTGATGCAGATATCCTACATAAAGGCATCATTGAGACCACTGGCAGGTGTGGAAACCATGGTCTGAAGCTTAACACCACAAAATGCATCATTAACCCTTTAGTAAAATCTCAGTTACCGCTAAGTACCACACTGATGGGAGCCCACAGAACACTGTAGGTGTTATAAGAGATCTCGGGACACAGGTAGACAGCAACCTCTCTTTTAACCCCCACATTGCCACTGTGGTCAGGAAATCCTTCTATGTGGCACGTCTCATTACCAAGGGTTTTGCATCTAGGAAGAAGGAGGTCATAATCTCTGTGTAATCTTCCTTCAGTATACCAATCATCAAGTATAATGGCCCATTTGGCATGTACCTCACTAGACAACTGCAACAGCTGGAGAGGCCACAGGAGTACCTCACAATGAGGATTCTAGGCATTAAACACATGTCCTACACAGACAAACTCAAAAGATGCCAGTTATTTTCCATCTCATATCACCTACTTAGATGTGATCTCTGCTTGACTTGCAAAGCCATGTCTGACCCAGCTGTCTTACAAATGCTACATCTAAAGACATCCCAATCTTTGCACCACACACTACAGGGACTGTGACCTCATTACCGCAATCAACGCAACATGCTGAAGGGACAGGTTCCTCACCAAGAGACTGCACATGCCCTGGAATAAACTTCCCATACATGTCAAGAAAAGCACCTAGATGACCCTGTTCCAGAGAAATCTTGATGAGTGGATGGGTAATAGAAAGTTCACCCCGGCGATCATTCCAGTGGCTCTACTTGATGGGGTCACTGGGAACTAACGTCGGGTGGCACAATGGCAGGGCACTTCTATGGGCTAGGCTTGTAATGGCTCCAGGGCCATTAGCCTAATACACACCTATAAACCTATAAGGGGAGTGGCATCAGCATGACTGATAAAGTAGGCCAGTGGGTGGGTAACTTATCAAAATTCTTCTTCCTACCAACATACACAGTTACACACACACTTAGACACCCACACACACATTTGCAAGATCTGAGAGTAGAACACTATCTATCTAGTTATTCTTACTATAGTGTTGCAGAGTTATTGCACATGCTACAGAGTTTAATGGATGGATAAGTGTCCAAAGGTGCTGATAAGGGGAACATCAGCAGGACTGATAAAGTGTGCCATTGGGTGGGAAACTCGTCAAAATACTTATTCCTACAAACATGCACACTTTCACACACACTAAGACACCCACGCACACATTGGCCAGATCTGAGAGTAGAACCCCTGCCTATCTAGTTATTTGTAGTATAGTGTTATGCAGTTATCACACCTGCTACAGAGATTACTGGATTGACAGCTGGCCAAAGCTGCTGATAAGGGGTATGACATAGGGAGGACTGATAAAGTATGCCAATGGGTGGGAAATTTATCAAAATGATTCTTCCTACAAACATGCACACTTTCACACACACTTAGATACCCACACACACATTTGCCAGATCTGAGTAGAACCGCTGCCTATCTAGTTATTTGTACTATAGTGTTATGCAGTTATTGCATGCGCTACAGAGGTTACTGGATTGATAACTGGCCAAAGGTGCTGATAAGGGGAATGACATCAGCAGGACTGATAAAGTATGCCAGTGGGTGGGAAACTCATCAAAATACTTCTTCCTACAAACATACACACTTTCACACACACTAAGACACCCACACACACATTGGCTAGAAATGAGAGTAGAACCCCTACCTACCTAGTTATTTGTACCATAGTGTTACACGGTTATCGCACAAAGCTTAATGACAACTGTCAAAAGGTGCTGATAAGGGGAATGACATCAGCATGACTGATAAAGTAGGCCAGTGGGTGGGTAACTTATCAAAATACTTCTTCCTACAAACATACACAGTTACACACATACGTATATATCCAAAAACACATTTGCCAGATCTGAGACTAGAACCCCTACCTATCTAGTTATTTGCACTACACTTTTACACAGTTATTGCATATGCTACAGAAATTACTGGATTGACAGCTGGCCAAAGGTGCTGATAAGGGGAATGACATTAGCAGGACTGATAAAGTATGCCAGTGGGTGGGAAACTTATCAAAATGCTTCTTCCTACAGACATACACACTTTCACACAAACTTAGACACCCACACTCACATTTGCCAGATCTGAGAGTAAAACCGCTGCCTATCTAGTTATTTGTACTATAGTGTTACGCAGTTATTGCATGTCCTACAGAGTTTACTGAGTTGATAACTGGCCAAAGGTGCTGATAAGGGGAATGACATCAGAAGGACTGATAAAGTATGCCAGTGGGTGGAAAACTCATCAAAATACTTCTGCCTACAAACATACATACTTGCACACACACTACGATACCCCCCCCACACACACACACATTGGCCAGATCTGAGACTAAAACCCCTGCCTATCTAGTTATTTGTACTATAGTGTTACACGGTTATTGCACGAGGTACAGAGCTTACTGGCTGACAAATGGTCAAAGATGCTGATATGAAGAATGACATCAGCAGGAGTGTAAAAGTAGGGCATTGGGTGGGAGACTTATCAAAATATTTCTTCTTACAAACATACACAAACACTCATTTGCCAGATCTGAAATTAGAATGCCTGTCAAACTAGTTATTTGTACTATAGTGTTACGCAGTTATCACACATGCTACAGAGCTTACTGTGCTGACTACTGGCCAAAGGTGCCAATACGGGGAATGACATCAGCAGGACTGATAAAGTGGGGCACTGTGAAGTGTTGTGGGTGGGAATGGCCTAAAACTGTTTCACCTACAAACAAACACATACATCCTTACTCTCATATACACAACTGTGACACAAACACACACACACACACACACACACACACACACACACACACACAGTTGCCAGTACTGAGATTAGAACCTCTACCTATCTAGTTATTTCCACTATAATGTTACGCAGTTATCGCACATGCTACAGACCTTATAGGGGTGATTGGTGTCCAGTGGTATTTCTAAGGTGAATGAAAGCAGCAAATCTTGTGAAGTAGGGCAATGTGAAATGTACTGAGTGGGAAGAGTCTCCTAATACTTGGGCCCATGCACAGGCAGGTGATGTAATATTACAAGCTCAACCTCAGTACTGTTACACAATGGGGCTCACCTTTTATGCTGGCACATGAAACTGATTACAACTGGTATGCCACTGTCCACAGCAGGACATCACTGTATGCCATTCAGAGTATCCATGTGTGTGACTCACTCTGTCTGTGTCCCCCCGTGTCTCTTTCTGTATCACTGTCTGTCTCTCAGTTCCCCACATCTATGTGTGTATGCTTGACATATGTTATCTGTTGCCATATATATATATATATATATATATATATATATATATATATGTGTGTGTGTGTGTGTGTGTGTGTGTGTGTGTGATTGTGTGTGTGTGTGTGTATCTCATGCAACAGATGCAGATATATCATATATGCACCACCTACATCTAGCTGACGGTAATCCTGTCTGATGTGTGTGTGTGTGTGTGTGTGGGGGGGGGGAATTGAGGTGTACATAGCTGTCTGTATGCACAGACATATATACACAATACAGTCATATATTCCACTGTGGGTTCCAACATGTCCTGTGATTCTCTAAGTGTAGGAGCATGCCCAGTGTGACCTTTTATAGTTAGGGTGGGACTCCATTCCAGAGATAGGTGTACTTCAGTCCAGGGTTTTGTGTGCTAAAGCCATACCTCTCAGGAGTACACAGGACATTCCTCAGGGTACTTGTTTTGTTTAGCAGACATTAACTGACATAGCTGTAGTCTGAAACTGCAATGTACTGTGTCACTATCTAGTGCCAGACATCCTCAGATCATCACAGTGCTTTACCAGAGGAATACAAGTTGTTCATAAGTTCCTAGGTGTGTACTAGGCTAATGGCCCTGAGGCCTTTACAAACCTAGCCATAGGATTACCCTGGCATAGTGCCACCCGACCTTAGATCCCAGTGCCTCTGTCAAGTAGAGTCACTGGAGTTATCCCGGGTTGAATTTTCTGTTACCCATCCACTCATCAAGATTTCTCTTGAAGAGGGTCAGAGAAGTGCTCTGCTTGACATGTCTGTTCCATAGCATGGGCAGTCTCTGGGTTATGAACCTGTCCCTACAGCATGTTCTGTTAATTGTGGTAATGAGGTTGAGGTCACTGGAGCATATGGTGCGGAGGGATTGTGGTTTCTTTAGATGTAGAATTTCCAACAGAGCTGAGTCAGACATGGCTTTGTAAGTCAAGCAGAGATCACCTCTAAGTAGGTGATATGAGACAGAGAATAGTTGGAGTTTTTTTGAGTCTGTCCATATAGGACAAGTGTTTAAGGCCTAGGATCCTCTTTGTGAGGTACTTTTGTGGCCTCTCCAGTTGTTGCAGGTGTCTAGTGAGGTACATGCCAAATAGGGCATTGTACTCAATGATTGGCCTAATGAGGGAAGAGTAGAGGGAGACAATGACCTCTTTCTTTCTGGATGCAAAACCATTAGTAATGAGATGTGCCACATAGAAGGACTTTCTGATCACAGTGACAATGTGGAGATCAAAAGAGAGGTTGCTGTCAAGCTGTGTTCCCAGATCTCTTATAATGCCTTCTGTGTTCAGTGAACTACCATCAATGTGGTAATTCATAGGACTGGGTTTTTCCCAAAGGGGATGACAACACATTGACATTGAGCTTAAGACCATGGTTCTGACACCAGTTGTTGGTCACTGTGAGGCTATTCTGTAAGATGTCAACATTACTTGGGGAGTTAATAATAGCTCCCAACTTGCAATTGTCTGCAAACTTTGTCTGCCAGAGTCCTTTTGTGTTGGCCTGGACTTCAGAGAACTAGATACCAAACAGGAGAGGACCAAACCCTGCGGGACTCAACTCATGACTAATCACCAGTCTGACTTGGAGTCAGCTACTTTCACACTGTGGGTTCTATCTGTGAGCCAGTTTGCAACCCACCTAGTGATATAGGGGTTGATGCCAAGCTTAGTGAGTTTTTCTATGATTCCTGAGTGGGGAATGGTTTCACAAGCCTTGGCCAGATCAAGGTAGGCTGTATGAACCACCTTGCCTTCATCCATAGCTCAAGTGACTGACTCAAAGAAGTCAACCAAGTTGAGCAAGCATGATCTACCCTTCACAAAACCAAACTGTGTGGGATCCAGAGTTTGGTGATTCCCTATATCCTTGCATAGACCAATATTATGTGGGCAGCTATGTACATTCTTGCCCAACAAGGCCATTTCTGAGGTACGGCTACAGCCAGTATAGTAATGACACACAGCTGTGTAAACAGTCCAGCAACCTGATGATATACTGGCGGTGATCTTCTGCTTGTGTGGTATCTTTCTAACCTGAGATGTCATATCCTTGTGTGTGCATACCTCTGACCTGTACATTTTGTGGCAGGTTGTCCAGGTGTTTGGCTAGAGGTTTCATCCTTTCTACATAAACGTGTGTTTTTATGGCAAGTTTGTTACATATAATTGAAGTGTGATGTTACAAAATAATACAGACATTACTGTTTCTGAATACATGACCTTCAGACAATTCCTGCTACTGCAAACCTCTCACCCTACCAACTTTCTCATTATGTAAGGGTGATATTTACAACACATACCTATTATTGTGCCTTTGTTCCACTTTTCATTCTGCCCTTGTCCAGACATCTTGCTGTCAGAGGTTGGGAGTTATGGGTGTGGTACAGAGTACATTCAACAGTGCAGGCATGTCCATTTGTAAAAGCAAACATAAGAAAAAGGATTATTGAGAATGATCACTGGCAACAGTACCATAAAGCACTTATACTAACAAAAGCTTTGGCACCTCTGCTGCACATCATTCAAGATGTCAGTAATATGTGTAGCATATTCCACATAGTACTGTGACTTCCAGGTATGTCAGCGGCAGAGCAGTGGGAGTCACTGACATGCATAACAGTTGGCACTGCAGCTATCTGTACATGGCCCTGTCAAAGGCAGCACTGTAGCTAGGGCAGTACAAGACAACTGCCAGGAGAACGTGCTGGCCATATCCAGACAGTATTACCACACATACACATGGCTCATTGACCCCTGCATATTGTGAGCAGGCAACATGTTTTCATGTGTATTTGTACAGCCCTGCCAATGTGTGCTGTGCTGCTATTTCCATGCAAACATATATGTTACTGCATTTGTGTGGGTATATGGGGGGGGGCACACCTGTCCACTGTACACATTTGCACAGACTGTGCTGATATTTGCTTTACATTTTGGTTCCATTTACCATACTATTGTGCCCTGTCTTGGGGACTGGAAGCATATCAATAAAGATCCGCAAAAAGAATAAATCCACGAACTTGCAAGCTAGTAATGCAAACTTTTTATTCCATAAAGCACTTTTCATCTGGCTGGATAGCTAGACTTCTTCAGATGCAATTAAATATTCAAAATGAAGTATATAACAAACATCAGTCAGCTGAGCCACCCTACTAATTAGAACAGCTGATCAACACCAACCAATGCATATACATACCCTCACAGCCTAAGCCAAAATGCCTTAAACACACATACCATGAATTATATCTACTTCTAGATAAATTAATTAAAACCTACTAACATATTTATTAATTTAAATAATAACTTATATATCTATAAGTATTCTAAAAACATTCTAAAAACTTATAAGATACTTAATATACTATATGAAAAGTATAGAAGTCAGAAATCATACATATAAATGAGTTTCTGACTTTAATTACATACTCCAAAAACTATGTGATTTAAGCAAACTAAAACAGTTAAACTAATGATGCAAAACTCATGCATCACTCCTACTGGCACAATTCTATTTAGTAAAATAATATAATATAATATGCATAACATATAAAATTCATAAAATGTTTGCTATGTAGAATAATATACATTTCTGCCCTAAATGGTTTTTAAAAAATTGCTTTAAAAGTATATAGCTGTGATTATCTTAAAAGACTTTTCAGTTTTAAAGTACATTTGATAGATTACATCTCATTAAGACCTGGATAGAGACATGCAAACGTATGTAGTTGCCAAAACAATTCCATTTTTTCAAGTAACAAATGTACTGGGCCACTCTAGCAACTGAGGTTACACATTCTATAGCTCTAAACATAAAACCATAATTATGAAAAGAGTGAGTGTGTCTAGCTAAGGCATTGTCTAGTTTGTTATTTCTAATGCTATACAAATGTTCATATACTCTGTCCCTCAACCTTCTATCAGTCTTTCCGATATAGAAGGCAGGGCAGTTGTGACACTTAATAAGATAGACCACTCCTTTTGTATTACAATCAAACCTATGTTTAGTATTATATCTAACCCCTCTGACAGAGAAGTTTGTACCTACCTTTATGTGTCTACAATATGGGCACATATGACATTTATACATGCTCGCATGTTTTGTACTAAAATTAATAGGTTTATGAGTTTCTAATAGATTCTTCAAATTCCTAAATTTCTTAAAGACTACCTTAGGAAAATCATGTAGTTCTTTAACAGTAGCTAGGTCTGTTTTTATAAATTCCCAATTATTTTGTATTATGTTTACAAAATCATAGCTATCCATATAAAAAAAATGTGAGAATAAGACTACATGGGTCCACAGGTTTGCTAGGTAGCTCATCCAATAAAGTGCCCTCTTGGGCAATAACACTATCTAAACCTATGTTAGAGGGTTTAGGGACTAAAATAGGTCTATAAGTACCTACAATTCTCTTTTTTATTACCTCTTGACTTATTTCATCCAATAATACATCCAAATAGCCCCTCTTTTTAAACATTTCTACTAGTTTGCTACATTCCTCCAGAAAGTCCTGTTTATCTGAGACCATTCGGGCCACCCTTACTAATTGTCCTTTTACTACGGAACGTTTTTGAAATGATGGGAGGCAACTACTATAATGAAGGAATGTGTTGGAATAAGTTTCCTTTCTAAATATACTTGCTCTCCAACATTTGTTTATCCTGTCCTTTCTTAAATCTATATCAAGGTAAGATATTCTATCACTGTTAAAACACTGTGTAAATTTTAAAAAATCAGTAGTGTGATTCAACTGATTAACCAAGGACAAGGCTTAATTTTCATTTCCTTTGAATAAAATAAATATATCATCCAGGAAGCGAGTATAAAAACTAATTTGTTCCATAATGTGGGTCACTCCAAAAATGTGTTCCTGTTCCCAAAATGCCATAACTAGGTTGGCAAAACTGCTACCACAGGGGAGCCCATAGCAACCCCTATATTTTGTAAAAAGTATCTGTTGTTGAGAGTAATAATGTTTTTGGACAAAACAATGTCCAACAACTCTTCTATTAGTTTTACTTCGCTTTAGACGGCCCCCATCTGGTGTAGCAGTAAGCCTACCCATTCTATACCTTCATAGTGTGGGATGGAAGAATATAAGTCCCTCACATCGGTAATAAGGAAATTAAAATCATCCCTGTATTCTAAGTTGTTCAAGTTGGCCAAAAAGGTCTAGGAATCCTTACAAATTTGACTTTGTTGGGTTACATATTTTTTAAGCATATGGTCAATAAATTTTGAGCAAGCATAAGTAATGCTGGCTCTAGCATCCACCAATGGTCTCATAGGGGGGTTAGTGGTAGACTTGTGAATCTTTGGAACTCCAAAGATAGTAGGTATTCTTGGTGCTGGTGTATCAAGGAAATTAGCAATTCCTACATCTATCCTTGCTTCAATAAACAACTCATCAAAAATAGAACGAATTCTAGCATAAGCTATATTTAGCTCATTTTTAGATACTTCAGTGTATGTTTCACTTGCTAAAATTTCTTCCATTTTCTTAATATATTCATTCAAGTCTAGTATCACTAACCCACCCCCTTTGTCCGGTTTCATTGTTCTCACTCGGGCTTGCTGAAGCACAGATAAAGCTTCCTTTTCTTCTCTAGTTATGTTGAATTTCAAAGTACAACTTTTTTATTGTTATTTTTGTTTGAAGTTACTTGGTTAAAAAAATCTAATATACACACTTTTTCAAACAAAGCTATAGTAGGTTGTAATTGAGGGCAGAAAGTGCTAGATACATAAAATGATGTTACTGTGTGTTGCCCCTCCCCAAACAAAACTTTAAAATTAAGTTTTCTTGTAAAAAGTTTAAAATCTGTAATTAATTCTGCTATGTTAGTTTTTACTGTGGGGACAAAAGTAAGTACTTTTGCTAGCAAATCAGCCAGCACCAAATTCACTTTAAATTCAGAATAATTAAAAATATTAAAGTCACCTTGCGTGTTACACACTACTGTGTGTTTTAATCCATTTAGTTCTGAAGTCTGACTTACTCATTTACAGGTATGATTTCTGACTTATATACTTTTCATATAGTATATTAAGTATTTTATAAGTTTTTAGAATGTTTTTAGAATATTTATAGATATATAAATTATGATTTAAATTAATAAATATGTTAGTAGGTTTTAATTAATTTATCTAGAAGTAGATATAATTCATGGTATGTGCGTTTAAGGCATTTTGGTTTAGGCTGTGAGGGTATGTATATGCATTGGTTGGTGTTGATCAGCTGTTCTAATTAGTAGGGCAGAGCAGCTGACTCATGTTCATGTTATATACTGTGTTTTGAATATTTAATTGCATCTGAAGAAGTCTAGCTATCCAGCCAGACAAAAAGTGCTTTATGGAATAAAAAGTTTGCATTACTAGCTTGCAAGTTCGTGGATTTATTCTTTTTGTGGAGCATTAGTCGGTTTGTTGCTGCTGTGTTTTCCTGGCATATCAGTAAAGAGCCCGGGTCAGATTGTACTGGCATACATTTGAGTTTCAGACTTCTTACCCTTCATAGCCTTACTGCAACTGCGGGTCCTACTGTGCTATTACTGTGTGAGTCTGTAGGGGGCTAATTCAAAATTGCCGCCATTTGTATGCCTTTACCAGACATTTCTCTATGGTTTTCTTCAGCTGACTTGCTGTGTGGGTGTGAAGGGTGGTTATGGGACTCCCCACTCCGATATCCATGCCTGTGACCTATGACCCCCTCCCACTTAGTTGTCCCCACACCTATACTTCAGTGGTATTTGCCACCTTGGTTACTAATGCACAGTGTGTGGAGGCCAGTTTTGGCCAGGCATTTCCTGGTGTCCCACATAGCTGTCAGTTGTGTGCTGCTATTCCGGTAGGTCACCCCCATTCCCTTGCATGCATGCAGCATTACCTTAGATATGCTAGCAGAACATACTATTCCATTCATTTATTGTTAAGAAGACTGACTTAGATTGTACTTGCAGCAGTTATGAGGACAGTGCTTGAGGGCTGCCTATGTTGGATGCACACAGTACACTGCCTATACATGGCAAGTTACAATTAATGTGATGTGTGTGTGTCATCCATTTTACTGTGTGTGAGAGTCAGAGAGAGGTGTCAGTCCCTGGGTCCCTACAGTGTCAGTGTGTGTGCTATGCATTGCCTCTTTGCCAAGTCATGAGCATACTGGGCATGCCTCCATAGGCAAATGGAGGCATACTGGGCATGCCTCCATTTGCCTATGGGAGCAAGCTCAGGAGCCTCCTCCTGTAAGTCCCTCTGTGCCTGTGGGGACCTTGGCAATGGTGGTGGGCTGTGTGGCCCTTCCTCATGCTGTTCCTGCTGCAGCTGTTTCCCCAGGATCATATTATGTAGCATGGCACATACTACGAACATGTGTGCACATGTGGCTAGAGAGTAATGCAAGGCTCCACCAGATATGTCAAGGCAGTGGAACCATGACTTGAGCATTCCAAACACACAGTCTATAATGATCCTGGTTTGTGCGTGTGCCTCATTATGGCATTCTTGTGTGTGTGTGTGTGTGTGTGTGTGTGTGTGTGTGTGTGTGTGTGTGTGTGTGTGTGTGTGTGTGTGTGTGTGAGCACTTCTGATGGGTGTCATCATCCACAGCTCCAGTGCATAGTCAGCATCCCCCACCAGATGACCATATGGGATGCCCTTACTGACAAATGCGTGGTACAGCTGTGACGAATGCCAGATGTGGGAGTCATGATACCTTCCAGGGCTGCCAGCACACACATTCATGATAATGCCCTGAGCATTGCACATGACCTGGCAGTTATTGGAGGGAAGCCTTTGTGGTTTATGTAGACCCTACCCTGTTCACCGGGTGGTGCTTTGATGTGGATGTGCGTGCAGTCTATGGCACCCAGTACCTCCGGGTATTCTGCTACATGGTGGAAGAGACCATATTGCTGGTCCTCTCCTCATGGGGTGTTGGGGAAATAAATGTGCTCACCGGTATGTGGTAGGATGGCATCCAGAAACTGGTGGAGTGCCTTGGATGCAGATGTCTGTGAGACCCCCATCATGTCCCCAGTAGGTCTTTGGAAAGTACCTGTAGCTAGAATTCTTAAGCCTACACATACCTTGGTATCCACTGAGATAGGTTCCGCTCTGTTGGTTCTAGCTCTGAGTTGAGGCCGGCACAGCTCAGTGATTTGCTGAAGTATGTCTCTGTGCACCCTGTAGTGCTCTACTATCTTCAGATCATGTAGCCCCTGGTAGATTACCCTGGGTCTGAACACTCTTCTCCTTGGTTTGTGGCAGTTGTCAGTATTATCCTCCTTTCTGCCCTCAGTCTCTAGCACATACAGATGGATCAAAGTAATGGCAGTGCCTAACATTTTTCCAGTTAAAAGTCCCCAGCATGTATACACCAATGGTGCAGAGTTTGTGTGGAAAAAACAGACTGTAAGAAGTTTCCATACTTTATACTGTTGTGCTGCAGATGCTGCCTGTATGATTGGCTGACTATGATACATTCCAGCTGAAACCTATATTACTCATGGCTTTGATTTGCCACTGTGAGTGTTAAGGCATTATTGGTAATTTGTGCGTGATTGCCTTTATTCTGTAGTTGCCCTTTTTTAATTATGTTTTACTTACATCTCCTCCCATTTTCAGCTATGCAGCCACATGCCAGCTGTATTATCGTGTGCTATGCATGGCCCATTGTAAGTTGCAAGAATCCCATATTAGTGATTTCTACTTCATTTCTGCTTTATTGTGCTGTTGCCCTTTATTTCTTTTTTTTTACATCTCCTCCCATTTTCAGCTATGCAGCCACCTGCCAGCTGTATTACTGAGTGCTTTCAATGACTTATTGTGTGTTGCAGTATCCCATATTGCTGATTTGTACTGCATTCCCCTTGTTCTGCTATTTCCTTTTTCTTTTCCTATATCCTTCATGTTTAAGCCCCGGTGTGCTGTCCAGACCCATTTATCTATTAGAAATGGCCCTCCACTGGGTGCAAACATACTCCTCAGTTCATGGAATAAGAGTATCCAGCCTCAGACACGCAACCTCACTTAGCTGTGCTTAGTTAAGCACAAACCTGGGCAGCAGAGCTCCAAATGTGCTTACAGCAAGCATGACACACCCCATTTTCATGTTAGTTGCTCCTCCTGTCTACATGATGGTGTTACAGCACCTACATGGTTAGGTGCAGTGTGACCCTTAGAAGAATTATGTGATTCAGTATAAGTCCCTTTATTAACATACCCCACTGCCTTAATCTGTAGTTACTGCACTACACAAGAGCCTTCCCATTAGCAACCACTGTTCCGTGCCATTGTTTCATTCATTGACTATAATGGCAAAATTCAGCTTTCCCCTAAAATGGACTTTTCATAATAATTTTTTTATTTTCTCCATGATCCTGTTAGTGCAGTGCTTCCCTATGCTTAAACAGCCGAGATCGGCTGAAAAATAATAAACTTATATTTTTTATAAACATAAACAGTTTAACATGCCAATGGCCATTGGCATGCCTACAGATTAGGGTACATGCTTTTATTAGAGCTGTTATGCCTCCATTTTCATTTTTGCAGAAATGTATTCAGCTAGTAGCCCAATACATTTTTGCAGCTTACACTGTTCCTGCATCCTACCTGCTTCCTGGATTACTGTTTTACCTCATTTGCATGGTTTTCATCAGCAAATGAGATAATTAGCATCCTGCATGGGTTTCCATGCAGGAACAGTGTCAGCTCACTCATGCACATCAATATGGCACATTCATGGATCGCTTGGCGGCCATATTCTGTGCAAGAGTGGCTACACTGCTCCTGCATGGAAATTTTAGCGTCATGACTCCCAGGATGTGTGTTCTATCTGTGAGCCAATTTGCAACCCACCTAGTGATATAGGGTTTGATGCCTAGTTTGGTGAGTTTATCATTAATTCCTGAGTGAGGAATAGTATCAAAGGCCTTGGCGTGATTGAGGTAGGCTGTATGCCCTGCCTTACCTTCATCCACAGCCCTGGTGACTGACTCAAAGAAGTCGACCAATTTAAGCAGGCATGATATACCTTTCAAAAAGCCAGACTGCTTGGGGTACAGAGTTTGGAGATTTCCTATATCTTTGTTAATCTAGTCCATGATGATGCACTCCATAGCTTTACATATCAGACTCATCAGGCAAATGGATTGATAATTCCCAGGGTCTGAAGTCGCTCTCCCTTTATGGAGAGGGATGACTATAGCAGTGCATCATTCAATAGGGACAAAGCTTGACGTGAGGCTGTGACTGAACAGGGCACACAGATGTGGTGCCAGATCACTTTGCAGTTCATGTAGAACACAGCCAGGGATATTATCGGGTTCCATGGAAGCTGTATTCTTGGCCTTGGACAATGCAGATTTAACTTGGGCTGCAGTAATGCTGGGTGCCAAGCATTCTTCCAGTATTGTGATTGGTCCTTTAGGAGGGGAGAGAGGGGTAAAGTTGGCACTGAATTTGTTAGCCAGTATGTTGGCAATATCTGTTGGCACAGTATAGGAGGTACCATTGTGAAGTAACTCAGAGCAAATCTGGGTATTGCCGTGGAGGTTCTTGACATAACTATAAAAGGCTTTGTGATTGCTTTTAGTGTCTGCCCAATATAGCTGGCTTTAGAGATTGGATGAGGGATCTCAACTTTTTGTTGAGGCTAATTAGGGAGTTTTTCCAGTCTTGGGACTTCACCTTTTTCTGCAACAGTTTCTTCCTTCTGTTGTAGAGTTTATTAATAGCAGGGGACCACCAGATTGGCTTCCTTTTTTTTGGAGGAGAGCGTCTTGGTTCTCTTGGGTATGGCTAGTTCCATGCATTTATGTACGTTTGTACAGTGCATTGATGTATGATTTGGCAGTCATGCAGCTATTTTCCATTGGCATTGGTGCCGTGAAGTTAGCCACCTCTGTTTTTAGGAGTCCAAAGTCAGCCTTGGAGAAGTTTTTCAAGGTGGTTAACTTTGCAGGAGGTGTGGGTGAGATGTGGATTTCCATGGTGATTAGTTTATGGTCAGATCTGACCAGGGAGGGATTGATTATTGGTGTAGAGCAACAGTCACCCATGTTAGTAATAACCAGGTCAAGGATGTTCCTTCTTCTAGTGAGGGCCAGAATGAGCTGGTCCAGGGCATTGGAATTGATGAATTCCAGGAAGCGTTGGGCCAGTGTATTGGTGTTTGAGTAGTTTTCCCAGTTGATGGAGGCGTAGATGAAGTCTCCTAGTATGAGAGTGTTGGGTTAGACCTTGATAGATTCCAGGGTGCTTAGGAAGATGGAGTGAGAGTCTAGGGACATGGTTGAGGACCTATAGCAGGCTATGACCTAGATCGCAGTCTTACCCAGTGTTAGTTGTACCTGAAGTATCTGAGATGCATTATGCTGGGCTACTAGTCTGGAGGTGTGCATATCCTTTATGAATATGGAGACACCACCACTTTTGGAGCTCCAGTCCATGTTTCAGCGCTGAAAGGTGTGGAATGAGTTATAGCCTGGTAGCTCAGGGGTGATTTCTGCTGCTTTAAACCAGGTCTCCATTACAGCACAAATGTCAGTGTTCTCCATTTTGATGAGTGTTTTGAGTGAGTGAATCTTGATATTTAGACTTCTAGTGTTGAGCAGCATGACCCTCAGATTGCATTTATTTATAGCTGTTACAGTGGTAATTTGATCTGTAGAACACTGCCTAAAAAAGGCACTATAGGGGTAGCAAGAGCCTTAGCCAGTACCTGGAAAACCAGCAGTGACAGATGCAGGCCATCTCTGGCAAAGCATTGAGGTCTGTCAATCATGTCATCCCAAGCAGACAAATATCATGTCATCCCAAGCAGACAAATACTGGATCCCCTTATAATGACTCCAGAAACTTAGCCATTATTGAAGTCAATCATTTTTTTGTTTGTACTGTGGTATCATTCTGGGTGATGGTAGGATACTTCTCAGGGCTAGTGTCATACCTGCCTGGGTCACATAATCCGAGAGATCCACCATGTCTCTTTTCATGTAGTCCAGGGAAGTGCATCTCAGGTCATTCACACCCATGTGGACAATGACAGAGTCATACTTGTACTTGTTCTGGAGTGACCTGAGTGCATGTGTTATGTGTCGGATTCTGGCACTTGATAGACAGCTGACTGTTACCTTCTCCTTATTCAACCTAGTAAGTGGGACATCTGTGTGCCTCACTATTGAGTCACCTAAGATTAATGTATTGGCCAAGGTGTTTAGCCTTAGGGGCTTAGGTTGCGGGGCACACTGTGGAGGTGAGATATGTATCCTGTGGTTTGTGCTGTGTTGTAGTGGTCAAGTGTGTTTCTGCCTTGGAGGTCTCTGCTGTTTGGGTAAATTTCTATTGAGTGCCTCCATAAAGGTGGGTTTGTGGTTTGTGTTTTTATGTGAGAGCTGTGATAGTGGGTGTTCTGGAAGGCTGTGTGTTCCATGTGGTGTGGTGCAGGTGTTAAACTTCTCCTCTTGACCAGCTAGTCCAGTCTTTGCTGGAGAGTGCATAGCTTACAATTTGGTGATATAAGTGCATCTCTCACAAGTCTGAGTGTTGGAAGGTAAAAGGAGAGGGTTGTCTGTGTACATGAGGCAGTTGCTATACTGCCTCAGAATGCCCAAGTGCACCAGGTTAATAGGAGAAAGCACAGGGAACTGCCCTTTAATCATGCCAGGAGGGAAAGTCATAACTACTAAGTATTGAAGCTATTTCCGTGAGGAACAACTAGTGCTGATGGCTCTTAGGTGTGCTATAATAATTGCTACAAAAACCTGTTGATGTGCAAAGTGATTAGGCTATTTGAAGTGCAAGAGAGAAAGAACTAGCAAGATCTAAGGTAAAAACTGAAGAACAGACTTTCTGGCATCAGTAATAGTTTACCTCAGCTCGGCACCACTGAGCGGAGCTTAAACATGTAGCCTCATAATAACATATAGCAACAAAAACCATCTAAGGACCCCAGCAAATGGAGTGGTGCAATGATGGACAACCTGATAAATAGGTACACTCAGAGGTGTGAAGTCCACAACCTTGTGTGTGATGTTACAGCATTTACCCCACTCACATCAGAATTAAAAATACATAACAGCAGCCACTGTGGCCAAAGCCTGTGACTAGACTAAAGAAGGACACAGAGACATACATAAGGGGAAGGGGAACCACTGGCCAGACAAATGGGGAATATGCACACCAGAACAAATTGTGGAGTAACATAGGTGCCATGCAGTGTATGGAGTCAGTAAACATCACCTGCAAATACAGAACACACACCCATGTAAGTGGACATCCGCAACAAAGCAAAAACCCAAACAATGGAGACCTCAGAGGCAAAATCACATGAGAACACCACAAAACTACACACCACAGACCATGTAGATGCCACACACTAGGGTGTTGCAAACATTAAGGCCTTACCCCAAACCCAAAAACACCTACCCTACTCAGATAGGCTAAAAGCACTCTCCCTCTACCCCATTCTATACATACTCTGCTGAGGTGACCCCTGTCTGGCATACAAAGCAATCAAGACCCTGCCTTGATGAGACTGTTGCACATCTGGAACTCAAGGCTCACTCCATCAACCTGTAGGTGCAGCATCAATCTCAGCTGTGATATCAGTATTGCTTATCGGTGTGACAGATACATGTACCACACACTCCCCCATCTGTGAATACTCACCCTGCCAACAGCAAGTCAAGTGCCTCAATACCCCTAGTGATGTGTTCCCTGTATAAGTGCACAGGAAACACAAAATACAGTCCTGTGATTCCACCTGTGTCCTTGCTGGACAAGGGCTCTGAGTGCTGACATGCCGTAACATGGGCTACACTGTCGTCTGCATGGTTTATAAGGGCCTCAGGGCCAATACCCTATTAACGTCATAGCAACTTATCAACCTATAAACAACTGTCTGTCAGTGGTTCACCACATTACTCTGTACTGCTCTGCCACTGACATACCTGGAAGTCACAGTGCTATGTGTGGAATATACTACACATATAATGGACATTTCTGCACAGTAGAATGCACTCTGTACCCACACCCATACTTCTCAACCTCTGACAGGAAGACATCTGGACAAGGTCATAAATAAAAGTGGGACAAAGGCCCAGTGATAGGCATGTGTTGTAAATATTGCTTTTACATACTGAGAAAGTTGTTAGAATAATGAGTTTTGCATTAGCATGAATTTTCCGAAGGTTATGAAGTCTGAAACACTAACGTCTGTCATTATTGTGTAACGTCAGTCTTCAATTATATGTTGCAAAGTTACAAACACATGCATCTGGAGCCTTTCTCCCTGGGCCTCCGCTGAAAATTGGCTTTGTTCCAAGTCGGACTTTCCCAGTTAACAAATGTTAAATAAATAAATAAAATAAAATAAATATGCAACTAACTTGCCATAAAAACACAACTTTATGTAGACTGGACTAAACTTCTAATCAAACACCTGGGCAATCTGCCAAAAAATGTACAATTGAGAGGTATGGCCACACCAGGATATGACTTTTCAGATAAGAAAAATACCACACAAGCAGGAGATCCCCAGCCAGTATATCACCAAGTTGCTGGACTGTTTACACAGCTTCATCAGTCAACCAGTTATAGCCGCACCTCTCAACTGGCCTTTTTGGGCAGGAATGTATATTGTCAGGCTCATAATATTGGTCTGTGCATCATACATCTTGCATTCCTCTGGTAAAGCACTGTGATGATCTGAGGATGTCTGTCACTAGGTAATGATGCAATACATTCCAGTGTCAGACTTCAGACATGACTGAAAATGTCTGCTAAAACAAATCGAGTAGCTCTAGCAAATTCCTTTTTTACTTTTGAGAGGTATGGCTATAGCACACAAAACCCCAGACCACAGTACAGCTATCTCTGGAATGGAGTCCCATGCTCACTATAGAAGGTCATACTGTGCATGCTCCTACACTTAGAAAATCACAGGCCATGTTGGAACCCACATTGGAGTATATAACTATTGTGCATATATGCCCTTGCATACAGACAGCTATGTACACCTTGACTGTCCCTACAAACACCCATCAGAAAGGATTACCCTCAGTTAGCTGTAGGTGGCCCATATGTGATATATCTGGATCTGTTGTGTATGATACACAGACATTTATATGGGCAACCTATAACAATATGTCAAGCATACACACACATAGATGTGGGGAAGAGAGAGACAGTGATATATATATATGTATATATATATATATATATATATATATATATATACAGAGAGAGAGAGACAGGGTGACACACAGAGAGTGAGTCGTACACAGGGATACCCCAAATGGCATAAAGTGATGTCCTGCTGCAGACACTGGCATACTAGTCTTAACCAGTCACACGTGCCAGCATAAAGCTGATTGCCATTGTGTAATAGTACTGAGGTGGGGGTTATAATATCACATCACCTGCCTGTGTGTGTGTGTGTGTGTGTGTGTGTGTGTGTGTGTGTGTGTGTGTGTGTGCCTGTAGGTTTAAGTATTAGGAGGCTGTTCCCACCCAGTACACTTCCCAGTGCCCTACTTTAGCAGTCCTGATGATGTCATCCACCTTAGAAGTACCTTTGGATACTTGTCAGCCCCCTAACCACTGCAGCATGTGCAATAACTGTATGACACTATAGTACAAATAACTCAATAAGTAGGAGTTCTAAACCCAGTCCTGGCAAATGTAAGTGTGTGTGTGTTTCTTTGTAGGTGAAACAGTTTTAGGCCATTCCCAACCACTACACTTCATAGTGCCCTTCCTTAGCAGTCCTGCTGATGTCCTTCCCCTCAGAAGTACCTTTGGACAGCCCTTAGCCATATAAGCTCCATGGTGCGTGCAATAACTATGTATCAGTATAGTACAAATAATTAGATAGGCAGGGGGTCTATTCACAGGTCTGGCAAATGTGTGTGTATGTACAAGAGTTTGTAAGTGTGTATGTTTGTAGGACAAAGTATTTTGAGGACATCCAAACCCACAAGACTTACCAGTGCCGTACTTTAGCAGTCCTGCTGTTGTCATTGCCCTCAAAAGTACCTTTGGACAGCACTCATCCCTATAAGCTCCGTAGTGCTTGTAATAACTAATTAACAGTATAGTACCGATAACTAGATAGAAAGGGGTTCTACACTCAATTGTGGCAAATGTATGTCTGTGAAGGTGTTTGTAAGTGTGTATGTTTGAAGAGTAATGCATGTTGATGCCCTTCTCACCAAGTACATTTCACATTTCCTTACTTTACAAGGGCTCTTGATGTAATTCACCTTAGACATAACTTGCAACATTACTAAATCCTATAAGCTCTGTGGCGCATGTGATAATGGCATATTACTGTAGTACACATAACTAGATAGGCAGGGGTTCAAAACACAATACTGGCAACTGTGATACTGTGTGTGTGTGTGTGTGTGTGTGTGTGTGTGTGTGTGTGTGTGTGTGTGTGTGTGTGTGTGTGTGTGTGTGTGTTTGTGAATCATATCATCCCTGTGTGTGGTTGGGTGAGAATCATATCCTCTGGGGGTGTGGGTTATACTATTTTGAGGCGTGAACCACCCAGTACACATCCCATTGCCCTACTTTACAAGGCCCGCTGATGTCATTCACCTAAGATGTACCTGTATACACTTGTCAGCCATTAAACTCTGTGGCATGTGCAATAACTGTGTAATACTATAGTAGAAATAATTAGATAGGCTGGGGTTCTAATCTCAATACTGACAACTATAGTAGTGTGTGAATCTTATTCCCTGTGGCTGTTTTGTGTGTAGGTTATACCATTTTAAGGCCTGTTGACCCACTACCCATGACATTACTTTAAAGAGCCTGTTAATGGCATCTGCCTCACATGCACCATGTAACACTATACAGCCCCTACCAGTCATCTGTACAGATGTACATGGAATATCCACATGTTTTCAACCTATATGTGGTCTGTGTCCCCTAACAATGAGTACTCCTGTGATATCATTGCAAATATGTCACAGTTACCATAGTGACACACATGCCAGCATCAGACATTGTAACTGACTGACACATCATGCTGATACAAAGTCTGTTACTCTATCACTTGTTCAGGTCTGTAGTAGCAGTAGATGAAACTAATTGCTATGTCTGGTATTTTATCCCACCACCCATGAAGGCATTCGCAAGATTACCTGTTGTAAGAGGTTGAGTGTTATGTCCCAGGCATATAATCTGTGTGGAGCATGTCATGTGTAAGGAGCACTATAGTACATGCAAGTGGATACGTGGGGTTACAGGTATGTCTATTGACAATTATGTATGTATTTCTGTATGCACAGCCTTTGTGGCTGTCGTTAGTGTGTGTACGTGATGGCTATACCATTTTGTGTGCCTCTTCCACCCTGAGAACTCCCCCATTGCTAACCTAGTGTCAGCCCATACAGATGTCATCAGCAGTACAAGCACAGTTAGACAGTTTCTAACACCAAGCCACTGTGGTGCATGCAATGGTCATACCACTGTGCATTGTACATTAAGAGATGGGTAGGTAATCTACTCTGAGAAGTGTCACCTCCATGTGTATGTGTGTTTCAAAGCATGTCCCCATGCAGCAGTGTGTGTGTGTGTGTGTGTGTGTGTGTGTGTGTGTGTGTGTGTGTGTGTGTGTGTGTGTGTGTGTGTGTGTGTGTGTGAGATGGCTCTAACATGTTAAGGGTCACTGAACCCACCATTGGCAATCCTTTCATCCCCTGCAATTGTCACCCACTTGAATAGTAGTGGCAGACACTGCCACACTACAGTACTGTTGTGCTATTTGTGTTATGTATCTAGCTATCATCCGTAAGACTGTGCAAGTAGGGGCTGGGCTCAGCCCTTTGTCAGCTGCCCCATGTACAGTACTATGACTCTATGTGCACTACCAGCATGAGAGGCCAGACATACATATGAGAAAGCAGACACACGTGCTGGTGATTGTCAGGTTAGACTAACACAGGCTGACCTGTGTCAAGAATACATACCCCAAACCTGTCATACACAGTACCAGGCATATCCTCATCAACTGCATGATGGTTGAGTGGATGGAGCATAAATGACAGGGGCAACAGGTGCTGATAGCTGAATCTGTTGCAGTTGAAGTAATGGCTAAGCTTGTGAGGGACCAAGTGCCAGCACTCAAGTAACATCATCTGTATGTGTGAGCATGTGGCCCTACAGAATGCCCAGGTGACATGTATGAAGGCTAGGTGGCTGTGTCAAGGGTATATATGCAAGGTCACAGTGTCTGCTACAATTGCCCCTCACACACTCTTGCATGTAAACACACCTGGTAAACATGTACATATACAGCTGTACCTTGGCTATGAAAAGGACGCTGTGTTTCCACTTCCCCTTACTCACCATTGCTACTGTCAGCAGGCCCACAGCTTGCAGACACACAGACACCTTGAACACAAACAGAATACAGTACGTGACACCACAGTCAGTCATCAGTACTAACAGCAATACTACATCATGGCTAAAAAGGTACACACACCTCGATGTGTACCTATAACTACTGCCAGCAGATAGCACCTTATACAGCATGACATTGCTGCACTGTACTATAGTAACCCTGTGCATCAGACCCATATGAGTATGTCCCTGCATTGACGGTATGGATAACAGGGTTGTGGCACAAGTCTCATCACATGCACAGGGTGTGGTGTTGGATTGTCAGAGGCCTAGGCTGGGCCATATGGATGGCATTGTGTGTGTGTGTGTGTGTGTGTGTGTGTGTGTGTGTGTCTGGAGGGGTGGTGTTCAAATGGGCCATGCAGAGGAGCTGTGCATGTCTGGTGGGGACCAGCCTGTGATAGGGATGTGTGAGTGTTTGTCTGCACACCATCAAGCCATATGGCTGCCCAACACAGGGCTATGTTGGACAGCTGTTGACCATACATGGCAGGATGTATGGTTCATCATCTCTTGGCAGGGATGTGGGAAATGGTTCTGCCAGGAGTCTCATTGGCATCACCAGGTCCAAGGACAGATGCAGTACTACTCCCCAATGGTGACTGCTGTGTGCTGGATCTGTGTCACTGATGCTACTGGCCAGGACAATGTGCCTATGGCCTGCTCCAATGTGGTGTGGACAGCACCCTTCCTTCAGTAGTGCTGGTGGTACTGCCATTACAGGACTGTGAATGTGCACGACCACATCGGCTCTCAGCTGATCATGTTGCTGACCTACGTCCACCTGCCCGATGCCCTACTCCCACCAGATGCTCAAGCAGAGACATTGCACAGTTAAGCAGTGACAATGTCTAACCCCACTGTCTATCCACAACATTGGATAAATGACTTATGGCATCACAAATGCAGTGGAGGTTGTCTCGCATGGCAGGAAGTGCTGCAGTCATGACCCTGAGCATCTGTCTGGTGTTGCGGTCAGTATGTGCCTGTGCCTTCATGATGGACCATAACATGCTTCTGGTGACACCTGCTGTGGCACTTGTGTCATGGGCTTGATGGGCAGCAGTCCTCCATTGAGCAGCCATGTCCATCTGCCTGTGTGTGACCTCAACTGCTGTCTGGATATGCATGGTATCTACACTCACACTTGCCATAGTCAGCACACAAGCCTGTTCCATGCCAGCACCCTCCAACTGTCCGTTATCTGTGGCTGCTGGGGGCTGTGTATGTGTGGGCATACTGACTGTGTGTGGGGACATTGTGGGTGAAAGTGGGATACCAACCAATGGCACAGATTCAGCCCCCGACAACCCCACCTGTGCCTCACTATGACCACCATCATCATGAGTGTCCACTAAGACAATGACATCAGGTTGTGAGGAGAGAAACCAACGCCCATGTTCACCTGTGAGGGGAAGACATATGTAAAGTAATACCCTGCAATATTATGTTTGCTGATATCTATATATATATATATATATATATATATATACACACACACACACGCACACACACACACACACACACACACACACACACACACACACACACACACACACACACACACACACACACACACACACACACACGCACACACACGCACACACACACACACGCACTCGTGGTAAACCCAGGCACAGCTTTGACACCTATGGGCCCTTCAGGCCAGACCTTATGGTAGTTCTGCCTGCCACAATCCATCTCTTTCACAGCTACTGTAAGGCCCATAACAAAGGGTGGCAAATCCTACTGTGTGATGGGCCTATTAGCAGAATGGTAATTGTGACCAAGACCAAGGCTATTGGAGTGAGCTATACAATGTCACCAAGTGCATATGCATGTACTGAAAGACCTAACTTACTGCTATACAGACCACACACAATGATAAGGTGTAATGATATGTGATGATAACTGATGATGGAACAAGAGTATACACTATCACTGCAGTACCTACACAGTTCAGACTCACAGGGGTTCATTTCAGACAACATTGCAGGACAGTCTGCAATACATACAGGAAAGATGTGAAGTGCTAGGTGCATAGACTCATAAGATGATACCAGGCTCTTGGCCCTAATGCCCTCATAAGCCTAGCCAAGACTTTCGTCCATGTCCCTTCAAAGCCAGCAACTGTTTCCCCTGACCAGCTGGGACACACATGAGATCCCAGTGGTGTCTTATTCATTTCCCATGCAGTAGTCCAACTTCTTTTTCAAGAGGGCTATACATGTACTCTGTTAGACATGGGGAGAGAGTGTACTTTACAGGCAGTGTATTGTGTGGGACACTACGCTATCCCGCCAACAAGTACTATGGATGTCACAAACCAGGTGAGGGCCTTGCATGCATGTTGTGTGAGTGAGGTCTGTCTTACAGATATGCAGAAACGCTATCAAGTCTGGTTTGGAAATGGCCTTGTATGCCAGACACAGGACACCTATGATCAGTCTGTATGTGACTGAGTACAGGGACAGGTGTTGCAGACCCTGGATGCCTGGTCAGGAACCTCTGTGATATCTACAACTGTTGCATTTGCTTGGCAAGATAAATGCCAAAGGAGCCATTTTACTTGGTAATGTGTCTGATAAGGGTGGAGTACAAGGATGTTGTGGACTCCTGATTCCCGGATGACATACCCGTATTTATGAGGTGGGCCTTGCAGACAGCCATCCCTACAATGGTGGCCACATGGTGGGAAACTGTCAGATTGCTAGCAACCTTGGTGCACAAGTTGCCTCAGACCTGATTGCATGCTCAGTACATTACTGTCATAATTAGTGTGGATGATATCTACCACAGCAGGGAAAATGATGCTTCTCCTAGCATTCAGTTTGAGGCAATGATTCTTGGACCAGTAATTAATTTGGGTGAGGGCCTCTTAGAGGATGTTCACATCAGTAGGGGAATGTAAGGCAGTGGCCAACTTGCAAGCATATGTAAACCTGGTCAGCCACAGACCACTGCTTTTGTCTTGTACCTCAGAAATGTATATCTCAAATAGTAGAGGTCCCCAGACCAATCCCTGGGGTACACCGCTCTGGAAGAGTCTACTACTAGAGGTGGCTTCCACTACTTAGACTGAGTGGGTACTATCATTGAGCCAGTTAGCTACCCATCTGGTAAAATACAGGTCGATGCCTAGCTGTGTAGGCTTATGTATCCTGGCTGCCTGGAGATCACTGTGAGAGAATTGGGCTAGGTGAAGGTAGGCATTGTTCACCATCTTCCCCTCATCCTTTTGTTTGTTGACCACTTTAGAGAAGTCAACAATGTTTAACAGGCCCGATCTCCCTTTGAAATTACCACACTGTGTAGGGTCAAGCATTTTGAGGTTGCCGATGTCCCTGTTCATAATTTCCTTGATATTGCTTTCCATGCCCTTGCAGATCTGGCTAGTTAGGCTGATGTGCATATGATTGGCTGGGTCAGTAGATTGCTCCACCTTTGTGTATAGGGATGACAGTGACTGTCCTCTGTGCAGATAGGATGACAATGGGGCTCAGGCTTTGTTTGACTACAGTGTGTAATGGATCTGAGAGCTCATGCCTGAGTTAATGTAGGATGCAGCCAGGGATGGTAGCAGGCCTATGGAGACTTCTGTGAGTTGTCTTTAAGAGAGCATTGTGGACCAGCTTCCTGATGAGCGTAGGGGGCAGGTGCTGTGCATGCACATGTGTACCGATGGGGGGACAGGGGGGTGATGTTTACACTTTGCCTGTCTGCAGCAGGTTGGCTATATCTATGCTGTATGTGAATGTGGTGTCATTGACCACCACTACAGAGCAGATTTGGGTGTTGCCTATGAGATTGCAGACATGTCTTTAAGGCCTAGAGATTGGCCTTGGTGGATGTGTTCAATTTGCAGTCAAAGATAGCCTTAGGGTAATTCACCTGTGACCTTATTTGCTTGATCAGAGCAAGGTGAGATTGCTTCCAATTAGGCACCTGCTCCATATTGGCCCTGTTCAGCAATTATTTCCACCTATTATGGTATTTGAGTACTGCTGCTATCTACCACAGATGTTTACCCTACCTTGAGGGAGATGATGTCCTGTCAGGTATTGCTGAGTCCATACAGTTATGTAGGTGCTCTCAAAGTATTGTGGTGTGAACTTGGACACTACTGCTAGTTCCAACTGATGTGATGGTGGCTGTAAAGCTACTTCTAGCTGCTCTGAGGAGATTTATAGTAATTTTTGTAAAGTTTATTTTGTTTGACCCTGACAATGGGGGGGGGGGGGGGCAGGGGACATGGTGACCTAAACAATAATGGCTATCTGACAGTGATATGTCTCTGACATACCTCTCAACTGTCCAGATGTCCACAAACTGTCCAGAGGTTTGCCTGTTATGTTTGGTCTGTTCCTCAGACAGTTTCTGTTTTTGAGAAATCAGTAGGATAATGTGAGAATTGTAGTCAGTAAATGTTTACATCCATCTGTGTTTCAGATATCATATCCTTCAGGGATGTTATGTTACAACACACCCTGTAACGCCAGCAACTGTTTCAGTTTGTAACACCATTATGTTATATATTATATGGCCCTCTTTTTCACCCAATGTCCTCCAGGTATGTCAGGCTTTGTCCAGATGTCTTGCAGTAAGAGGTTCAGAGGTATGGTATATCACTATTTAGTGACTTCAGTCCTGATATCATCCAAGTGAGTTAGACTCCTGGACGTGTTATGTGGCAGTGGCCATAAATATGGTCCTACTCCCTGGACATTCTGTGGAAATCTGTACAGTTGAGCTATGTATGTCTGGCCATTGTTAACAGACTGTCAAGATTGTGTAGCAGTGTTGTGTGTAAATGTTTGTTGGGCTGCGTAGGAAGAGTAGCAGATGTGGGTGTCATAGATCCTTTTCTATTTGACTGTGCATGCTGCCACAGCTGCTGGTGGTCTATCATGTGTATATGTTTGTAGGGGCAGACTGGGAAATGTCCTGTAAAACCTCAGGATTCCCAGTAGACTGTGAGTTGGGGCAGTATATGTCGGTGTAGTGTGTGACTGGCAATCAGGATATGTTTGTTCAAACAGTCGTTATACTCTAGAGTTCATTTGGGGTACTGGTATGTTGCTGTGACAGTAGTGCAAATTGTTGTGGGTGAACAATTTCTCACCGATGTCTGCTTTTCTCTACAGTTACATCCCTGTAGTGCATGGTATATTTGCAATTACATGGGTAATTCCCCAGAGTTGATTTGGGGTAGTGCCTTGTTGCTCTTACTGTGGTTCAGAAGGTGCTTGGTGAAATGGTTAGCAGCCCTCAGTGTTTTTTTTCTCTTCTGTTACATGACTGCAGTCATACCTCTCCACTGTCCAGATGTCTAGACACTCTCCAGATGTTCCCTGCAACAGTTGTGGGTTTCTGACAAATCACTGGCATGATGCGAGCACTGACATCAGTAAATTATGACAATCATTTGTATTTCAGACCTGGAATTTATCAGAAAATATATGTTAAATCAAACCATGCTACACTAGAAGATGTCTACATGTATAACAGCCATATTTCAAATATGTCACTATTGTTTTCCCTTTATTCCCTACTTTTAGCAATCATTTGTGTTTCAGACCTGGAATCTATCAGAAAATATATGTTAAATCAAACCACGCTACTTTAAATGACTTCTACATGTATAACAGCCATATTTCAAATATGTCACTATCGTTTGCCCTTTTTCCCCCGCTTTTTGCAGATGTCTTGCAGTAAGAGGTTTGTTTTTTATGTATATATATATATATATATATATATATATATATATATATATACATATACATACACACATATACATACACACATATATCTATATATATATATATATATATATATATATATATATATATATATATATATATATATAGATATAGATATATATATATATATATATATATATATATATCTACGTTTATAAGAGTACTATGGATATGTATTTTTCCCTTATGTTAAATGACTGTAGTGCATGATATGTTTGTAAAAACATTACCACTTCCTTCAGTTCAGTTGGTATAGAGGTTCATTGGTGTGATTTTAGTGCTAGTGATGACTTTTTTCATTCATGTTAAATGACCATAATGCATGATGTGTTTGTAAAAGCATTTTAAATTTCCACTATTTGGATGGTGTAGTGGTACATTGCTGTGATCCTAGTGCACGGGGTCCTGGGTTTAAGACTTGGCAGTGCTGATTATTTTGTTGCTAGACAGAACTAGGGCTGATGGAGACAGAGTAATTAAAGCACTTTGAAGCAGTTGTAAGTGGGTTTGCGTGGTTTTGCCTGAAGCTAAGCAATGCTAACAGATGGTTAAGTTATCTTATCTTCACTTAGCAGCGCTTACTCCCACTTACACCCATGCTAATTTTAATTAAAGAAAAAAAAAGGTTATAGAAAAGTGGTGAAATGGGGGCAAGCAGGGGGTAAAACATTAGGTAAACCCTAACCCTAAAGACTTAGGTAAACCAGCAAAGGATGTGCAGGATATGTGTGGGAAGGACCATAGCGCTACATTTCTTCTGTAGTAACAGATGTGAATAATGTGTAGAATTTGGAATTTACAGCCTCACACCCCACAGAGTGGAGTGTTGGCAACAGACATTTGTAGAATAATTTGTGGGTAGATTAATTTCACTGTACATGGGGGTGAAATGTAGAGCTATGTATGGGGCAATGATTTTTTTGTGGGAAAGATGCCCTTTTTTTAAGGTGAGAGTGGGATGTTGGGGAAGGGCTGTAGCTATGTTTGGGGAGGTAGGTTGGGTAGGATAGGTTGCATTTACAGGCAGACAAGACAGCAGACAGGGCTGGTTTATGACACATGAGGGGGTTAAACACCTTTGTCGGGGAGGGTGGTTAGGAATCCGAAGCCCATGAGCCCCCAAATGGATACGGAGGGACTGAAGTCTCCACCCATGGGCAGTCACCACTGCACCTTCATGGTCCTGAAGGTGGCTGCACTAGGGGCTGGACAGGAGGGTAGCCTGCCCCTTGAGGTGCACCAGGTGGCCTATCTGGCACAGCCGTCCATCCAACTCTGTGTGGATGACACTGTGCACCATACCTCAGAGCGGTGGGTGATGGTGTCCTCTCAGCGCCCGAGCCCAGGGAGGGTTGAGCCCCATCCCCTGAGGCAGTTCCACCCAAAGGTGGTTCAGGACCAGTGGAGGAGGCAGTTCCAGGTTGGGTCCTAGATGTGCTGGGGCCCTGTGCCATGGCAAGATGAGGAGGGACAGATGGATCCTCCAGGATCTGCCTTCCTCAATGTGCTATGCTGTTGAGGTTTTGCAATATATATTGGTTAGTCATGAACAAAACATTGCAAAATTAGTTATAATAGCATGCATGGGTGTTTCAATTAACCCCATACAACAGATTTGAAACAGTTGCATAGCAAACAGAACACATGCATAAATGGAACAACAGTATGCATTGTAACAGCATGCCAGTAACACTGATGGCAACAGGCCACCAACAATGGTATTGGAACAAGGTAGTTTAACATGCAACCAATCAAATATATGAACAATAATAGAACACAAGTCCCAACATTATGTTTTGAGAAGAACATACCCGTAGTATATGAATGATAATTATCAATGCAGATAAGGAGTGGGGGGGGAGACAAAAAGTCCATTAACAACTGTTTAGGCTTCTATTTTTCGCAACAGTACTGCTCAATACAATATGGGTCTGCCCTCACTTTACATCTACCTATGGCCCATAGCTTCTGTAGCACAAACATACCTGTTAAACTGTCAACCTGGAATGGTATGGGGCAAACTGTGACAACTCTGGGTACATGACTAGAGGGGACTTGTACATGTCAGGGTTACATATCTGGCACAGAATGGGTACCCTGCACTGCTGTTATGTGAGTGTGCTACCGGTATACTTCGCCTGGTTTCCTATCCATGTCCAGGGTTATTGGCAGCAGTAAGTACTAGCTGAGAAAGCATGACACTTGAGAGACATGTATCAGGAAGAATGCAAGTTGTATGTACTTAACCTGCTGTCATTTGCAGGCATGGGGGTGGACAGTGGAACAGTTGTACATGGTGCATTAGTATACCCTTCATACAACTACTACCAACATTTCTTGACCTGTAAAACCTGTGGAGAAAATATCTGTTAACACTATCTGACTGTGCACACATCTTACTACCACTCCCCGGATTTGAACCATGTCTAGGTGTGCAAAATTAACAGCTAAGCTATTTTCATCATGCTGAGCTACTGGGGAGCTGATGTTCCTTATTTGACTGGGTTCTGCTTAATACTGTCTTGGTTAGACAGTCTGACCTTGTAATCCCGAAATGCATGCATGACAGATAGTGTGCTGTGCATTAACCCTTTGAAATAATACAATCTGGACAGCAAAGGTTAACACACTGCAATGCTGCATGGGACACACTGTGATACAGTACACATTATTATTCAGAGTTCAGACCCTAGTGCAGTATATATTTCTTATTTCATTTATATCTTGTTTTACAGCTTCACAGTCTACAGTTTTTTTTAGCTAGTTCTCAGAACAACCTCAGTTAATGCATGCTGTCAAACGCAATTTGCTGTGGAGAACCTGTATACATTCTTTTTCTACAACAACATACTGGAGTAAACACAACAGTTTTTAGTATTGATCTTTATTACAGTGATATGGCACAGTCCTTTAGTACCACATATCCTGTAGATCAATATTAGTTGGACAAACTTTATTTATTCAGTTAACAAAGTAACAGTATACCTACTGACAGCAATCAATGTACTTCTTAGTTATTGCACTATATACTGCAAGATAGGTTTGTACTCACCAGCCTGTCAGTGCAGCCTTTACAGTCTGTTAGCATGGGCTTGGATGTTGCTAGCCCTCTCTGCTTCAGCTGTAGGGGAGAAAAACAAACATTTTGCATACCTGTCTATCACATACTCAGGCTAGACTTTGGTAGAAACTACTCAATACTGATACTTACACACTACTGTAGCATTCTGTGCCCATGCATCTTGGGTCCACTGAGCCAAGATCACCTCCTTCCTCTGCTTTAGGTTGGCATAATAGTGCCGTACCTGCTCACCAGTTCAGGGGATGCCAGTAGCACTGGTGAGATCATGTGCAAGATGGTCCCAGAGCTCCACTTTGTAGTTTGAGCTCTGGTACTGGCCCTGCAGCAGTGTCTCATCATGGTGTTCTACAAGGAGTCCCACCATGACCCTGGACTCCTGAATGCCTCAGTGCTGCCCCTGAAAGGACGCTCCTTCACCAATGGCCATCATAGTGCCTGCACAGATCAACTACAACAGGTTCTGGCTGTATTCCCATCTGTGTCATTTAAATAAGGCATTATTCCTGCCCTTTGCACTCATTGGACCATTTTGAAAATGCTAAGCTCAGCTAAGTGGTGCACAAATCTGCTAAGCTGATTTGAACAGTGCTTAAAGGGGTAAATACTGTGCACTGCTTAACAGTGCACAAATCCGATTAGCTGAGCTATATGCCACATAGCATTCCCATTTAAGCAATGCTTAAATTAGCTAAGCATAGCTAAGCACTACTTGACATTGCTCAGTTTTCATTTTAAAAAATATCAGGATTGTAGATTAATTCATTATTACTGACATATTATTAAGTGTATATGATTTACTTTACATGACATCCATCTATGTGCTTTCATTACATTACCTTGGGGTGTGACTATACTGTATGGGACACTTGTGTATACATGTTATATGCACTCACACTTCCATTTTGGACCTGCTATACTACCATGTGTAACAAATATCAGTTACTACATAATTTAACATAAAAAGATATTTTAACAATGCTTTCCCATGTAAAAAGAAATTCCTGCCTTGGTGTGAACACCTGCATGCAAAGCCGGGACTCTAACCAATATGCTATTTCGTCATTGAGGCTTTAGCTATACATTTTTATTTAGCTGCTATGAGATGTTTAAGTAATGTTGAGCAGAGGGTCCTAATGTGCAAACCCGCTAAGCTATACTTAAACATACCTTAGAATGGAAAAAAACAGGAAATTAATAAACCCACTTTATTTACATGTATCAATACTCCTTGTCAGTCAAAGTAAGGGAAATTGTAAGGGGATACATAGGGACAGATTTTAAATATTGCTCTTACAAACTTAGAAAGTTGTTAGAATAATAGGTTTTGCATTAGCATGACTTTTCAGGCAGATGTGGAGTCTTAAACTCAAATGTTTGTCATTATTTAATGACTCACATCCTCTGCTATTTGCCAGGTAGGGGCAGATATTTGGGGGAACACACCAAAAATATGATGCATCATACATCACAACTCTATAGATGTCTGCAGAACGTCCAGATTTTTGTCTCATACTTTTGGTTAATTTCTCATATGATTGTCATTTTCTAGCAAATCATTGGTAAATCACTTTCAGGGTTTAAGTCAGAAAATAGTGACAGAATTAAAGTTTCAGACTTCATACCTTTCATGAAATCCGTGCTATTGCAAGACCTGCTTTCTGAGTTTGTATGAGCAATATTTAAAGAGTGTCCCTATTTTTGTGCCTTTGTCCTCCCATTATTTATGGCTTTGTCCAGATTTCTTGCTCTAAGAGGTTGAGAGGTATTTGAGGCAGACATCTGGACATTCTGCGGAAATCAGTACAATTGAGGTGTATGGCCGTATGGCACTTTCGCAATGCAGGGTGTGTGTGACATCACCTGTCGCACACCCTCTGCATTGCTTCCTATCTAAACTTCCTTCTTTCAGTGTCCGCGGACATTGGAAGCACTTGGAATGTGCCGTATGGCACTTTGACAATGCAGGGGGTGTGTGACAGCCCTGCATTACTTCCTATCTAAACTTCCTACTTTCAGTGTCTGAGGAGACTGAAAGCACTTGGAAAGTGCCATACAGCACTTTGACAATGCAGGGGGTATGTGACAGTACCTGTCACATACCCCTGCATTTATTTATTGATCTCCTAGCTATTTCAGTGTCTGTGTACACTGTTAGAATATTTTATTTGCTTTCAGTGTCCGTGGACACTGAAAAGCATTTAAAAGGTGCCGTATGGCACTTTGAGAGTGCAGGGGGCATGTTAGATGTGCGTGCACTACTTAAACATGCCCCATGCACTCAGTAGTGTTCATGCTGACTTAGCCTACGCCTTCATGAATATGCAAGGTGTGCTGCTGTTTAAGTTATGCAGAAACAGACATAGTTCACTCCATGCAGGAATAGTACTATTCCTGCACGGAGTTTATTGAATCCTGGGGTCAGTATTGGAGATTAAATAATTCATCCTTATGGCAAAAAAAGTAAATCAGGGGATCAAAATACATGCCTGATTGTGAAGTCCTTTTTCTGGCTAATCTATCCAGTGATTGGCTTTTTTTTAGCTGAATGTATCCTTTCCACCATATTGAACTACCACAATTGTACCTACTTGCACTAAATGCAGAAACTGTTTACATTCACCAATATTTTTCCACGACAATCATCTAGTCTATTGCTGGATGTCTTGACCATGACAAAAAGAAGTCTGCCTTTTCTTTTAAGGCAGAAAATAACATTTTATTTAAAATGATGGCAATGTTTTATGTGACCAGAGTGCAGCAGTGATGTGGATTGTGCATTGTCTGGCTGCTCATCACATAATGTTCCCCTGGTTCAGGGATCCTTGAGACGTACTCCAGCAGCGTAGCCTTAGCTCATTTCAAGTATTACGGTGTTTGGATGAATGCATTTGTATTCACTGTTTCACTGCAAATGATAGTGTCACCAAATTCAATTCCTACAGACTAGAAAAGGGTTTCAGTAAGGCCCATCTTTCTTTCTGGGCTAATACAAAGTTAAAATATTCAAGTCAAGTAGCCTGTTGACCTGCACTGGAAAGCTAATTAAAAAAGTTCCATTGTTGAAATTAAACTCTAAACTGAGCAATAGAAATGAAATCAATGTGCATCGGTATGATTCATTTTGGGGCGAATTGACCACTATATATAAACACTTCTTTAAATTTTGTCGATCATGCATTCAAGTCTGATGTAGTTCATAGATTCATAGATTCATAGACTGTTACTAGGCTAATGCCCAAGGAGGCCTTTCTAATCATAGTAAAGTTTTCCCGAAAGAATAATGATGTCCTTTATCCAAATAGGACATTGAGGGACAGGCATTCATAATCTGCCTCTGTCCATAAGGGACATAGTTGCCAGGCCTGGTGTAAATTTCCTATTCCTCATCTATTGGTCTAGGTTGTGCTTCAGTTTATGCTGAATTTTCAAAACACTTGACAGTTTTGATCTCTATTTTGTGATACAAAAATGACATAAATTGAGTCATCCACTTTGTAACTGTCTATCTAAGAGGATATAATATTACAGTGTATTGAAAATGATAGGGCATAGGGAAAATTGGTGGTGACCAGTGAGGGCATTACCTGAAGTTACAAACTGGTACCATAACAGATTGGTATCTTGTCTGGCTGACTCTGAATTATATGAGTCATCATATTCCTCTATATTTCACTGCTGATGCTGTTAAACTAGGAAGGACTATCAGCACCTCTAAAGCAAATTGTTTGTTTTCTAGACCAATGAGGTTTGATAGACATTACAGTACAGCTGATGGTAAAATAGAAAAGGTCACTCAGTTTAAAGGCATAGGCATTCAGACCAATACTGGAATGTCCTTCACTGAAAAACTTGAAAACACTTGCAAATATGTCTAGATCTGCTTACTGAGTGTTATAAAATCATAGCTATACATATAGATATACTACAGTACCTAGGTAAACATAATATTCCTCCACCCATGGATTGTTGATCTCATGCACCTGTTGACCATCTGTTTCTGTCTAAGAATGGTGTTAAACAAACAGATATTGATATTTTGCAATTTTGACGACACATAATACACCCATATCTATATTTCTTTCTATCTATGTATGCATCTATTCATCTACATTACATTTTATATCATCACAAAAATACTTAAACAAATTCACCTAAATATTTATCTAAAACACACTTAGTCAAATCACATTACAGCTAAAACTTTATATATAGCAAATACTCCTCTAAGACCTCTACCCCCACCCCACAGCCCCTTACTCAAATATACTTATTCCTCATCGACGCAGCCACAAAGGAAAGAGAAACTCCAAGCACACTGAACCACTGCTGGCACACAGATGCAAACTTCTACAGATGGAGATACAACCTAACTGAGGCCATTAGCAAGGTAGGAATACTGCCCAACAGTACTTTGCACCATCATTTCTGTGATCCAAAACCCTTCTAGCAGTGATTTCCTCCAGTCTTACACATTTTTATTGCAAATGTGATTCAGTGAAATGTAAGATCAATTGATGAAATGTTCTGTTGATCAAATGCTCCGTGTGTATATATATATATATATATATATATATATATATATATATATATATATATATATATGGGATCCCTTCACATGGTTTACATTTCAAAATGTCAACATTCATATGGCCGAGACCATATGATCGACATTCGAAATGTTGACCATGAGGAAACAGCATCTCCACATTGTAGTGAAATCTCGGAGTTGGTATATTTAAGTTCCGGGGGTGTGGGGGGGAAGAACCCCCCCCCCATGGGGGTGTAGGCTGGTGTAGCCCCCCGCTAGCAATGTGAAGGTAAGTTTTTTGTGTTTTTTATTTTTTCTTCTATGGTCAACATTTCAAATGTCAATCATATGGTCTCGGCCATATAAATGTCGACATTCTGAAATGTCGACCATGTGAAGTAGATCCATATATATATATATATATATATATATATATATATATATATATATATATATATATATATATATATATATATATATATATATATATATATATATATATGTGCATGTGTGTGTGTGCGTGTGTGTGTGTCTGTGTGTGTGTGTGTGTATAGACATAGATATAGATAAATACATGTATTGTATAGACTTTTAAATGGACAATTATCTATAGCTATATCTATATCTAATCGCTATATATATATATATATATATATATATATATATATATATAATATATATTTATATATGTGTCTGCAACTATATCTATAACTATATCAATATCTATATCTACCTCTATATCTATATCTAGATATCCATCTATAGCTATCTATCTGTCTATCTATCTATCTATCTATATATCTATCTATCTATATGTGTGTATATCGGTCATATGGAAAGATGTGCATTACAAGATAAAATGACAGCAATACTCACAGCAAATACCATAACATATAAGAATGTTTCTTCCAGTTGCATACATAGGTTCATAGGTTCATAGGTGTGTACTAGGCTAATGGCCCTGGAGCCTTTACAAGCCTAGCCCATAGGATTAACCAGGCACCATGTCACCCAACCTTAGTTCCCAGTGCCTCTGTTGAGAAGAGCCACTGGAGTGATACTTGGGGAGAATTTTCTATTTCTCATCCACTCATCAAGATTTCTCTTGAAGAGGGCCAGTGAGGTTCTCTGTTTGACATGTATGGGAAGTCTATTCCATAGCATGGGCAGTCTCTTTGTTATGAACCTGTCCCTCCAGCTTGTTCTGTTGATTGTGGTAATGAAGTTAAGGTCTCTGGAGGGTGTGGTGTGAAGGGATTGGGATTTCTTTAGATATAGCATTTCTAACAGAGCTGGGTCAGACATGGATTTGTAAGTCAAGCAGAGATTGCCTCTTAAGTAGGCGATATGAGACAGAGAATAGTTGAAGTTTTTTAGTCTGTCCATATAGGATAAGTGTTTAAGGCCTAGTATCCTCTTTGTGAGGTACCTTCGTGACCTCTCCAGTTGTTGCAGGTGTCTAGAGAGGTACATGCCAAATGGGGCATTGTACTCGATGACTGGCCTAATGAGGGAAGAGTAGATGGAGACAATGACCTCTTTCTTCCTGGATGCAAAACCCTTAGTAATAAGATGTGCCACATAGAAAGACTTTCTGACCATAGTGACAATGTGGTGGTCAAAACAGAGGTTGCTGTCACCCTGTGTTCCCAGATTTCTTATAACTCCTTCTGTGTTCAGTGGACTACCATCGATGTGGTAATTCACAGGAACCATGTTTTTCTCAAAGGGGATGATGACACATTTTTTGGCATTGGGCTTAAGGCCATGGTTCTGACACCAGTTGTTGGTCTCATTGAGGCCTTTCTGTAGAATGTCAACATCTATCTATGAGCCAGTTTGCAACCCACCTAGTGATACAGGGGTTGATGCCTAGCTTAGTGAGTTTTTCTATGATTCCTGAGTGGGGAATGGTATCAAAGGCCTTAGCCAGATCAAGGTAGGCTGTATGAACCACCTTGCCTTCATCCACAGCTCTGGTGACTGACTCAAAGAAGTTGATCAGGTTGAGCAGGCATGATCTACCCTTCACAAAACCAAACTGTGTGGGATCCAGAGTTTGGAGATTCTCTATATCCTTGTTTATTAGGTCCACGATGATGCGTTCCATAGCTTTGCATATCAGACTCGTCAGGCTAATGGGGTGATAGTTCCCAGGGTCTGTAGTCGCTCCTCCTTTGTGGAGAGGGATGACTGTAGCAGTGCACCATTTGGTAGGGACAAAGCCTGAGGTGAGGCTGTGATTGAACAGGGCACACAGGTGAGGTGCCAGTTCACTCTATAGTTCATGTAGTACACAGCCAGGGATATTGTCAGATCCCACAGAAACTGCATTCTTGGCCTTGGACAGTGCTGTTTTAACCTATGCAGCAGTAATACTGGGTGCCTGGAAATCTACTGGTATTGTGATTGGTCCTTTGGTGGGGTATAGTTGGCACTGAATCTGTTGGCCATTTGTTATAACAGCTGTTTAGTGGAAAATGCAACTTTATTCTGCTCTTCTAAATCAGTAGCATGTAAGTATTTCACTTCCCTTTAGTGAAAATATGAAAAAATACTTGCTAGGGTCTAAAAGCTGTAATAACCTTCAGAGTAACACCATGTAAAATGGGGAGTTCACAGGAAGAACTATTAACTCAAGTGTATAATATTACTATAGACACCAACCAAATGTGTCAACATCTTGCAATGGCTTTTATAGCTTGCGTAAAATGCAGTAACCTTGAGATCTGTGATATATAAAATTAGATTTTGTTGGTGGGGGGACTTGATCAATGAAAGAAATACCTGTGCTTGCTTCAGTTTTGACTAAATCATCTGTGTCTGTACACATCTAAATGGTCACACAGTTTCTGCTACCTGATTTACTGGGTAATGCTGTTATTAACTTTATCCAAACACGAGAGAACATCTAACGAGCTATGGTCACTGATCCACTGCTGTGCAAGTATAGCCAATAACCAATGTTCAGGAGCTGGAATGGAACACAGGAATTTTTGGCTGGAGACAGGGTAAGGGAGACCATCCACTTGCAAGATCTCTTATCTCTAGGTAGCATACAGGTCTTTCTTCTTACTGACCGGCTCCTGGTAAAGGTGATGGAGTACCATAGTTACAGGGAAAAAGATTAAATTGAAATAGAGTAGTGATGCAGTGATGTGTGTACAGCTTAAAGATGAGTGTGTCAAGCATGTATGACATTATTGCTTGTTGGATTCCTTTGTGATAGTGACCATGCTCATCTATGGTCAAATAATAGCTTCTGGTCCCTGTCTACTTTTGTCAGTAATATCTGTGCTCTCTGTTCTTCAAGTAAATAGTTACAAGTCTTTACCCTGAAGAAGTCAGGAGAACCACACAGTAAAGCATCACATCAGGAATCACTGGAATGGATCTATTAAAGTACATGTAAGTTGGGAAGATTACCAGGTGATACAGGTGGTGGCATGGGGAACAGAGATTTATATAAAGGTTTTTTGTTAGTAATCTCAATTGATGATGACCTTGTGCTTTCACAAACATAAAGACACTGATTGGGGTTACTTTTAAAACATTGCCAGATAAAGTGGTTATGGTAAAAAGCTAAGCAAAAAGAAAAATAATAATAATAATGCTTTTTATTAGCTGCAAACTGGTTATCTAGTTTGCTGAACATGTCTACTCCTGTAAAGTGTTTGCAAAGTCACTGGATGGACTGATGGAAGAAAACTATTTTATATATGTATGTATGTTTGTGTATATGTATGTTTTGTTGACCAGATTAGTCCCAGTGGGCCTATGGCCTCTTTTAAGGGGACGCCCAAACTGGTATTCATATCAACTAGTGTACATTTGTCAAGGGCATTGGGGAAAGTCTTCTATGTACTTCCTGTAGGGCTCTGTGAATGCTTGCAGCATGGCAATGGGAAGCCTGATAGTGGAGAAGCTGATTTAGTAGTGAAGGAATAAGTGCAGGTTATGTCTCGATCTAAATGGAACTTGGATACCCAATAATTATTGTTGTTGGAATGTGATTCTGCTGTATAAAGAGGAATTGTGCATTTATGGACAAACATTGTAGAATGCATTGAATTAGATACTAATTTGCCTGAAGCAGGTGAATTTTTTAACATCATAGATTTAACCTTGCAGTGGTGCTCTACTCTCCAGAAAATTATGATCAGGATTAATGGAGCAAGGGAGTGCTGTGGAAGTGGAATTCTCAGGACAACTGGACGTGACACTTGTTTTGTCACAACATCCAACAGCAAATATGGAAACAGTTCAAAAAACAGCAGAATTAAAGAAAACAGGCTTCAGGGAGTTCACTGGAGGAAAAGATGACTTTTGCTATGTATTCTGTTATTTTTTTCAGAGGGGGTCCCCTAGACAAGTATGATTTCTAGATCAAGGTCATACACCTGATGAGAGTCTTCTTCTTCTTCTTTCAGCTTTTCCAGGTTAGGGGTCGCCACAGTGGATTACCTGTCTGCTCATGTTTGGCAGTAGAGTTTTATGGTGTCGAGTTGCCAACCCAGTGCCCAACCTTCCACGGAAGGCACACATGCACACACTCATGCCTAGGGCCAATTCAGAGTGTCCAATCCACCTACAGCATGTCTTTGGGATATGGGAGGAAACTGGAGCACCCAGAAGAAACCCACGTGACCACAGGGAGGACATTCAGACTCCGCACAGAAGGCACGCCAGCCAAGGATCGAACCGGAGAACACCTTATGAGAGTAATTATCCAAAAAGCTTAGAGCTGTTATTAAAAGAGTTATTATTAATTTGTATTCTAAAATTGTTTATGACATTAGCTTTGAGTCACAGAATACTTAAAAAGCTAAAGGTGCAGCTTGGAAAGACTTTGTGATTTATAACTTGAATGTAAATAATCACATGAATCTGTAAATTTGAGCAAGGCACACATTTTAAAAGAGAATGCAGTGCATTGCACATTATGTCATTTTACACTGATTTGTGCCACTTGGACAAAATCAAAGGATCAGCTTGGGATTTGGAATGACAGAAATGAATATTGATGAATGTTAATTATAGCATATTAAAAACAAAATGTCTGTGGGTTCAGGTCATTCTATGGTGATGAATGTAGGACTGCCAAAAAATGTTTTTTTTTTTTTCGTTTAGAGCATTTCTCCCCAGGCCTCCACTGAAAATTAGCTTTGTTCCAAGTTGGACTTTCCCGTTAAACAAATGTTGAATAAATAAATTAATACATTTTGATAAATGGGAAACTGCCTGTGTGACTGCTAATGATTATAATGATTAATTTTGATCAGATTGTATGCAAGAGGGGCATAGTAAGAAAAAATGACCAAAAAAGTGTACAAAGTGTGGAAATATGTAAATAATTTAGGTGGCTTTCCCGAGCAATAACAGGCCTATACCTCACTTTAGTTTGAGTGTAAAATGATGTTATTATAAAGGATAAAGTTTAATATGATCTTTACATGGAATCTGATTTAGAAGAGTAATTTTCAGAGGAGTCCTTCTGAGCTGGTGACTGAGAGGGAGACCTCTAAAGGACTGAAGGGGGATTCATAGATGTTCATACATACTTATAATTTCCTTTTGATAACTTCATACATTCATAGATTCATAAATATTCCAAGGCCACTGAGTCTCCATCCAAGCATTTAGTTTATGTTTAAAGGATGATAGTGAGTTGCACTGCTTAACACGGAGGGAAAGTTTATTTCAAAGGTTTGGTTGGGACTGGAATACAAGCCTTTCTCTCCACTGTGTTTTATTTATCTATTGGTGATGATGTGGGTCCCTGTTTCTAGTACTAGTAGAGGGTATTGGACTTGCAGAGAAACAGAAGGTCCAGAAAAATCAGGTTTCTAATGGTGTTGGTAAGCAAGGCAGGGATCACTTCTCAAATGTCTACTTGCACCGAATAAAGGGTAATATAGCTTCTAGCCTCTCTCTTGACAGCTCAAGGACTTTAGGCCTGTGATCTTTTTTTTGGTTAGGAACCTTTGGGGTTTTTATAATTTGTCTGATACATCCCAAAGGAGCAATATATGTGATAACTGGTCTAATATCTTTATATAATACTGTCAATGTCAGAAAGAAAGGGCAGTGATATGGAGAGTTGGAAGTTCCTGGCAAAACTGGAACCCTGGGAAAATGTATAGATGATAAATAGAAGGGCACTGAAAGAAAAAAATTCAAACAAAAACCTGAATAGTTTGGCATCTTCTGCAAGGAGATGGAGTAACAACTGGAACTGAAATCTTTAGAAAGGGTAGGTGGAAACGACATACAAAAAATGGTAAATGTGGGAACAATGCATACAAGGGAGGAATGAGGTTTAAAAGAAGGCAGGACTTAAATGAGCTGTGTAATGTTTGACTGAAAATGATTGGGTGGATTATAAGTGATGTATAATTTTTGCAACTGGAAGTGTGTCAGTATGGTTTGTGATGTAAAGTGCTTCCAGCTAGGATTGTGTTGGTGTGGTTCATTTTCATGTATATAAAAGTATGATTGCTTATATCATAACTGATGGTTTAATAAAGATATTTCTTGTTCAAAAAAGGGGCAGGAATTGAATAATTTAGGTAATGTTGTTTAGGTTATATGATGTATAGCAATATATGTTAAGTATGTTTGTTAATGTTAATTTAATACAATTCAATTACTTTTGTATAAATGTAAAATTGCCTATGTAACAAGTGATTATTCAATAAATGTTTAAAAAAAAAACAACCAATATGGCCATTACAAGCCTAGATGTGCACCTAAACCATTTGGGTCCCAAGTATTATGGACATCTATATAGGGGCATGTTAGTAGGGAGGTAACTAAGGATTTGTGGGGTAGGGTATTAGGCTAGTACTTTATTGAAAGCCTCTGTTCATAAGGGACATGATGATCAGATCGGGGTTAAATTTACGATTTCCCATCCAACTGTCAAGGTTTAATATTTGAATAGGATCAGGGATGAACTCCATTTTACATGTACGGGGAGCCTATTGCATTCTGTGGGGATCCTTTGTGACACATATGTGCCTCTCCAGCACATTCTGTTTATGTCACAAGCAAAGTTCAAATCCTGGGTCTAGTGTTTCTGGTACTGTTTGTTTTACACATGTGCAACAGACCCATCAGGGCTGGGTATGAGGAAGCCCTATAAGCCAGGCAAAGGTCCCTTCTCAACAGCTTCCAGGATGTTGAATACAGAGACAGAGCCTTTAGGTGATCAGTTTAGGACAGGGTATGAATGCCTTGCATTCTCATGGTGAGAAACCTATGTGGGCATTTCAACTGTTGCAAGTGTCTGATTAGGTACAGACCTATGGGAATATTGTATTCAATTATAGGTCTGATAATGGTAGATTAGAGTGGGACTATAACTTTCTTGGACATGGATATCATTCCCTTATCTATAGGTTGGGTGAAATAGAATGATTTTCTTATTATCTTAGCTAGATGTTGGTCAAAGGCCAGGTTGCTGTCTACATATGCTCCCAGATCCGTTACTACTGGGTCAACTCTTAGGAGTGGTTTAGCAATGGAATAATTAACTTGGGTTATCAGTTCCCAAAGGGCATTATAATGCATTTTTTGGCATTGATTTTAGGCCATGGTTTTGGCACCAGTTGTTTTTTTCTGTGTTAAACCTACTTGCAAGATGGTCTTAAGGGGACTCTATAACAGTTCCCAATTTGCAGTCATTTGGGAACTTGGTGAGCCAGAGGCCTTGAACATTAACCTTGACTTCAGAGAAGTAAATGCCAAACAGGAGCAGTGCCAACACAGAGCCCTGGCATACTTTGCTGGTGACCAGTCTCTTAATGGAGGTGGTCTCACTGATTCTGACATCCTGGGTCCTGTTTATGAGCCAGATGGCAATTCAGCAATTTAGGTAAGGATTTATGCCTAGCTCAGAGAACTTGTCAAGAATGCCTAGTGGGTATTGTATAGAATGCCTTAGCCAGGTCAATATATGCAGTATGCAATGTTTTACCCTTATCTATTGCACTGTTGACCTCTCAAAGATTTCTTCCAGGTTAGTAGGCATAACCTTCCCTTAACAAAGCCATATTGGAATGGGTACAGTTTCTGTTGGTTACCAATGTTCTTCTTTATCATTTCCATGATAATTTGTTCCATGACTTTGCATATTAGCCTTTTTAGACTGATGAGTCTGTAGTTCCCAGGGTCAGCTAATGGTCCACCCTTGTGGAGGTAATGACTGTTGTGGTCCTCCACTCACTCAAAACATAGCCTGTTTAAAGGCTGTAGTCGAAGAGTTCCTCAAGTGGTTCTGATAGATCATGTTTTTGGATGTTCAGGAGGCAGCTGGGGATATTGTCAGGACCCATGGAGGTGGCATTTTTGGATTTGACTAGTGCTGCTAACACCTGGTCTCTGCTGATAATTGGGGGAAGTATGTTGGAGGGAATTTCATCTAGTGGAGCTGTGGGAGCTGGGGGGGAGAAGTTTGAGCTGAATTTATCAGCCAATAGATTTGTTATGTTACTTTGATCGATGAAGGTGATAATGTTCACCACCGATCCAGCACACTACTGTATGTTGTTACCTCTAAGGTTTCAGCCATAGCTGAAAGAGGCCTTGTGACTGTCCTTAGCCTGTGAGGCTATCCTGACTATGTAGCTGGCCTTGTTGGACTTAATTAGACTTCTTGATTTCTTCTTTAGTTGTATAATACAGCACTTGTCTTTAATGGAGTTGCTCTTCCTGATTTTGGCCATGAGTTTTCTTCTTTTGCTATATATCCTGTTTATGTGAGGATTCCAGCAGTGGAGTTTGTTTTCAGTGTTTGTTTTGGGTTTATATCTGGTAGGTATGGCAGCCTCTATGCAGCCATTCACAAGTTTGTATAAGGAGTCTGTGAATAATTCTACATAGGTAGCTTTGGTCTCAATGTTACAGGAAGCCTTGAATTTTGACAAACTGTCACTTAATAGGATATAGTTTGCTTTTGAATAGTTTCTAAGTGTTACTGATTTAGCTGGATTTCCCAGATTAATTCTTACTTCAAATGAGACAGTTTTGTGATCCAATCTCACTAGTGAGGGGGGTTCAATTCTCTCCTCTGTTGGTGAGTACCAAATTCAGTATGTATCATCATTCAGTTGGAGTGTGCACTATCTTTCCCAGGGTTTTGTGTTAATAAAGTCCAGAAAGCATTGTGCCTGTGAGTTTGAGGCAGTGTATGTTTCCCAGTCTATAGACGGGTAGTTAAAGTCACCCATGAATACGTTTTGGTTAGTTGGCTGGTGAGTGACTTTAGTAGGTTTAGATAAGAGTCATGAGATTCTAGGGGCATTGATGGTGACCTGTAGCTAACCATTCCATGCTGAGGGGCCTTATCTATTGTAACTTGCATGTGGATGAGCTCCACTGTATCATCCTGATAACCAGACTGGAGGTATGTTTGTTGTTAACGTAGATCAAGGCACCTCTACCTTTGGCTCCAGTCTGTGTCATTGTTGTTGTTAGTCTGATTGTGTGGAAGGCACTAAAGCCTTGCACTGTCAGAGTACTTTCTATGGCTTTAAACCCAGTCTCAGTCACAGCAGAGATGTCTACATTCTCCATAGGGGTCTATATCATAACATCAAAGTTGCAAAACCTTGAATGTTATGATATTGAACCCAAAACCTCAAAGACTAAGAACAGCGAAGCCGCGGAACATGGAATTCTTTCCCAGGGAAAGAATTCAGTGGGCCATTTCCGTGGCTTCTATTTCCTCCACTGTCGTGCGATCTCGGAGTTGGTATATTTAAGTAGGGGGGTGGGGGGCACAGCTCCCCATGTTAGGGAGTGTGGAGGCGAAGCCCCCCACATTAGACATGGATAGTAGTGCTTGTGTGTTTTGTGTTTTGTGCTGGAACAGTGATTTTTTTTCCCAGGGAAAAAAAATCACTGTTCTCAGCTTTCGGAGTTTTCAGTCTTCATGGTTATAAGTTTGATATTATAGTGTTTGATGTTATTGCATTTTGATCATGTGATATAAACCCCTCCAGAGTGAGGAGGGCTTGAAGGGTGTGGAATTTTTGTTTAGGCTCCGATCATTAAGCAATAAAACCTTAGGTTGTGTGTAGACATTTTTAATATGTTGGTAGTTTTGTCTTTCTTGCATTGTCTGAAAAAGAATCTAAAGGGGTGGATAAAGTGTTAACCAATACCAGAAATCCTGGGGGGGGGGGGGACAGGTGCAGCCCATCCATGTCAAAGCAACATGGCCTTTTTACCATGTCCTCTCATGTTGACAGATATTGGACCCCAATGGAATGACACCATAAACTAAGCCAATTATTAAAATCACTCATTTTATGTTCATACTGTGGAATCATCCTTGGTGAAGGAAGAATGCTGCTCAGTTCAAGGCTCATAGCTATCTGTGACACATAGTCCAAGAGATCCATTATGTCTCTTTTCATATAGTACAGTGAGGTATGTCTCAGGTCATCTCAGGTCATTTACATCCACATAGACTATGATAGAATCATATTGGTACCTGGGGTGAAGTAACTTTCTTGCATGATTTTCTGTATACTAGCTCCAGATAGGCAATGAACCATTATCTTATCCTTATCTAACCTGTTGAGTGGGGCAACTGTGTGTCACACAATGGAATCCTCAATGACAAGAGTATTATATGCTTGCCTCATGGGCATAGCTCTTGGGGGACCATTGGAAGGACCATTGGGTGTGGCTAAAGAAATGTAATACAGATGTTCTTTTCATACTGTCCAAAGCCAAGAATACAATTTCTATGGGACCTGACAATATCCCTGGCTGTAATCTACATGAACTACAAAATGAACTGGCACCTCACCTATGTACCCTGTACAATCACAACCTCACCTCAAGCTTTGTCCCTGCCAAATGGCGCACTGTTATAATCATCCTGCTCCATAAAGGGGGAGTAACTACAGACCCTGGGAACTATCACCCCATTAGCCTGATGAGTGATATGTAAAGCTATGGAGCGCATCATCATGGACCTAATAAATAAGGACATAGGAAATCTCCAAACTCTGGATCCCACGCAATTTGGCTTTGTGAAGGGTAGATCATGCCTGCTCAACCTGGTCAATGCCTTCGAGTCAGTCACCAGAGCTGTGGATGAGGAAAAGTAGTTCATATGACCTGGCCAAAGCCTTCAATACCATTCCCCACTCAGTAATCATAGATAAACTCACTATACTTGGCATCAACCCCTATATCACTGGGTGGGTGGCAAACTGGCTCACAGATAGAACCCACAGTGTTAAAGTAGCAGACTCCAAGTCAGACTGCCAGCCAGTCATGAGTGGGGTCCCACAGAGATCAGTCCTGGGTCCCCTCCTTTTTGGCATCTAATTCTCTGAAGTCCAGGCCAACACAAAGGGTCTCTGGCTGACCAAGTTTGCAGAGGATTTCAAGCTGGGAGCCATTATTAACTCTCCAAGTGATGTAGACATCCTACAAAAAGGCCTCATTGAGACCAATGATTGATGCCAAAACCATGGCCTTAAACGTAATGTCTAAAAATGTGTCATCATCCCCTTTGGAAAAAACTCAGTGTCCATGAATTACAACATCGACGGCAATCCACTGAACACTGAAGGCGTCATAAGAGATCTGGGAACACAGGTTGATAGCATCCTCTCCTTTGAGCCACTGTAGTCAGAAAGTCCTTTTATGTGGCACATCTCATTACCAAGGCCTTTGCATCCAGGAAGAAAGAGGACATTGTCTCTCTCTACTCCTCCCTCATAAGACCAATCATTGAGTACAATGCCCCATTTGGTATGTACCTCACCAGACACCTGCAACAACTGGAGATACCACAAAAGTACCTCACCAAGAGGATACTGGGCCTTAAACACATGTCCTATATGGACAGACTAAAAAAACTCCAGTTGTTCTCTCTCTCATATCGTCTACTTTGAGGCGATCTCTGGTTGACTTACAAAGCCATGTCAGACCCAGCCCTGTTAGATAAGCTACAGCTAAGGAAATCCCAATCCCTCCACACCACATGCTCCAGAGACCCCAACCTTATTATCTCAATCAACAGAACATGTTGGAGGGGCAGGTTCTTAACCCAGATCCAGCCCATACTCTGGAAAAGACTTCTATTACACATCAAGCAGAGCACCTCACTAGCTGTCTTCAAAAGAAATCTTTTACAAGTGGATGGAAAATAGAAAATTCACCCCGGAGTTCACTTCAGTGGGTCTGCTGGATAGAGGCACTAGAAACTAACGTTGGGTGGCACGATGACAGGGCAATCCTATGGGCTAGGCTTGTAAAGACTTTAGGGTCATTAGCCTAGTACTCACCTATGAACTCACTGATTAACCTACACAGAATTTTAAAATGTGTGTTGATATGAGAACAGGAGTGAATGCAAAAGTTTTCAGGTTGGCCTAGCTTTTGGTCTGCATGCCTGGATTCTTGCTGGTTGCAAGATGTGTTGAGAGTACTTACTGTGAATGACATTTGGCAAAACAAACTCATTGAAAGCTGCTTTCAGTAATTCTTGAAGTTATACTTTTCCCCATTATTGTGTGACTATGGAGTTATTATATAAGTTGGTTAGTAAGGAGATTATAGGGACTTACAAAGAAAATTAAAAATAACAACAAAAATAAATTAATAAGCAAATAAATAAACTTGTTTGGGCTTCACTAAGAGTGGTTTACAGTGGGCTTGAGTCACCCAAATGGCACTCCCAGTAAATACCACTGGCAAATGAACATAAAACATACTTGTTTGGACTGGCTATTATATTTAAAATTCTTTAAGTTGAGATCTTGTTGAAGTATAATGGTACAGCCAGGTAAAACGATGACAGTAAACTTTGTCTTAAGAAATGTATACTTTTTAAATCCATGGTAATCTATATACAAAGCTCTTTATAATGACTCTATTTTGAGGTCTTTAGTATTTTTGGTCAAGGCATCTTCCTGATTTTTGAATGGAGATTTCAACTTTAATGTTTATTAAGAGATATGAGAAAAAAAGAAAGGTAAGAATCTGGAAGAAATCGATAGTGTAATAAAGAATCATCATCTTATCCCGAAAGTCCCCAGTGACCATGAATATTTTGAAGAGGGCATTAAAACTAGGATTGATATTATTTTTACAAATAATATGATATTTGAAGGCCAAAGATGATTATTGTATATGAGTCTCAGATCAAAAAGGTCCTTTGGTACATACTGAGTAGTTAGATGTTGGAAATCTAAGGCTGAGTTTTTTTTTTAATTAGACTAGAAAGACTAAAAATAAAGAAATAATTTCTTGTTTAAACAAGAGTGTGGAATCATTATTTAGATTTGAGATATTCATACCTTTACATGGAGGGAAAATAGGTGCAAAAACAGAGATGGTACAAACAAATGGAGTTAATTATTAAATAAAATACTTGCTGGATAAAATTTAGTCTCTAGGAACCGGAAAATGATTTCCTGAGTTTTAGCTGAGAATTGGTTTTAGAATCAATAGTATTTTAATTCAGGTCAGCATGCTGTTGTTTGGTAGTTACAAGAAGAAAAGGTGATGCAAATGGAGTAGTTTTATAAGTTTGTCAAGTAGCTTTATAATGAGTTTAGAAAAGAAGTTAAAGAAACTACAGGATTATTAAAAAAGATGGATAGTAGGAGAACCTGTTCATAAAGAGACATTTTACTAAGTGTGAGCAGGAGATGGGTTAGCCATTTAAATTACTAGAACTGATGTTAACATTAGGGGAAGTACATAAATGTTCAACTGGTGGGGATGACTGAGTCCACTATGGGTATTATAAATCCTTTAGTGATAGACAATTACACCTGCTGTGAGTCATTCCAAATGAATGTCTTTTGAAGGAATTTCAGAAATTACTGTCTTTAATAATGTAACAGTATGAAAGTTGATTTGTCATGACATGACAAGTTGGTACTAGTTACTGCATGCAGGTCGTTTTCTCAAATTGTGACTACAAACATTTGGATTTAAAGTTAAAGAAATGTAAGCAGGTGCAAGTAATGAAGTGCTACGGTCTAATGTGCCCAGACTGGTTGTAGTTCCAGGGTTTTATAAGATTTTATGATAGTAGAAGAATATTCTTGAAGCAAGGGATAGGATAGTGTTAAAGGTCTGTAAGTGATTGCAGATGAAATAAAATAATTTGTCAGTAACTCTCATAATATTATTGAAGATTGTATCAAGTGTAATATTTGGGCAGAAATTTTGTATTTGGCAAATGGGAATGTATAAGACCTAAAGGTTAAATTGTTATTTTGGTACAGAGGTAGAGATTTAGCAGAGATTTAGCAAGTGCTTAGGCATGCATTCTCCTTTTTGTTTGGAATGTATTTATTTGCTTTTATCTGGGGTTGTAACATGGAAATACTTTTTTATTTGTTTGGGTGCATTTTTTGTATGTAGACGATCTTTCTTTGTAGAGTAAGTACATAAAAAAAGCACATTAATGGAGATCTTAGTACAGAAGTAAAAGTAATTTGGGCTGTTTATTAATCTGGTCTGAATTTTGTTTCAATGCTTATTTAGTAGATATTCAGTAGAGTAAAAGAGGTTTGAGTTTTTAGGCTCTTGGCTTAGGAACTCAGAGATTATATTAGGACAGTGAGTCAAGGACTTTGGTGAGATGGCTAAGACAATCCAGTTACAGAAAGACAGGATATTATATTTGATTAAAACACATATTGTGGCTACTTAGTGTAGATGTTTTTATATGCCAAAACTTCAGAGTCCCTTTAAATGGGGATTTTTATTTCAAAAGCATGATGAAGATATAAATATGATTCATCTGCTGTTTTTGTTTGTCATTTTTAAGAAAATGTCAATCTGTGCTCAGGTTAACTTTATAATTCAGAATTTGCAACAATTTTATGGATTACTATTAAATTGCAAGAAGTCTGGTCAATGAAACGTATGTTTAAATAATAGCGGTATAGAAATTAAATTATTATTTTGAAGGAGATGAGATAATGACATTGCATGCTAATTTCATCCTTGTTGTAAGACAGCAGTAAGCATCCACAAAAGTGATCAATTTTCTTTGAACAGGGTGAGAGTCTTTAGGTTAACCACTTTTGGAAAGAATGCAGCTTACAATGAAACTTGCAAAAACACTTTTTTGACATATTTACAATGAAATTTGCAAAAACACTTTTGTGACAGATTTAGTTTGATAGCTGGACCATAAGAGGCTTCTAGTGAAAAGTTTGCTGAAATACAATAAGATCTTCTTCTTCTTCTTTCGGCTTTTTCCAGTTAAGGGTCACCACAGCGGAACTCCAGTCTGCTAATGATTGGCAGTAGATTTTTTACAGGTGCCGAGGTGCCAGCTTGACGCTTAACCTTCAGCGAAGGCACACATGTCTTTTGAACACCACTCGACCATGGGGAGGACATGCAGACTCCACACAGAAGGTGCTCCAGCAGAGAATCAAATGGGAGAACCTCTTGCTGTGAGGCAACAAGAAATACAATGAGATACACTCTGTAAATTGTTGTACTTTTGGGGAGGCAGAGATGAGTTTACACTATCTTGTTAACTGTTCATATGTCTTTCAGTTCTCAGATTAGTTTCAAACTTGTACTTTCCATATATGTATTGTGCATCAAGTTTAAAGCTTAATGTCATGATCCAGGTGATGAGGAAAAATGAATAGGGATGGAGTTTAGAGTACATAAAATGAACTCGCGGAAAGACAATATTGTGAACACATTGAGAATGTGCAGCTCTTGCCTGTAGCCACTTCCAATCTCATTTCTGATGTAATGAAGGCGCTGAAGAAGGATACTTTTTTATATATTAACTTAAATGTCTTACACAGGATTGCTCCTCCAAGGCTTTGATTTAAGGGGACAGTGATTGTAAAATGTCTTTCTTAGACAGATAGGATCCAGATTATTTGGGGCTATACAAAATAAATAAATAAATTAATATAATATAATATAATATAATATAATATAATATAATATAATATAATATAATATAATACATCTCTTATTCATCCAGTTTCCTTTTAATATTTATCAAGATATCCAAGCTGATGCTATGCAAAAACAAACTGTTTGGGAAAATTCATAGATGATTATGGCAGAAGTATATGCCATGAAAGTGTCTGTTTCCTGTAACATTACAGATCACTTATGAGGCTCTGGTGTTGAATTTTCTTTCAGCTGGTGAGGCATAATTCAAACTTTTACATATTAATTTGCTGCCATATGCTCATTACTGAGGACAGAGAATCCTAGTGAGCTTTAGGAAGAACTGTTTAACTTCTATTAACACTTTTTTTTGGGGGGGGTGAGGTCCCTCTTGCTGCTCAGGTTTATGTTTGATAATAGTTGATGAATACTGTACTAACATCATTCGTGACCCTGTCGTGTGACTCTGTGTGTGTGTATGTGTGTGTGTGTGTGTGTGTGTGTGTGTGTGTGTGTGTGTGTGTGTGTGTGTGTGTGTGTGTACAGGGGTTTCTGTGTATTGGAGGGTACTTTTGATAACATAATGCTTGTTAACAAGGATGAATCAGAGATAAGCTCATAAGCTAATAATGCGGTCTTCTTATTGTAGCCATAGCTGTGTTTAAGTCACATTTGATCCCTGTTATATAAACTGATCTATCTGTGATAGGCAGTATATGTGAGTGGTAAGAATCTTTCTGAATCCTTTGGATAGAACATCTAGCAGTCAACAGAGATAGAGAGAGGATGGTTAAGGCTGAAGATCAAGGAACTTTAGTTTTGTAGTATTATATTTCATCAGACTAGATCAGCTTTTTTATGGGCTATAAAGATTTATGGATGATCAGTTATAGATTCATACAGTACCTTAGAGCTTTTTTCTGATTACTAATCTGCCATATAAGAAATACCCTCTAGCTCTATAATCAGTGATTATTTAAGATTCATTCAGCAAAACTGGCACAAAGTTATATTTACCCTTAGAAATTGTGATTTCTACTATTTTAACAAAATAAATTTTTTTCTTTGCCTAGGAGGAAAATTCCTGGGCCTGATGCTATACAAAATGAATTTTCTCAACAGTTTGCACACATTTTGATTCCTTGTCTGTTAATATTGATTGATTAATTCACTTGCCTTTAGAAGCTGAATCTTATTTTTCACTGCTTAAAATGATTATTAAGAAAGTGAAGGCAGAAATATCAGAGGTTTTTAGTTACAGGTCTATGTCTCTCTTAAAATCTGATTATAAAATTTTAACAAAATTAGACAACAACATTATTTTATTCAAATTTTCTAATATCATATTTTCAACATTCACTACTGTATTAAAGAAATAACAAAAATTAGATGCACAAAACTCATTTCAAACTGTGAGCAAAAATTATTTATATTATACAATTATTTAGGATTGCCATGTTCATTTTTAAATCTTATTCAAGATTTTTTGTTTGAAACAGAATACTATCTGCTTATCAACAGATTAGATTAAACAATTTTAGTCTACTAGTGTGCATCAAGGTTCTGCCCATCCCTTAGTTTAATTTTATTAGCTATTAACCGCACACTAAACTTTATTCAGTTTGATTGTCAAAATTTCTCAGTAAATATTAATGGTTCTAAGGTAAAATTGTTTGCTCATGACTTAATGTTAGCCATTTCTTCCATAAACTCTTTTTTAAATAATAAAATAAATACTTGAGTATAGCATAATCTATCTAAATTTGAGGTTTTAATACTGGGGATCAGGTATCCTTGACTATTTCTTTTGCTCAAAATATTAAGGATCATGTGCACACTGACAAAATCAGATTAGCTTAACTGTTTTTAAATGATTTTCTTCACAAGCTTCTTAATGGGCTGTGCTTTTGTCGTTTATCTCTTCTTTCTCATTTTTCTTTAAATCAAAACTTCTTCCTGAAAGTGCCCTCCATAGCTATAATGTGCTCCGCCCTCACTGATTCCTCTGTAGGAAGATCTGCTTCCCTTCTGATATGATGACATTACATTGAAGTTGGAAGCATTAATAACATAGTCAGCAAGAGGGAGGAAGACACATTGAGAGAGTCTTTTTAGAATTTTTCAGTTTTGTTTGTGTTTTGTATTATTTTTCATTTTACAAGTGAGTTAAACATTGTCAGTTATTTGGATCTTCAAATCCCCAAGTGTCAGAGTTTTTATGTGTAACGATTTGCGAAAGTTGCTTCCATTACATGGGTTTAAAAGCTCAACCCATGTAATACAAATCTATGTCCCTGATTTTTGTCTAACGAACAGCTAGAGAAATGATTCAGTGATATGATTTTTGCAGAATATCTCTGATTTTGTCTCATCTTTTGCCTTATCCCTCCCTTGTAAAACTTTTGATTTTTTGAGTAAATCACTGAGGATTACAGTAGGCCAGATAAAAGCAGTGGAAAGAAAAGACCCAGAGTACTAGAGCAGGAAGTGCAGAACTGACCTAATTTTGTTTCATCAAAGCAACAAATTATATGAAAACAGGAAGTACATTGAATTGCAGAACAGAAAGCAATTCAGCTATCTCAACCGAAAAAAAGAAAACAACCTGTAGGTAAATGCAAAAATCATTGCACATGACCTTTAAGCTTTTGAGATAGTCATACTTGGCCTAATCAGACTACATTACATTGCTACAGATGAGGAAAATATATCAACAAATTGCTTTAAAGTTTTTATTTGCAGGTAGAATACATTTTAAGTTAAAATGTATTTCATTTGAACTTTGTTTTTACTGGCTCTAATTATATTCCCCCAGAATCATGATATGGCAAAGTCATACGAATTTAGATCAAATGTGTGTGGAAGGCAGGGAGACCCAGAATTTCATGGAAAGAAGTGACAAATATCAACAATATAAGTTGAATGACGCACAGATATCAATGTTTCCCAACAACTGATAAATTATCTCAATTGGAATATTTATTCAGACAAATCTGGCTTCATCTTTTTATTGCTGTTTTATGTCTGCATTTATTGACTTTGTATGAATTACTTCACAAAGAAGGCCCCAATGGTCTTTACCTTAGGGGTATATAAATATACCAAAAATGATACTAATTTTCTTTCAAGAATTCCATTTCTTTGCTATGTGGTTCTACGGTCAGTATGGTTAACTTCTCAGTTAAATGTTTATAGAATGGTAGAGATTGTCGTAAAAAGTATATTTTCACAAGATTTTTCTTTCTTAGTCAAATTAAGTGACAATGGCATGCTTTTGTGGCTTCTTATGCAGCATAACTGCTTGCTGTGACACTAAGGAGAGTAAAGAATATTTCCTGCATTTTTCAGAGATTTAGTGTTACAGTGTAAGGGTTTGTATACAGGTAAAAATATTATATTGCTTACTAGAATTCATTTTGTCTGCCAGGTGTGTGTGTGTGTGTGTGTGTGTGTGTCTGTATATATATATATATATATATATATATATATATATATATATATATATATATATATATTCATATGAAGTAATGATATTTTTATATTCACATTCACTGAATACAATACCAATGAATCTTTAAAGGACAGATCATTTAACCAAAATAGATGGGAAACTGTACTACAATACAGCCAAGAAAAAAAAAAAAACATGCAGAGTAGATCAAGATAGGAATCAATACAATTTTTAATAAAAACAATAGTAAAATGCTTTCATCTTCAGATCTTAATAGACTTCTTCAGAACTAACTAGCATTAGCAAATTGTTGAATTTATACATACTAATTAGTGCTTGATTGATTACATAATTTTAACCAACTAATTTATTTATAGTGATACCACCATCAAAAACAAATGATATATTCCTTAACAAACAACAGAAAATATTCAGATCATTTCATAATTAAACCTTAAAAACTCAATGAATATATCTAACAAATTAAATCATAAACTCAAAAATCAAAAAATAATTTAAAAGATCATAACTTAGCTGCTGACATCTTTGATACTAAATTAATAGACACCATTTAATTAGTGCCTGATTTATTATGTGTATTTAAATGGAACTGCAATAACAGTTCCTTAGATTCCAGGTGAGATTCCCGTGCACCACCTCATGGGTTAAGTTCCACTACTTCAAGTATAGCAAAGTATAGCAAAACAAAATTTTTTAAAGTTATTACAATGAAAGGAATGTTTGAACATATCACTTTTATCATTTGCCCTATCTATGTCATAAACATACTCAAAAATTATTTTCCTAAGTGGAAGCTTGGTCTTCTAAGCTAAAATGCCGGATAAGAACAGCACTTAGCCAAATATACTGCCCTACTCACATATATATATACTACTCACACCACAATCACCATGCACAAAATGTACAATGGTATTAAGGATATTGTGTAAGTTAAGTTTATTTTCTGTAAAAACATATGAGCACAGTCTACAACAACAACACTTCAGAGTGCCAACATTAGATTATTTTTTTCTATCATGATACTTGTTACCCTTGAAAATTTTATTCAGGTTGTTCCCCAATTTAAAAACAAACTGGGACTTCTCACTTAGGATATCGACTATCCTATCATTTGCCCTAAAAATATTCCATTTAGTAAATATAATATTTTTGTATCCCTTGATTCTGGCATATATTTGAATGTAAATGCTTTTTCAAAAGATTGCTTCATATATCATTTGTTTACTCCAGAATCCAAGTCCTGCACTCTGTTACTTAATAAAGGCTTATACACTCTGCATGTTTGTTTAGTTCATAGATCAATTTTTTTGTTTGTTTTTGTTTCTTCCAGCAGCATGAGGAAGGGAAGCCTGTTGGATGCTTGCATTTATTTTGGTATATATTTTTTCCTTCGTTTATGCACATAAGAATTCTGAAATTTAAATAATCACCTCATCTAGGCCACAAAACTTCACATTAGAGTATATTAAGTGGTATGCAAGATTTATCATACATGCCTTGCAATGTTTACTTTCAAATTTCATGATGGTGTGAATATATGCATATATTTTCCTGCTGACAATACTTTACTGAAAATATCTTCCTAAAGCATTTTTCCAGCTGCAAACTTTTGTGTTTCATTCTTGGAACAATAATTCATAACCATATATTTATATTTCAGTATTAATTTTCCGCTTTCAGGCAATGTAGTACAATAATAACCTTATGAAGGTTCAGTATTACTAAAATCTCAAGGTGTGTGTGTGTGTGTGTGTGTGTGTGTGTGTGTGTGTGTGTGTGTGTGTGTGTGTGTGTGTGTGTGTGTGTGTGTGTGTGTGTGTGTGTGTGTGTGTGTGTGTGTGTGTGTGTGTGTGTGTGTGTGTGTGTGTGTGAGAGACAGATACAACTGGACCATATTTAGAAGGGCTGCTGTGAGGTATCACAGTAACCATTTCTGATTCAGAGATGGCGCAGTGGTGCATCGGTACCATTGTTGCCTCACAGCAAGAGGCTTTCTGGTTCAATTCTCAGCTGGGGTGCATTCTGTGCAGAGTCTGCATGTCCTCCCTGTGTTCGTGTGGGGTTCCTCCAGGTGCTCTGGTTTCCAAGACATGAGTCTGGAGTGTTTCTCCCTGGGCCTCTGCTGAAAATTGGCTTTGTTCCAAGTCAGACTTTCCCAGTTAACAAATAATAAATAAATAAGAGATAGCCTTACCATATACAGCACTGCAGTGGGGTGTCTTTGTGTTTAATGGTAATTATGCATTCCAGGAGAGAGGCATATGCTAATTAGCTATATGGCCTTCATAGAAAAGCCTGAGGTAAAGTATTCATTCAGCAGAGAAATTCAGAAAATCACTTGGTTGCATAAAATAGCATGGCCACTCAATGATCACTAGAGTTAATGAACACAGCCAAAACCTCATGTTCAGCCGTTTTAATAGTAATAAGTGTTGGGGAGTTTAGTGGATAGGTAGTGTTGGGGGGATGTATACATGTGTATATGTATGTGGCATGTGTGGGTGCATGTCTGCCTGGGAGTTCATAGTAGGTTCATAGGTTGATAGTTCATAGGTTCATAGTTAAATATTAAGCTAACTGCCCTTGCGAGCCATTTTAAGCCTAGCCAATTATCCCAGGGGTTGTTAGGGAGTAAGTGTGTGTGTGTGTGTGTGTGTGTGTGTGTGTGTGTGTGTGTGTGTGTGTGTGTGTGTGTGTGTGTGTGTGTGTATTTTTGTATATATGTGTATATGGGAGAATGTGTGTGTGCTGGGGGGGGGGTGGAAGGGTTGGCATACCTCCATCTCCCCTAGACTAATGAGCAAATTCTGCAAAATTGGTGGGGGAGTATTAAGCACCAGATAAAGCTCTTTTTGCAATGTGCTTTTAAGAAAAGAAACAAAAAAATAATAAAGTTCTGCTGCATGAAGGATGTGGGCACTTTACTTAGTCCAAAGCTATAGGTCAAAATTGTTGTTACCTGATGCTGCTATTAGTCTAGTTATGCTCCTTTAGCTTTGTTTTTAAATCCCTAACTAACACTGGCTTCAGGCCTCCCCAACCCTGAATCCTACTGGCACATTTATTTCCCCTTTAGTGTGAGAGAGAAACAGTTCAGGCTTGAATCAGGGTAAGAGACTTACAACCATTTCATTCCTTATCTAAAGTAAGAACCAATAATCATATTTGATGCCCCTCTGAAGTCAAGATTTGTGATATTAGACTACCTAACGGCCTTCCCACCTCATTTCCATTTTGCTTGTCTTTCTTTCTTTTGCTGAAAGCACATATTCTAGTGAGCCCCTATGCATGCTTACACCTTCCTTGTCACCTTCAGCCTGGCCTGCATATGCTATAAACCCCCAAACACACAGCTAGTACTAGCAGTACCCCAGCACTTTTATTGGGATCAGTGGTGCAGTGGGTTACACTGCCTGCTTCCCTCAGAGGGGTGACATAGCATTCTAACTCCAAAATGTGGTTATTACCTTTCATAATATGAAACAAATTTAAAAAATATGGAATTCATCTGTTTAACTGTGTTACATCATACTTACAATCAGTTCTTTTGGTGAATTAGTATGACTTAGTATTATTTGGCATGAATTTCTGTTAAAAAGTCTTAGTGAATAAGTGGCAGTCCTTTTCAGTGTGGAACAGAGGCAGGCACAGAAGTTTTAATATTCAAAATAAGGAAAGTTTCTCATAATAAGAAGACAATAGGTGAGCTGCTAAGAGCCAGAATCCCACCATCCTACATCAACCCTTCTAGCACCAGAGCTGCTAGCTGAACTTAGGTCATTTAAGTCGAAGTAAGGGCTTTACCCCACTATACCACAGACCCCTTATGCTTTTTTTTTTTGAAAAGATTGAAAAAGATTAGGCTTAATGTTGGGAGTTTGGAAAACAAGTGCTGGGAAAAACTGATACATAAGTTTAATAAAGGGAATACTGAGGACATTTTACAACTGTCTTACACACTGCACTTTAACTAGTCAGGTTTATCACTAGACAAATATTTTATGTTGAATCACATCAGTTTTATTGAGCTATGTAATAATTTTAGAAAATTCCACTAGATGGCAGCAGCGTGGTTGCCATTTATTTATCATCTACCAAACATGGTGCATGCAATATAAACTTCAAGCATAACTTTTTTTTCTAAAACTTTTAATTTATTTCACCTTTATACAATAGCTAGTTTTATTTTTTGTTTTCTTTTAGTAGTCTGTTCTTGGCAGTTATGTTAATTGTTGATTTATCAATAATATTTCTTGTCATTTCTCAGCTCTTTTAAGAGATGGTTTGGGGAATGCTTCATTCTGTTAGTGCCGGAGATTAAAAATAGCAGGAATAAGGCAATAGTACAACGTGACTGTGCACTTTATTTCCTTTTACAAAGTCATTTTGTTTCATTAACAATAGTTTACTGTTCATTTCTGTGTCTATAATCTCCAACTACAGTAATGCCCCACTATCACTTAATAACCCTCAATTTTATATTATGAAACATTTATAAGTAACATATATTAGCTTTGAGAAAGCATGAGGAAGGCCCTGATCTTTGACATTGTTTATCTGACTATGTATACCAATTAATGCTGTCAGAACCATAGTGCATACTGATCATCCAATACGACTTGTAAAAATGCCTGGATGAAAATATTTTAGTCTAGTAATGCGTTTTGCACATGCTGAGACCTATTAATAAGAAAGTCCCACTGCACTTTGTTTCTCAAGCAAGTTATCCATCAGTGAATCTTGTTGAATGCCCATAGAATCCCATAGATGAGTTCATAATGGGGAGAGAATATTCCCCTAGAAACCTTCCGCATAGCAATTTGCTTTATAATAACAAACTTCCCTCAGGATGCGACTGTGAGCACCCTATTGGAACTGGTCAAGCTGATGGTCCTGGAGGGTATCAGTGCTCTTCTGTGTACACACATACATGTTGCAGGTTCATGGCTGAGTTATATATTGCATATCTAGTTTATGCATGTCTAGTTTATACCTATTTTGTCATTTGTAGACATCCAATGTTGATATTAAGATATATCATGTAGGGTTGTAACCTGTGCAGTAGTTTAATCAGTGTATTACATTTTTATAGTTACATTTTTATGATTTTCCACAGAAAGTGTTCTCTATTTGTCCTTTATTTTTTTATTTTTCTCCAGAAGGGCTAGAGAGAGAATTAAAATATCTGTGCTCCATTGTTCTGAATGCTTCACCACAATGGTCATTGTTGTGACTGTAATTAATTTGTTGTGGGCTCTTTGATTACATTGTATCTGCTTGCTATTTTTCCCTCTCCTGCTTAATATCCCTAGCCATTCTTTTGTTATAATTTCCTTGTGAAGTTAAATAAAGTCAGTATGAGGTCCAGAAGATAAACTTGTAGGAAAGCAATCAGTTCATTGCTTTTAACAAATCAATTTACTGATAACCTTAGGTTCATTTTCCACTGTTAGAAACTTGCTGCTAAAGCTAAGTTAACATTTTGTTTTTAACATTTAGCCATTTCAGAAAATGTCCTGCAGGTTTTCTTAACATTTTACATAATTTGTCTTTCTTGACTTAAATTGAAGTAAAAAGTAAATATTAGTAACACTGAATTTTACTGTAAGCCTAGTAAACAATGAATACTTTATGTCCCTTACAGATTCATCTTAGATACATCATGAATCAAATCAATAGCCCAAAGATAACAAGGGCAATAAGACTTTCCAATGCAAGCTGTTACCATAGCAATGAGAAAAGTGCCCCACAGCTAATATGTATTCATTCAGCAGACACCACATCAAAGAACAGACTAAGGAAGCCTGCAAACTCAAAGTATAAGCCACAAAATTTCTGATAGCTATTAAAGCAATACAATCATAGGCAGTCATCTTCTGAACTATGCACATTTGGTGAAAATAGTTTTGCTTCTTTCCATTAAGCTAACTCTATGGATTTGAGTTAATTATTTATTACAAACTTATCAGTATGTTTTTAGCTGCTATATAGCTGCTTACAGCTGTGAAAGTATGGCTCATACTGTAATGGATTGTACAGTATTTGAAGTTAGCATAAGAAAACAGATATAAGTCACACTATCACAGGGCTATTTTAGGTTTCTATTAAGTTACTGACTGAAATATATATTAAGAAGCCATTGTTTTCATAGTTTAGGTTACTGTTATGACTTGAAGCACTGGCTTCTAATTCATACTGTGTTGTCCTATAGAATGCTGAAAGCTATACAGTGATCTAACTTCATCATGTTAGTAGTTTTGGACACTGGAATAAGGCATATTATTCAAACCTCTCAATCTCTTACCTTTTTTAAATTCTGTGGTGAAATGCAAAAACACTCTTTTTCCCCCTGTGGTATACAAAAACAATAAGGTAGAAAGTGATTATTTGCTTCTAACAGACATGTTTCTTTGTAGGGTGGCCACGGTAGTGCAGCAGTTAGCATTGTCACCTCACAGCAAGAGGTTCTCCAGTTCGATCTTCGGCAGGGGTGCCTTCTGTGCAGAGTTCTGCAGATCCTCCCTGTGGTTATGTGGGTTTCCTCCGGGTGCTGCAGTTTCCTCCCACATCCTAAAGCCATGCTGTAGGTGGATTGGATACTCTAAATTGGCCCTAGGTGTGAGTGCGTGTGTGTGCCTTCCATAGAAGGTTGGGTGCCAGGCTGGCAACTCTCCTGCCAATCATGAGCAGACAGGTGATCCACTGTGGCGACCCCTAACCGGGAAAAGAAGAAGAAGAAGACATGTTTCTTTGTGAGACTGCATATTATCTGAAAAATGCAAGTTGAAACTTTATTTACTTTGTACTTAATCCCAATCATTTCTGATGTACAATAGTTTTTCTGATGAAGTCCTAACACATTAAACAGACGAAAGTGCTCAAATAGTGGTTCACTGTCTCGTCTCTTGTCATTGGTGTAAAAAGCTGCTTTTTTCACATGATTTTATTTATACTTTTTCAGTGCAGTTTTTGTGTGTGTGTATATATATATATATATATATATATATATATATATATATATATATATATACATTTATTTATTTGTTTTGCATTTGTTGATCGGGCTAGTCTAACCGGATATATGTCCATTTTCAGTAGAAGCCCGAGGAGAAAAGCTCAGAGAAAAACATTTTATATATACATAGAGTCCACAAAAACAGTGGAAAAACAAAAACAATTTACATAAGTATTGCAACTGCTTAGCAAACAATTTTACAAATCAGTTATATGTTACACATAGAAGACATATTGTTATTTTACAGTTGTACTAATAAAGAAAATAGCAAATAACATTTACTGTGCATGAGCTTCCTCAGGACAGCAGGGCAGTCAACAAACAGTCAGACAAAAAATGTTTTGATTCTAAGACAGTGTGGCGCATAGAGAAAATATCAGAAAAAAGTTTTTAGTTGAGAAGTATTTAGACAAATAGGAGAATTAGTATCAGTCAGGATTAGAGCAGGGGCAAAGCCATTAATGAAGATTTTCAATTGTTTCTTGAAAAGGTTGGTGGAAGTCAGGGATATTATTTCTCTTGGAAGTTTATTCCAAGTATTGCCAACAGCATTTGAGAACTGGCAGTCCCCGGATTTGTTGTTGGATTTTATGGTGGCTACTTGTAGCTTTTTTGCAGATCTTAGGGTTGGTAAATTTTTATAGGAACTATATATATATATATTAGTAGAGGGTGTGTGTGGGGGGCGCAGGGGGCTTGCCCCTCTACTTACATGTAGTGTAGGGTTGTGTGGTTTGTGTGCTGTGGGTAGAATGGTGCATGTGTGTTATGTGGTGTATGGTGTACGTATATTCGTGATTGTGGGTTTCAGGATTGTGAATGGTTCAGCTTTCTAGTTTCGAAATACTGAAATTCAATCGAGATTTCAGTATTTCGAGATTATGAAGTGGAACCATATATATATATATATATATATATATATATATATATATATATATATATATATATATATATATATACATATATATATATATATATATATATAAATAGATATATACTATAGGTGTGTGATTGTGTGTGTGTGTGTGTGTGTGTGTGTGTGTGTGTGTGTGTGTGTGTGTGTGTGTATGTGTATAGTGCATAATGTGTATATAGTCAAGCCAACACTATTGACATTGCATGCAAGATGAGCCATGATGCTTATTACACATGCATACAGCAAGTCCTTTGTGCTTGATAAGCAGCGCCTCATCAAGGATAAATTACAGTGCCATGGCCATATCATAGTAGACTACCTTACAGCCTGCCAAAATCATGAGCAGCTGAAGTAATATGAGCACCTCTTGTAGTCATTGTGAGTCTACATGCAAAGACAGGAAAATACATTGACAGTTATATATATATATATATATATATATATATATATATATATATATATATATATATATATATATATATATATATATATATATATATATATATATATATATATATATATATATTTGCAGAGAAAGTTCTATGAATGAGAAAAAAAGTGATGGCTAAGGGTGGATTAGCATGCAGAGGTTTTATTGTAGAGATAGAAATGGCTAGAAGAGTAGAAGGGAAGATTTACTCCTAAGCAGGGCTGCAGAATATGCAGGAACATGTATGATAATGCTTGAATATAATGTAAAACTTAGGAGATATGGGATAAAGTAAAGCAACATGCTGTACCAGCCTGCACCATTTTTGACAACATTAGAGTTTGATCACTGTGCCTATACTACAAAATAAATATAATTAAAAATAGAATATGAAACGGTGAGGGGAGTTGACCCATCAATACAGTCCATTTACATTATATGCTCAGTTCCATAATGAGGTGAATCACAGAAGCACTCATACTGAAAGTATCATAAAACACATTTCAGGGAAATGCAACACATTTGCAGACTGACAGGAATAAAAGAAAGAGAGTCCTTAAGGAATTTGAACCCTTGTTTTTTTAGAGACATTTTCTCTCAGTACATTAGCAAAGATAGACACAGGACCAGTCAGACAGAGTCTGTCATAAAATGCACAGTTCAGGGAAACATATCACATTTTGCAGACAGCAGACAGATAGCAAGAAAAGAAACATAGTCCTCATGTGATTCAAACCTATTCTTTTCTAAATGAATTTTTTTTTTTACCTGTGGATTTGTGACCCGCGGTGGTGGTGCTGCGGTAGCGTTGTCGTCTCACAGTAAGACGCTGTCTGGTTCAATTCTCAGCTAGAGCGTCTTCTGCGTGGAGACATGCATGAATGGGCGTACCTTTGTTGAAGGATGTACGTCAGGCCTGGCAAGCCGGTACGTAAAAATCAACTGCCAATCATTAGCGGACCGGAGTTCCGCTGTGGCGACCCCTAACCGTGAAAAAGCAAAAAGACACAAACAAACCTGTGGATTAGCAAGTGCAGCCGCTGAAGCACTCAGACTAATGACCTTATAAAAAACACATTTTGGGGACTGTTACACATTTGCAGACTGATAGAAAAATAGCTGTTACTGATATTCTTTCTATCAGCGCATTAGCAAATGGAGCATGACAAGCACTCAAACTGAAAGTGTCATAAAACACATATTTCAGGAGAATGTAACACATCCTCTAAGCTGTCAACACCCAAGACTGGAACAGACTGTCAAGAGGAGAAGGTTAACACTTGCACCACACCTCCAGCCGCACACAGACCTACTAAAACAGCACTGGCAAAAAATACACATAAATACACAAAATCATACTTGGAGGCTCTAAATAAAAACTTGCAATAGCATCAGGGACCTCCATAGCAGACACCCAAACAACCTGCACTTCCTGTCACAAACCAGACAACACATAAAACACAAAATCAGTGTGCCGCACAATCGCAGCCCTTAAGGTGAAATAACATACCTAACACACTAGTAATAGGTGACTCTATAGTCAGTCACACTGACATCCCACTCACTAGGCTGGACAAGCAGAAGGTTACTGTTAGCTGCCTGTTGGGAGGCAGAATCCGCCACATAACACAAGCACTCAGGTCATTCCAGAACAAGTACAAATATGACTCTGTCATTGTTCATGTTGGTGTGAATGACCTGAGAAGTACCTCCCTGGACTACATGAAAAGAGACATGGAAGAGCTCTCTGATCATGCAGCACAGGCTGGTATGACCCTGACCCTGAGTAGCATCCTGCCCTCACCATGAATGATACCTCAGTATAAAGAAAAAATGATCAGTTTCAACAATTGGCTAAGCTTTTGGTGTCATTCAAATGGGATCCAGTGTCTGTCAGCCTGGGACGACATGCTCGACAAGCCACGTTGCTTCACAAGAGACGGCTTGCACCTGTCACCCCTAGGCTTTCAAATACTGGCCAAGGCTCTTGCTGCCCCCATAGTGCCTTTTTTAGGCAAGGCTCAAAAGTCAAACCCATTTTCGTAAACAGCACAATTAACAAAAAACTGAGGGTTATGCTACTCAGCGCCAGGAGTTTAAATCTCAAAATGCACATGCTCGAAGCACTCCTTAGTATGGAGAACGTCGACATCTGTGCAGTAACTGAAAACTGGATCAAGACTCCAGAGAGCACCCCAGCACTACCGGGCTACAACTCATACCACACGTTTCGGCCACAGAACACGGACTGAAACACAAAAGGGGGGATGTATCCATATTCATCAAGGATACCTACACCTCCAGGTTAGTGGCGCAGCATGATACCTCTGAGATCATCCATGTGCAACTAACATCGAGCAAATCTGCAATGCAAATTGTGGCCTGCTACAGATCACCCTCCATGACCCAGGACCACCACTCCACATTTCTGGAGACACTGGAAAACAGGAAGGTCTTACCGAACACCCTGATATTGGGTGATTTCAATTACCCTACCATTCACTGGGAAAACTACTCGAGTACAAATTCCCAGGCCCAGCGCTTCCTGGAATTCATCAACTCAAATGCCCTGGATCAGCTGGTAAACTCCCATACCAGAGGTGAAAACATATTGGACCTGGTCATCACCAACATGGGCGACAGGTGTTCCATACCGGAGGTCAACCCTTCACTGGTTAGATCAGACCATAAACTAATCACTCTGGATGTCCACACCCCACCACCACCCCCAACTAAGGAAACCACAGTAAAAAACATTTCTAAAACAAACTTCACCTTACTTAAGACAGAGGTGGTAAGTTTCACAGCCCCCACACTAAAGGATAATGCTGCCCAAGATGCAGAAACCTTTACAAATGCACTCTATGAGCACCTGCAAGGATGCATGGATCATGCCATCCCTAGCAAAACCAAGACTCACTCCTCTAAGAGAAGGAAACCAGTTTGGTGGACCCCTGCAATAAACAGGCTATACAATAGAAGGAGGAAGCTAGTTCAGAAAAAAAGCAAATCCCAAGAAGGAAAGACCTCCCTGATCAGTATCACTAAGAAACTAAGGTCCCTCATGAAATCATCCAAGGCTAACTTTGAAAGAAAAATAGCCAAGGATTCAAAAAATAACCACAAAGCCTTCTTTAGCTATGTAAAGAATCTAAGTGGCAACTCGCAGATATGCACTGAACTAGTGCAAAATAGCACAAAATATACTGAACCTACTGATATTGCCAACATCCTGGCAGATAGATTCAGTGCAAACTTCACCCCCCCCACCTCCAAAAGGGCCCACAACAATACCAGAAAAGTGTAGTGTCCCAAAAATCACAGATGCACAGGTGAAAACAGCCCTTTCAAAAGCCAAAAACACAGCATCAGTGGGACCAGATGGTGTCCCAGGCTGCATCTTGCATGAACTACAGAACTAACTAACCCCCCACCTAAACACACTGTTCAACCTCAGCTTCTCCACAGGCTACATGCCCATAGAATGGTGCACAGCAATGGTTATTCCTCTCCGCAAAGGATGGCCACAACTGACCCTGGTAACTATCGCCCCATAAGCCTGACTAGCCTGGTCTGCAAGGCTGTGGAGTGCATCATCATAGAACTCATTAACAAAGACATTGGGAACCTCCAAACACTTGACCTGACCCATTTCGGCTTTGTTAAGGGCAGATCATGCCTTCTAAACCTGGTTGACTTCTTCGAGACAGTCACCGAGGCCATAAATGAAGGAAAGGTGGTTCACACAGCCTACCTTGACCTCGCCAAGGCTTTTGACACCATTCCCCACTCGGGAATTACAGAAAACCTCACCAGCTTGAACATAAACCCCTACATCATGAGATGGGTTGCCAACTGACTTACAGACAGAACTCACATGGTAAGAATAGCAGGCTCCAGGTCTGACTCTAAACCAGTCACACATGGTTTCTCGCAAGGCTCGGTCCTGGGACCCCTACTATTCGGCATATACTTCTCAGAAGTACAGGCAAACACAGGAGGACTATGGCTAACCAAGTTAGCCGGTGACTGCAAACTGGGAGCCATAATTGACTCTCCGGCTGACAAGGACATCCTCCAAAACGGCCTTACTGAGATGGACACCTGGTGTCAAAGTCATGGCCTCAAGCTAAATGCCAAAAAATGCATAGTTATCCCATTTGGGAAAAACAAAACACCCACGAATTACCACATAGGTGGCAGCCCCCTTAATACAGATGACGTAATAAGAGATCTGGGGACCCAGGTAGATAGTAATCTCTCCTTTGACAATCATCTTGCCAAAGTAGTTTGGAAATCCTTCTATGTGGCCCATCTAATTACTAAATGGTCTGTATCTAGAAATAAAGAGGTTATAGTGCCCCTCTACTCGTCACTCATTAGACCCATCATAGAGCACAATGCCCCATTTCGGATGTACCTCACAAGACACTTCCAACAGCTGGAAAGACCACAGAAGTACCTCACCAAGAGGATAACTGGCCTCAAACATATGTCCTATGCAGCCCAACTGAAAAACTGTACTCAGTGGCATATAGCTTACTCAGAGGTGATCTCTGCCTGACTTACAAAGCCATGTCCAACTCAGAATTGATGGACATGCTCCACCTAAAGAAATCCAAGTCACTGCAAGCCACACGCTCTACTGAGCTTAACCTCGCCACAACAATAAATAGAACATGATGGAGGGATAGATTCCTGTCACAGAGACTCCCCATGCTTTGGAACAAAATTCCAAATTACATCAGGTAGAGCCACTCACTAACACTCTTCAGGAGAAACCTTGATGAGTGGATGGGTAACAGAAAATACACCCCTGGGATCACTTCATTGGCTCTGCTTGACAGAGGATCAGTTAATTAATCATTGGAGCAGCAAAAGCCGACACACTCTGGCTAGGCTTATAAATGCTCTCGGGCAGATAGCCTAGTACCTACATATGAACCTATGAACCTATTTGCAGACTGATAGCAAGAAAGGAACGATACGCCTCAAGGGATACACAAAAAGGCCATAATGAAAAACTGGATGGTGGCTTGCAGTGGCAGGATATTAGATTATTTAAAATACAGTAAGACGCTGTCCGGTTCAATTCTCAGCTAGAGCGTCTTCTGCGTGGAGACATGCGTGAATGGGCGTACCTTCATTGAAGGTTGTGCATCAGGCCTGGCAAGCCAGTACGTAAAAATCAACTGCCAATCATTAGCAGACCGGAGTTCTGCTGTGGCGACCCCTAACCGGGAAAAAGCTGAAAGAAACAAACAAACTAATGTGGTGCCTGTGCCTTAATCCAATCCTCTCATAGGGTGAATGTGGTCAGACTTGCATCAACTCAGGTCACTGTAGTGGTGACAGTACTATTATCCCATGCGTGGGCTGCCAGTAACATGGATGACCGTCTTGGCTAAACTATTTCAGGTATCAGCCTTATACTGTGACCACTCACAGTTTAACTTCTCCCTTTGGGATTTCTAATTCCATGATGAAAATAGATCCCATTCCAAAATCAGGGTATGATTGGAGTTTGTGAATTTAATATTGTTTCAGTCTTTGAATTTAGCCAAGAGTGCTCTTTTCAGCACCCATAATGTGCCCAGAATTGCCACCTTCTGTAATTCATATGGGTTCCATGTATTGATATCATAGTTAAATGCAACCCAGTTTAGCCCACCTGATGGAGTCTCTGGCTATAATCCTTATGGAGGATGTTCAAAAAAATCTGGACTCAGCCCCACATCCCCCTCTGTGCTTTAGAATGAGCACGACCCTCTCCTCCAGCCATAATGCTTCAACTTAAAATATGTAAGGAAAAATGCCAGAGAAATTGTACCCAAAGCGGTTCTTGTGTGTCCCATCTTTTGTGTAATGATGGGCATTGACAGGCATCTCATTTGCACTATGGATGGCAAACAATATAGGCACTGTATTATTATTTTTTGGTTCCAATTACACTATAGTATGTTAAACAAGGCAGTCCTCCATCATCTGCAGTGACTCCATCTTCATGTGGTTAATAATAATATGACAACTGTCCGCCATAGCATAACTGGCATCCCGCACATGCACAAGACTGTCAGCAGTTGCTCAGGAGTGTGCAAGACATTATGTGGAAATCTGCATGATGTATATCAGGGTTGCTCATCTCACAAATTCAGTGATTCAGAAACACTAATAAGATGAGCACTAATTAGCACAATCATCGTGCTCAGAGGACAGTTTTTACATGATATCAATACTACAAGAAGCATTGATTCTTATTGCACTATAGAAGAAAACTTTGCAACCCTGTGTATCAAATCTCTGACCTGCTAGAGCAGAAATCTGTTTTATGAATGAGATATCAGGTTTTACAGGATTTGTTTTACCTCTTATCAATCTGCTTATTTATCCAAGGATAGATTTTCATCTGCTTATTAATCTAAGGCCTAGAAGGGATGCCAGTTTTTCAGTGCTTCTAAATGTATTAATCAAAATTATCTTAAGGGATGAATTGCAAGTCTGCAGATTGTTACAGTAGTAGGAGATGCAGGACTGTGCAATACTATTGTAGTGCTGTGCACCTTGCACATACATATTTAGAAACATACTTTGTAATACTGTTGGTCATGCTTTTTTTAAGTTGCATTTCTGTGTTTGCTTTATGTGGCATATATGCCTGACATTTGCTTAAAGATGGTTTATGGATACAGATATCTAACTGTCAGACACAACTACAGCATATGAGGTGACTTAGTAGGATAGTAATAGTGTAAAGAATTGTACTGTTCCTGGAGGATCACGTCCATTAATTCCACTGTTTCCATACCAGCAGAGGTAAGCCTAAAAACACAGGTCTAGGAAAATGGTAATGCATCTGCTGGTGCTTCATCCTACAAGCCCAGGCTCACAGATGCTAAGTATGAGGTGGTATTAGAGGTTGTCTGTTGCCGTGGTAGATGGTTCTTTCCAGTCTATTCAACTGAGCAGCACTTTTGTGGCCATGTCTGGTGTAAAATTGTCACCAGTGTTAATGCTGTTGGTGGTCAGCATTGCAGTTACAATATGGCCCATCACAGGGTGAGAGGTATAATCCATGCTACCACCCACAGAGCAGAGTCCCGGACATGAGAATGTATAGCAGCAGTTGATGGGCTGTCAACCGAATCACCCCATATGGAGATGAAGGAGATCCTGGCCTCACTTAAAAGGGGTACCACCTCAGCACAGTGCCACAGTATGGCGCTGGATGTCTGAACAGAGTTGATCGGGCCCCAAAGTGTTTCAATTGTAGATGCCCCAGGTATGTAGTCCTATACTGTAGTATCAATAGCTGCAACCAATCCTTATCTCTTAGTTGCAGTAAAGTTTGTAATAAAGGTCTGACTTATGGGATACATGTGTATCATTTATCTATGTTCCATGTTCATCTGCACAAGATATGGCCTTAAGTATTACTTGTGGTTAGATTTTTATAGTTATAAAGATATCATTTGCATGTGTAGCTGTGGTGCCGGGCCCTGCTTATTTATATTTTGCTTTGGTGTACTTACAGGTAACTCTTTATCTGGTATCAGCATGGAAGAACTGCCTCTGTCTGATCTTGGAGGATCTGTAGCCTCTAATGATGATGGTGGAGCTCATTTGGCACAGCCAGGGGGATGCAGGGTGTGTGTGTGTGTGTGTGTGTGTGTGTGTGTGTGTGTGTGTGTGTGTGTGTGAGTGTGTGTTGTACATAGGGAGTGTGACCCCAGCATCCCCTACACAGTGTATGGACGCAGTCTATGCTTGTGGATATTCAAAGAACACAACACCCTGAGAGAGGACAAGTTGATGAGGATACTATGCATCATCTACATGTGGTGGACCGCAGATAAGAGATGCTTGCATCTGCCTCAGGACTCATGGTCAGGGGGTCTACACATGGGAGGTTGGTAATGGTGCTTGCCAGTGGTATGGTTACCAACCTCCCCCTGAGGTTGATGTGTCAGTAACTGCCATCCAGTGTATGTGCAGGTCCATTGTGGAGACACAGCCATGACAGAGGTGGTAGGAGTGATCCAGGGTTTGCATGCTGATCTGTGGGAGTTCATGACTGTCAAAGGAAAAAACTTCAAAGACCAATACACGTAAGGTTCAGTTAAGGCATTTTAATTTACTTGCCGCAAGGAGACAAAAACATGCAAATACAAGGATTTGTCTAACTACTAACAGGAAGTATGTTCATTCTTATACAGTTTTACAAGACATGGCCTTCTAAGCTGATGTAATCAAACACAACTTTTAGCATTGTTCTACAGCAGATGTTACTCAGATTTTCTGCCGACATGACTAGATTTGTGAGAAACTTTTGAGAAAAACAACCTGGCCTTGGTGACCATTAATCCATTTACAAGCTTCTATTGTACAGTGTTACATTTCAAGGTACTCTTCTAATTCAGATACAAGCAAATGCTGATTGCAGTTCATATTTTCAAGCAGGCTTTGTGCTAATTATCTGTAACTTCTACAGCTGTGTATTTTCTCACAGCACAGCAGAACTTCTTGTCTAAGTTTCATACAAGTAGTATTGTTCTATTTGTTATTTTCCTAACGCAAGCAGAAATCACCTGCTTCTCAGTAAATTTCCAAGGCACAAGCAAGATTTTAGCTAACAATACAAGGTCAGAAAGCAACTGCAGTTTGTACAGATTTATGCAGTATGAAATAGAATAAATGTGTTAACCCTTTTCAAGCTCTAAATGCACTAAGCATATTACTAATACACACATTAATACATATTTTCCTGACATTTCCCCCATATTAATACTTTTATTCTACTTTCAAGATAAGCATAAACAGTTTGTTTTCTTCTCCTAACCTCTTCCACCCAAGATTTGCAGTTAAGAGAGTCATTCAGTTTAAACTTATGAAAGCATTTTTAGTCTTTTAACAGTTCTTCAAACTCAGTACTTTGATATAAGGTTTCAGAAAACTGACATGTCTATAAAATCTATAATCAGTCTTTTCATGCAGGAGATACCACAACAAATGCATACTTCCAGTAGGAGCATACCTACACAAATGGCAATCAGGATGTTCATTAGGATGGTACCCCACCCTCCAAATCATTTCTGGAAAAAGTCCATCAGTGGGTTGGGGCCTGGTTTGGTCATGGCCGACACTTGCTGAATTACCTCAAGATGATTGTCTATCTCGTGTTTATGGTCAGGAATATACGAACAGCATTCTTCTTGGATTAAAGCGCAAGTACCACCTCTCGCCGCTAGGGTGAAGTCGAGAGCCATGCGGTTTTGGAGCACTACAGTTCTCATAGCGTTCAGTTCATCAGTCACCAATTCAAGACCAGAAAAAGTTGCGTTGCTCATTACTTCGAGAAGTTTCAACAGTTTTCTTAGCTCCCAGATCAGTTTCACTGCTCCATATGCTGGTGATATGCCTGCCCACGATATAACGCTATCACTCAAGTCCATGTGTGTCAGTTCTTTGCCTATGGAATGATGGTCTTTCCAACATGCATTGATTTGTCCCACCGGATTCACAGGTTTCTTGACGACTCCTCGGACATTTCGAATTTTTCCTCGAGGCAAAACTGCAGTGTGTCGTATGGCCGGAACCAGGTACCCAAAAAACAACTGCCAGACCAATTCTCAGGTAACCATTTGTATGCCTTTCTGCCACACACAAAATAACAGTCCTCTACTTTAGTAGTAACCTTGCTATGAATATACACTCGCCCTGCATGAAACATTTTTGTATCAATTATAGACAACTGCTTATAAAGAACAGAATTATGTTTTACTTCATCAATTGTTTTGTGCATCAATCCAAGAAATGAATCATAGTTTGTATTACAATAAAGATCTACATTGTTACCTTTACTGTAACATTTATAAGGAACAGTCACATTGCAATTGCTCCAACCCACCTGAACAGTATCATTTTTATAAAAACACACAGTTCCCTTTTGTGGAACAGACAAGTGCAATGCTATTTTATCTTGTGCTGTAATGGTTGAGGTATCATAAATCAAGTTCTCCCAGGTCTCATTGACCCCTAGAGGGACCATAGTCATTAATAACCCCCCGTATGCTGTCAGCAAAGCTGTGCAAATCCAGGAATTCAAAACATTGAAAATCTCAGCATACACATATTTAATTGCCTGATAAGTGTTAAAGTTTGGATGCCAGTTTATGAGTAACGCTTCATGTTTATTCAGTTCAGTCTGTGTGGCTGGGAAAGAAAAGGCCATAACAAAAAGATTATTGTCACTAGTACAGTTAACAGGATGATTATGCAATACTTCTGAGGAAAGGGTTGTTCTGCATTCCTGTTTCTTCTGGACTCTATTATTTTTGCTCTTAGCATGTAACAAGATTTTTGTCCAGTTCAAAGTTTTTAACTAATTTACAGTGCATCAGGTGGATCCAGGAGGCACGCTCCGTGATTTTGACTGCAGTGGGTGTTGACAAAAGCACTTGATATGGACCTTCCCACTTTGGAGATGGCCAATTCTTCTTCTTAACTATCTTCAGCCAGATCCACGTTCCAGGGGGCACTGCCACTTCTGACGGTCTGGTTCGTTCTTTATCTGAAACAGAATTTGACTGCAACAAATGTTTAGAATTTAAAAGGTTTTGCATATACTCAGCTAATGTACTGTCAGCTTCCTGGTCTGCAGGCATGAGAGATTTCCACTGAGGTATATAATAAGCCCTTCCAAAGAGTTTTCTGAAAGGAGTCAATCCTTTTGCATTCGGAACAGTTCTCATCCTCAACAGTGCCAGGGGCAGACAGTACACCCAATTTCTCTGTGTTTCTGTTATTAACTTTCTTAGCTTACTTTTTAAAATCCCATTATGCCTCTCTGCTAGCCCTGCAGATTGTGGGTGATACCCACAATGATTTTTTAAAGCCAAAATGTCTACTTAACTGCTGTATGGTCTGGTTCACAAAGTGTGTGCAGTTGTCACTGTGGATCTTTTCTGGAATGTCGAATCTAGGGATGATTTCTTTAACAAGAACGTTGGCCACAGTCATAGCATCTGGATTTTTAGTCGGAAAGGCTTCCACCCATCTGGAAAACATATCTACAATGACAAGACAATACTTCTTATTTTCACATTTATTCAACTCTATGCAATCCATACAGATAGTATGAAACGGATACAGTGGTGTAGGGAAACTCCCTTGCTTGGGCTTTAACACCCCTTGTGTATGATGTTTATTACAAATGTGGCATACTGCGCAGAATTTTTTAGAGTAATTTGAGAAGCCATATGTCGTGAACACTTGACTCACAAGATGTACCATTCCCCCTGTTGAGACATGGCACTGCCCATGGCTCAACAAAGCTGCATATCTAAACAAATTAGATGGCAATATCAGTTTCCCTTCTTTAGAGATGTACAGCCCCTTTTCAAGAATTGCTCCTCGTTTTACCCATCTTTGTTTTTCAGCTTGCGTAGTAAGTGTCTGCATTGTCTTTAACATTTCTAAGTCTAAAATCTCAGAGGGTTGTAATTCCTCATTCATAAGAAATGCTTCTGAAGCTGCCTGCTTTGCAGCTGTATCAGCTCTCGCATTACCTTTTGAAATCCTATCCTGTTGCTTGGTATGAGCTGTGCATTTACAAATAGCTACTTTCTGAGGTAATTGAATAGATTCTAAAAGATCTAAAATAAACTGTGCATGATTGATTGATTTGCCAGTAGATGTTATCATTCCTCGATTTTTCCACTGTTGCGCAAAAACATGTACAGTAGAAAAAGCGTACTGGCTGTCAGTAAAAATGTTTACACATTTACCCTTTGCTAAGGTACATGCCCGTGTCAAGGCAATCAATTCTGCTGCCTGTGCAGATAAACTGTGTGGTAAAGATTTCGCTTCTATAATGTCTGTGTCAGAAACTACTGCATATCCTACTAGGTTCTGTCCTGCAGGACCCCTTTTGCATGAGCTATCCACATAGTATGTCACCTCGGCATCATCCAAGGGAACATCCGTAAGATCTTTTCTAGGCAGTGTCTTTTGCTCAATCACCTGCAGGCAGCTGTGTGGTGTGCCATCTGCAGGGGTTGGGAGCAAGGTAAAAGGGTTCAAAGTCGTACATCGTTCAATTGTCATATGAGGTTGGCTCAACAATATAGTCATACAGGAAAGATGCCTAGCAGGGGAAAGATATGCTGCCTTCTCTTGCAGTAAAATAATCGCAACTGCATGAGGCACTCTCAATGTGAGAGGGTGGAACAACATTACTGAGGCCGAAGCCTGTACTGCCATTGCAGCTGCAACTACTGCTTGTACACAGTGAGGTAAAGACCGTGCCACTGGGTCCAGTTGTGATGAATAATAAGCAATGGGGCGTTGCTTGTCCCCATGCTGCTGTGTTAACACTGATGTCATATAACCTTGCTTACAATCTACAGTTCGGAAAAAATGTTTATGATAGTTTGGTAATCCCAAAACTAATGAGGACTCTATTAACTGTTTCAGTTTGCAGAAAGCAGATTCTGCTTCTGGTGTCCATTGTATCAAATCCTGTGCTGCCATAGGCTTTTTATAAATCAGGTTAGTCAGTGGTGCAGATTCCAGGGCATAGCTTGGAATCCAACTCCGACAAAAGTTTGTCGTACCCAGGAAGGACATCATTTCCTTCTTGGTAGTGGGTTTTGGTGCTTGCAAAATCGCTATTTTTCTGTCCTCATCTAATGTCCTACCCTCCTTCGCGATTACATATCCTAGGTATTTAACTTGTTTTTTCCAAAGCTGCAGTTTATTTTTGTTTACTTTATGTCCTTCAGTGGCTAAAAATTGTAATAGCGCTATGGTATCTTCTTTACAGTCTTGCTGGGTGGGGGCCGCCAGCAGGATATCATCAACATAAAGCAAAATCTGACTACCTCTTGGTGGGGTAAATCCCACCAAGTTACTCGCTATTTCTTGTGAGAATATCGTTGGACTTTCACAATACCCCTGTGGTAGTCACGTATATGTATACCTTTCCCCCTGAAATGTGAATGCAAACCAATGCTGGCTGTCAGGGTGTATCGGTATCGAAAAGAACGCATTGCTGATATCTACCACAGAAAAATATTTCTGTTGAGGTTTTAAATTTATTTATTTATTTATTTATTTTATTTATTTTACATTTGTTAACCGGGCTGGTCTAACTGGATATATTTCCATTTTCAGTAGAGGCCCGGGGAGAAAAGCTCCACAGGAAGACATGGACGGAATACAACAAAAACTAACAAATATATAATAACAAAGTTATCAAACGGATTTTTAAAAAAATAGGTAGGTGTTTTACTCAAGACCATAGTAACTAATTCTATTTAAAGATATAAGCCATAAGTTACCATAATTTCATCATTGGAATAAATTAGAGAGAGTGAACTAGAGAAAGCAAGAGATGAAGGAAAAGAGAGAACATTTTGCAACACAAAGTACAGAATAGAAAGATATGTATTGCTAGAGAGAGAGAGACAAATAGCCGTGAGGAGGAGAAAGAGCCAAGAAACTTTTTAATCAGGTTTAGAGCAGGAACATATCCAGTGGTTATTAAGGTGAACTTTTAGTTTTTGTTTAAACAGTGCAGTAGAAGCAATTGAAGTAAGTTCGGGAGGAAGTTTATTCCAGTGTTTCCCAATGGCATTGGAGAAAAGAGAATCACCAGCCAGGTTATTAGATTTAGTTGAGGTAACTAGCAGTTTGCTAGAAGAGCGGAGAGAGTTCAGGTTTGAGTAGGGGCTTAAGAGGTTAGATAGTGCAGGTGTATTAAGAGGTTGGTAAAAGGCTCTTTGGACAAACATAAGTTGGGATAGAAGCAACGTATTTGTCAGTTCGAGCCAGTTAAGTTGTTGCAGATTCTGACAATGGTGGGTTCTAAATTGTTTTCCAGTAACAAATCTAGCTATGTTGTTGTAGGAGGTAGATAGTTTAGAGAGATTGTTTTTCTTAAGATTGGTGTAGATAGGTGAGGCATAGAGAAGTGTGGAAATAAGATGTGAGTGGGCAAGATTCACTTTTGCTGGGAAGGTTAAAAAAGTTTTGATTCTATATAGAGAGCCAAGTTTCCTGTTTACAGATTTAATGGTGTTGTTGATATGAAGGTCGAAGGAGAGATTGTTATCAATTGTGACACCTAGCAATTTGGTAGTAGAATCAGGTGATATAATGGTTCCATTATTAGACACAATGGAGAAGTCAAGTGTGGGGATCTGGTAGTAGGTTTAAAGAGAAGTAGTTTGGTCTTTTTGCTTAGGAGTAGACATCGTTTTAGAAACCAAGTTTCAACTTTAGAAAATACAGCTTGAGTGTTAGTTTGAAGTTCAGAAATGGATTTAGCAGAGCAAATAAGTGTGGAGTCATCAGCATATTGAATGCAGATAGCCTCAGGAATGGCTACTTGTAAGTCATTTATAAAGAGGGAGAAAAGAAGTGGTCCAAGAATAGAGCCTTGGGGACACCAAGGAGATTGGTAGAAGAGATGAGAGTTTGTTATCCCAGAGGACAGCTTGTTTCCTGTTAGTGAGATATGAGCTGAACCAGTGGATAGTCTCAGGTGCTAAGGAAAGAGATTCGAGAATTTTTAGAAGGAGAGAGTGGTTGACCATGTCAAAGGCTTTGGACAGGTCAATGAAGAGAGCAGAAGACAGGACATTATTGTTGCGATTATTGTTAATAATATTTGTGAAGGAGAGCAGAGCAGTAGTTGTGCTATGATAAGGCCTAAAGCCATGTTGACAGTTTGTCAGTATTTTATTTTGTAGAAGGTGATTCATTACTTGATGGTGGACACATTTTTCCATTATTTTAGCTAGAGGTGACAATAGAGCTATGGGTCTATAGTTAGAATGTTCAAAGGAGTTTCCTCCTTTATGTAATGGTATGATGTAAGAGATTTTCCATACATCAGGGATGGATTCTTCATTTATGGTCCTATTAATGAGAATTGATATGGGATAAGCTATTTCAGAGGCTGCTTTTTGAAGGAATTCAGAAGGAAGCTGGTCAGCAGAGGGGTGCAAGGTTTAAGTTTGAGAATGCATCTCTGTATAAAGGTAGTGGAGATGGGTTGAAGCCTAAAGGTTGGTAGTTTGGAGGAAGTATGGTCATGAATGATGGTATTGTCACTGGATAGATGGGAGGCCAATGAATTTATCGTATTAATGAAGAAAGAGTTGAAAGTGTTGGCAGTATCAAGGGGAGGAATTGTATCAGACCCAGAAGGGGGAGGGGTGGTAGTCTGTCCAGGGTGAAGAAGTTTATTTAGGGTTGACCAGAATTTCTGAGGATTATTGTGATTCACTTGCTGAAGATTGCTATAATAGTTCTTTTTGTCAGAGAGGATTGATTTTTTGGTAATATTTCTCAGGTGTCTGAAAGTCTGTTGGTCTATGGGAGATTTGCTAGTTCTCCATTTTACCCAAGATTTGTTTCTAAGTGACATTTTTTGTCTAGTTTCTTTTGTTAGCCAGGGGGCTGGCCTAGCCTTAATTCTAATAGAACGTTTTGGTGCATGATAATCAAGAATAGTTAGGAATGTGTTGTTAAAGAAATTAACAGCTTCTTGAAGAGGAAGTGTTTTTAGTGGGTTCCAGTTACAAGCCTTTAGTTCCGTTTTAAAAAGGGTTGGGTTAAAGAATTTGAGGTTACGTAGGGTCCTATATATAGGAGAGTAATTAGAGGTATTTTTTTGTCTAATAATATAGGTTAGGTTGTGGTCACTAATGTTATCAGGTAGCGTTCCAGACTGATATTTGATTTGAGGTTTGTTTACCAAAATCCAATCAAGAATACTTTCTTTGTTATTAGTTTTGTTAATCCTAGTAGTGGTGTTAATAGGTTGAGTGAAGCCATGGAGATTAATATGGGATGCTGGGTTGTTCGTGGATATTGAGGACCAGTCTAAGTTGAGGTCTCCTAGTATAATGGTTTCATGTGGGTAGGTGGATGAGGCCCAACTGAGGATATCTTCTATGGTAGTAGAGTTATTACCAGGGGGTAGATATAAACAGATGATATAGATGGATTTTTTGAGGTTAAGTTGCAGCTTTGAGATAAGAAGTTCGGTTTTAGTAAATCCAAGGTTCTCATAGGGTACTAATGTTATTTTTAGTTCTGTTTTGAACAATAGTGCTACTCCTCCACCTGATTTACCATTGCGGTCGAGTCTCAGGATATTGTAGCCTGGTGGTAAGATTTCAGTGTCTTTAGTAAAGGGTTTTAACCAGGTTTCTGTTAAACAAAGAATGTCAAAGGAGTGGTGGTCAAGAAGAGAGTGGAGTAGGGTTATTTTGTTATTGATGCTTTGGATATTAAGGTGTCCTATGAGTAAAGTATGTGTGGTGGAGGTTGGTGATTCAAGAGAAGTGTGTAGAGAAACAGGTGTGGCTTTAGCTGAAAAATTAGAAGGACCAGGGTTGGGGTGGATGTCACCATCTATCAAGGTAGATTGGTTGTATAGCAAGTAGGATTTGTTAGGAAGTATAGAAAGTACTTAGGTTTTCTAATCAAGAGGTTCTGACTTTTATGTGAGTCAATCTGTGGTATTTAGCTAAGAGGTAGCTAGAGGTAGATGTGATGTTTAATTGCGAAAAGTTTAGGCTTTTGAAATTTGAGGTTGAATGTTTAGGAGAGTAGTTTAGGTGGAGATTGAGTGTAGTTTCATAGGAGGTTAAGGAATAGGGCAGAGTGAGAGAAAGGGAAGTGATGAGTAGAAGAATTAGTATTTTTAGAGTGTTGTTTTACAGAGATCAAAGAAGTATGTTGGAGGATGTCTGTTGACATGTTGAGATAGTTAAGACAGGAATAGACTAGTGAAATTTGGAAGACTATAGTGTAGGGATGTATAGCTAGATGGTAGAGACAGGATAGAAATAATCCTATAAGTATAGTCAGGTGATAGGTGAGGTGATAGAGGAGGGTAAAGTTAAGAGGAAGTTGTGGATGATGTAAGAGGTAGTGATAGGTGAAGTTATAGAGGGGGTGTGGTGTAAGGGGTATAAAGCTAAGGACACGTGGGGTGGGTGGGATAAGGGGGTAGGGAGGGAGCGGGCAGAAACAGTTAAGGGAGGAGAGCAGAAAACAATCAGCTAAGCAGGAGAGTAACACCACGAGTTACCTATACTACTTAGTTTAAGAAGCAAGAAAGGGAAAGGTTTTTAAGGAGCATGAGAGGGATTAAGGCAGAAAACAAGTAAATAAAACAGGTGCAGGTAAAAGTGGGAAAGAGGTATAGTTTAGATGACAAAAAGACCAGAAAGGGAGCAGTGATAATACACGGAGACAGCAGGTTTAAAGTAAAGGGAAGTAAATAGTACAGTTTGCAGAGGGGCACAGGGAGGAAGACGCAGAAAATAGGCAGGTATAGAAGAAAAAGTAAGACACAGTTGTCAGTGCAACTGAAGGTAGGAGAAACAGAGAAAAGGAGAGCAGCAGCCAGAAAGAGGTAATTTAGAGATAGAGTGGAAACAGAAGGGGCAGAACAAGCAGGATACAACAGTTGAGGGAAGACTAGCAGGGGCAGGAGTAGTTAACAATAAATGCTAGGGGATAAGGTGACTGAATAGTATGCAGGTGAGTAAGGGAAGGGGTAGCTTTAGCTTGTACTGCGTGTGTGCCGCCCACAAGAGGACATAGACACCAAGTAAAATATACAAACATGGACATACAGCCAATGCAGGTGAGAAAAGGAGAATTACTACTTTTACTCAAGTGGAGTTAGGGGTGCTTCCTGGGTGCCAGTACAGATAGCCAGCTTCGTAACTTCAGGTAAACTGGGAGAGATAAGCCAGCAGGAAAGGGACAGCCCGATGAGGAGCACTAGGCTTAATGCTAGAAAACAAAAATAATAACAGGTGAGAGAGCAGCTGTGGTTAGAAGGATAGGATGTAAGGAGAGGTACAGGTAACAGGTAAAAAAAACAATATTTGCAATTCTAGTATCAGTTATTCAGGCAATATTCAAAGGTAGCAGCAGTAGGTATCAAACATTTATACATAGAAGTATGTCTAAGTTTGAACAGGCTATGCTAAAGCAGCAAAGCAATGCATTTCAATGAAGGCCTTTAGGCAGCTTCTAACTGTAGTTAAAATAAGGAAAAATAAAATACCACTCTGCATTAAAAATAGTACTCTAGGGGTTCAATCACTTAGTGACCCAATAAAGTGGCTAAAACATTGGCAAAAAACATTTCTAGTGGACATTCAGTTTAAATATCTAAACGACTAGGTTTAGCGACCCAATAAAGTGGTTAAAAACATTGGCAGACTGCAATAAACCATTTCTGGTGTACATTAAGCTGTAAATATCTAGGCGACTAGGTTTAGCAGCTTAGACGGGCAACAGTACATAGAAATTCAGGCAGACTACAATAAAACATTTCAGGTTGACATTTTGCTTTAAATATCTAGCGACTAAGTTTAGGAGCCTAAACTAGCAACAATACACAGAAATCTTCTTCCCACTCAACACAAATGGTATGCCCACCTTAGCGATTACATCCAGCAGCAAAACTAGTGGTATGTATCAAAACACCAAATGCAGAGGAATTTACTGTGCAAACAGACTCATGACCATTGATCAGCAGCGTTACCAAGATACAGGTAGTGAAAACATCAGCGGCTGCAAGTTATAGGCATTAGATTACAATTTTAACCAAAGAAATAAAAAAGCACAATTGCTGATTAAAACACGTAGTACTTACAGGCAGCACGCCACGCGGACAAGCTAGGGTCACCTACTCTGAGCTAGAGGAGATTGAAAGATGGCCTCAGAGAGGAAACCACTACAAGTAGAGTTTGAGAAGGAGGGGGGGGGAGAATAGGAGGGAAAGCCAATAGGCGTGGAGGGCTTGGAGTGGGGGAGGCAAGAGCCAGCAGGAAACAGTTAAGGGAGAAGAGCAGAAAACAATCAGCTAAGCAGGAGAGTAACACCACGAGTTACCTATACTACTTAGTTTAAGAAGCAAGAAAGGGAAAGGTTTTTAAGGAGCATGAGAGGGATTCAGGCAGAAAACAAGTAAATAAAACAGGTGCAGGTAAAAGTGGGAAAGAGGTATAGTTTAGATGACAAAAAGACCAGAAAGGAGCAGTGATAATACACGGAGACAGCAGGTTTAAAGTAAAGGGAAGTAAATAGTACAGTTTGCAGAGGGGCACAGGGAGGAAGACGCAGAAAATAGGCAGGTATAGAAGAAAAGTAAGACCCAGTTGTCAGTGCAACTGAAGGTAGGAGAAACAGAGAAAAGGAGAGCAGCAGCCAGAAAGAGGTAATTTAGAGATAGAGTGGAAACAGAAGGGCAAGAACAAGCAGGATACAACAGTTGAGGGGAGACTAGCAGGGCAGGAGTAGTTAACAATAAATGCTAGCGGATAAGGTGACTGAATAGTATGCAGGTGAGTAAGGGAAGGGGTAGCTTTAGCTTGTACTGCGTGTGTGCCGCCCACAAGAGGACATAGACACCAAGTAAAATATACAAACATGGACATACAGCCAATGCAGGTGAGAAAAGGAGAATTACTACTTTTACTCAAGTGGAGTTAGGGGTGCTTCCTGGGTGCCAGTACAGATAGCCAGCTTCATAACTTCAGGTAAACTGGGAGAGATAAGCCAGCAGGAAAGGGACAGCCCGATGAGGAGCACTAGGCTTAATGAGCCAATGCAGGTGAGAAAAGGAGAATTACTACTTTTACTCAAGTGGAGTTAGGGTGCTTCCTGGGTGCCAGTACAGATAGCCAGCTCCGTAACTTCAGGTAAACTGGGAGAGATAAGCCAGCAGGAAAGGGACAGCCCGATGAGGAGCACTAGGCTTAATGAGCCAATGCAGGTGAGAAAAGGAGAATTACTACTTTTACTCAAGTGGAGTTAGGGGTGCTTCCTGGGTGCCAGTACAGATAGCCAGCTTCGTAACTTCAGGTAAACTGGGAGAGATAAGCCAGCAGGAAAGGGACAGCCCGATGAGGAGCACTAGGCTTAATGAGCCAATGCAGGTGAGAAAAGGAGAATTACTACTTTTACTCAAGTGGAGTTAGGGGTGCTTCCTGGGTGCCAGTACAGATAGCCAGCTTCATAACTTCAGGTAAACTGGGAGAGATAAGCCAGCAGGAAAGGGACAGCCCGATGAGGAGCACTAGGCTTAATGAGCCAATGCAGGTGAGAAAAGGAGAATTACTACTTTTACTCAAGTGGAGTTAGGGGTGCTTCCTGGGTGCCAGTACAGATAGCCAGCTTCGTAACTTCAGGTAAACTGGGAGAGATAAGCCAGCAGGAAAGGGACAGCCCGATGAGGAGCACTAGGCTTAATGTTTTACTCAAGTGGAGTTAGGGGTGCTTCCTGGGTGCCAGTACAGATAGCCAGCTTCGTAACTTCAGGTAAACTGGGAGAGATAAGCCAGCAGGAAAGGGACAGCCCGATGAGGAGCACTAGGCTTAATGAGCCAATGCAGGTGAGAAAAGGAGAATTACTACTTTTACTCAAGTGGAGTTAGGGGTGCTTCCTGGGTGCCAGTACAGATAGCCAGCTTCGTAACTTCAGGTAAACTGGGAGAGATAAGCCAGCAGGAAAGGGACAGCCCGATGAGGAGCACTAGGCTTAATGAGCCAATGCAGGTGAGAAAAGGAGAATTACTACTTTTACTCAAGTGGAGTTAGGGGTGCTTCCTGGGTGCCAGTACAGATAGCCAGCTTCAGAACTTCAGGTAAACTGGGAGAGATAAGCCAGCAGGAAAGGGACAGCCCGATGAGGAGCACTAGGCTTAATGAGCCAATGCAGGTGAGAAAAGGAGAATTACTACTTTTACTCAAGTGGAGTTAGGGTGCTTCCTGGGTGCCAGTACAGATAGCCAGCTTCGTAACTTCAGGTAAACTGGGAGAGATAAGCCAGCAGGAAAGGGACAGCCCGATGAGGAGCACTAGGCTTAATGAGCCAATGCAGGTGAGAAAAGGAGAATTACTACTTTTACTCAAGTGGAGTTAGGGGTGCTTCCTGGGTGCCAGTACAGATAGCCAGCTTCGTAACTTCAGGTAAATTGGGAGAGATAAGCCAGCAGGAAAGGGACAGCCCGATGAGGAGCACTAGGCTTAATGAGCCAATGCAGGTGAGAAAAGGAGAATTACTACTTTTACTCAAGTGGAGTTAGGGGTGCTTCCTGGGTGCCAGTACAGATAGCCAGCTTCGTAACTTCAGGTAAACTGGGAGAGATAAGCCAGCAGGAAAGGGACAGCCCGATGAGGAGCACTAGGCTTAATGAGCCAATGCAGGTGAGAAAAGGAGAATTACTACTTTTACTCAAGTGGAGTTAGGGGTGCTTCCTGGGTGCCAGTACAGATAGCCAGCTTCGTAACTTCAGGTAAACTGGGAGAGATAAGCCAGCAGGAAAGGGACAGCCCGATGAGGAGCACTAGGCTTAATGAGGCAGCACGCCACGCGGACAAGCTAGGGACACCTACTCTGAGCTAGAGGAGATTCAAAGATGGCGCCTCAGAGAGGAAACCACTACAAGTATTTATTTATTTTATTTTACATTTGTTAACCGGGGGTGTCTGACTGAGCCGAAAAGGCCCTTTTTCAGCAGAGGCCCGGGGGTGTCTGACTGAGCCGAAAAGGCCCTTTTTCAGCAGAGGCCCGGGGAGAAAAGCTCCACAAAGAAAAATTACAGACACATTTAGTTATTTAGACATAATCAGTATACACACAAATTACAAGAGACATGTTTTTACAGTGGTATGCGGCACAAACAAACAGTTACAGTGGAGAGAACAATCAAAAAAGATATTAATTTTAAAAATAAAGGTAAGTAATAGATTTGTGGTGTACAGCTGAACTTTGGAATGTAGGTAGAATACAGACATAGTACACAGGTACAGTACATACATTGTAGATTAGCCAGTGTTTGTGAGTAAGATTGAAAAACTATTATAAATTGCTCTAGATTTAGTATGCATCTGTTATCCGCTTTCACTAGCCTGGGGAGCAATCATGGCACTGCCAACTTTGCTTGAGATGTTGCCTGATGAGGTCTTTAAAGGAGGCTTTGGATGATGTGTTTTGAATGCTAGTAGGGACAGAGTTCCATTTTTTAGCCACCGAACTACTATATAGTGCATCTCCAAAGCTATTGTAGCTGTTGGGTACTTCTAGTAGTAGTTTGCTTGATGATCTAAGAGGCCTTTTGGCTGAGTGATGTTGTACTAGGTTTTTGAGGGCAGGACACTTATTGGGGAGGTAATAGATAGAATGACAGAGGCAGAGCTGATTGTAGGTTAGGAGGTTGGGCAGTTCAAGCCAGTGGAGCTGTCTCAAAGCAGTACAGTGATGAGTTCTATATGAGCAATTTGCAGCAAAACGGGCAATTCTGTTATAGCAAGCTTCCATTTTGCTTAGTTCAGTTTTGTTGAGATTAGTCAGAATGGGAGATGCATAGAGTAGGGTGGATAGAAGTTGGGAGCGAGCAATGGCTGATCTTGTGTTGTTGGTAAGAAATGGTTTGATACGGTAGAGTGACCCCAGTTTGGCATGTACTTTTTTAATATTTAAGTTCAGATGACTATCAAATTTTAGGTGGGAGTCTATGGTTATTCCCAATAGCTTAGCCTGTGCCACTGGAGCAATTGGAGTAGCATTTGTGGAGTAGATAGTGAATTGACTGTTAGTGTGTTTGTTAGAACTGGTTATAATCATAAGCTGAGTTTTCTTTGGATTGAGGATAAGTTGGGCTTTGGTAAGGTAATTTTCAACGTCAGAGAATGGTAGTTGAGTTGTTTGCAGGAGGGTGGGAATGTTTTGTGCAGCACAGATTAAGGTAGTGTCATCTGCATACTGAATTATAGATGCATGCTGTGTAGAGGTGTGGAGGTCATTTGTGAAGACTGTGAATAGTAGTGGTCCTAAGATAGAACCCTGTGGGACTCCTATAGTTATGGGCAGCTGAGGAGAGAGAGAATTTTCCCATTTCACAGCTTGGTACCTGTCAGTTAAGTAGCTTTGGAACCAGGTAAGAGTGGAATTAGATAGATGATATTGGTTTAGTTTGTTTAGCAGGATTTGGTGTGAGACTGTGTCAAATGCTTTGGACATATCCAAAAAAAGAGTTGACACTTGCAGGCCTTCATTTTTGAGATGGTTTACTGTGTCTGTGAAGCAGAGGAGAGCTGTAGTGGTACTATGGGCAGGTCTGAAACCATGCTGAGTAGGTGACAGGATGTTGCAGTCTAGGAGATAGTTTAGCATCTGGGTATGGATGCATTTTTCTAGGATTTTGGCCAGGGGGGAGAGTAAAGCAATGGGTCTGTAGTTATTAAGTTCAGTGGAGGTCTCGCCTTTATGTATGGGTGTAACATAGGATATTTTCCAGAGTTTGGGCACATAGTTTTCAAAAATTGATCTGTTTATGAGAGTGGAGACTGGGATAGCAATAGCATCTGCTGTAAGTTTCAAGAAATAGCTGGGGAGTAGGTCGGCTGCTGTTGATGAGTTTTTAGTTTGGAGAGCATGCTTTTGATTGAAGTGGTGGAAACTGTTTTGAGGGTAAAGCTAGTATTAGAGTTATTTGTGTTGGGGGGGATAGTGAGGAAGGAACTGTCCTGTGATACTAAGGATAGAATTGAGTTCACAAAGTGAGAGTTGAATTGTGTTTTGATGGGAACTTTAGTGTCAGGGGTGGTTGGTTTGGGGGTAGCCTTTTGAAATCATTCAACAGGGTGTGTGGGTCTGGCACCGTAGGTGCCCTTGGTATTACTGAGTCATTTACAGCTTGTAAATCTTGGACCATACGCCACTCTCCATTCGCTTTCTTAACAGGAAATAAGGGTGTGTTACATGGTGAATCAGAAGATTCCACCAGCACCCCTTCCTTAAGTAAAGCTGCTATAATAGGTTTGATTCCTACCTATGCATCTTTTCTTAAGGGATACTGTCTTTTTTGTGGTCTAAATGCTGACTTTGGTGTAATAGTAACTGGTCCTGTTGTACGAATAACTCCTAAATCTGATTTTCCTGTTGACCAGAGAGTTTCTGGTATATTCTGTAAGGCATTCTCTTCCTCCTTTAATAGGAGTGCTAATCAGCTGTCCTTGCTAGACTGCAAGTGTACAGCTGGGCAGGTCTGAGTTATCCAATTCAGCTTCTGCATTTGTATTCCCTGTTCTGACAGTTCTAACTCTGTCTGTTTTTCCCATCTTGTGACTTTTTCTCCCAAGTCTACCCATTTCACATTTCTGTCCTTAGTTAAGCTAACATGTGGTAATCGATTAGATTTGTAAAGTGCAAAGAACTCCTGGGGCAATGAACAGCTGACTACACTGTTCCCTTCTGTGTCCCAGTACAGATTACACAATATCAATCTGTTTGCATGATTTTTAAACAATTCTTGCTCATATTCCTTATCAGGTCCTGGTGTGTTACAATAATACAGGGTACAGTGCAACAGGTGTTGCTTATCAATGTCAAGGGAGGGGAACTTGCTGATGGCTACGTTCATCAACTCTTCGGTCACTGCCCCTGGACCAGTCGTAACCAAGTCCTGGCTGTACCAATAAAATATTTCACCCTCCGATTGCACTGCAAAGGTATCAATTTGTTGCTGTGCTTCCATACCCTGCATAGTCGGAACTACTGCTATACCAAATAGCTGCATAAGGTCTCTGCCCAAGAGGTTGATTGGGCATTTTGCAGAAACAGCAATTTTGCTTTTCTGTGTCAATCCTGAAACAGGATCAGTTATCACAATATTATGGGAGAGGGGCTCCCGATACAGCTGTCCATTAGCTGCTTTCACTAATATGTAATCAGGTGACTCTGAATTCTCTGGCAGTTTGGAGGGATGTACCAGGGTCCGTGATGCCCCTGAGTCACACAAGAATCTGACTTCCCTCCCTTCTACCAGGAGTGTAACTTCTGATTTCGTGTCTGCTAAATAGAGCTCTAAGCTCAATAGAGCCAAATCCAATATTTCATTTTCTTCACTATCCGTGACTTCCTGCACTACCTCTGTTTCTTCTGTCACATTCTCTACTCCCTCTATCACATTCTCATTTGTCCCTTCTCTGTTATCCCCTTCTAGTGATTCCTGACTATCATATAGTCAGTCCTCACCCTCCTTATCTTCCATGGTTGCCTTCTTGTTTTTCTTGCAATCCCTTGCCAAGTGTCCCTTTTTACCGCATTTAAAACATTCACCCCTTTTCTTTCGCCCTTCAAAGTACTCTGATCGTTGATCAGATTGTTTGTTTCCCTGGGCATTTCTCTTGCCCTTTTTCCCGGACTGTACTACATAAACTTCTGCTCCATCTTCTACAGGAAATACTTGGGCTTTCTTCTTCTTTTTGCTATTAAAATGCCTTTCGGCATGCCTAGCATATTCAAGCAATGACTGTAACCTGCTTGTACAATGATCTACCATTTGTTTTGTAATAAAACTACTTATGGGTGCAAGACTGCCTTTCAAAAATGCATTCTTTAACTGCTGCTCATATGGGGAATCATGTGTCTGATCTTCAGGAACCTGCATTCCACAGTGGTTATTAAAACATTCTGACAGTCTGGCATAATATCTGTCAACAGTTTCACCTTCTTGTTGGATGCATTGATTAATGCAAGCACAGTCTGCCCTAGGCTTCCATTTCTCAGTGATTTGGTCTGTAAGACCTTTCACTCTGTTGTCTAACTCTGCGCTGCTATGTGGGAGGGGCTTAAACGCAATGTCACGGGGATTCCAGTCGCCACTAATCATGTGCCAATCTGGCCCCACAATTTGTCTGACTACTTTTTCTACCTCTTCTCCATTTAAATTATAACTTAGCCTCATTCCTTGTAAATCTTCTAAGAACTTTCTGAAATTAACTTTTGGATGGGGAATTCCCTCAGTGGCTTTCCAGACGTCTTCCGGTGTCCAGGGTCTATATACTAGAATAGTTGGGTCCTGTCCTATTTGTCCTGCCTGAGGATTAGGCACTTCTATAAGTGGACATATTTCTTCCTCACTCATAGATTGTGAATTTCTACCCCTTTGATATAACTCAATGTCCCCTTTTGAGTTTCCTGCCCGTGTTCGAGACCTGGTCTCAACGGGATCTCTAATAAACGGTTTCACTTTTGTAGTGACTCTACTCACAGTGACAGCAGGATATCACGGGGGTGGACTAACTTGTTCACTTTCCTCATACTCTGGTAAGGGAGGCGGAGGGGCTGATGCTATTACTAAGTTATTGTCCTCCTTGTCTAAAAACATTGCTTTTGAATTATTATTCTTTTGTTCCCTTCGGTTTACTTCCTCAATCCACCTGTGTGCCTGAGGAATTCCTAATTGACGTTGCTTTTTTACTCGACCTTTAGAATTGGTCTTAAGCTGTTTGACAAGTTTGACAAGCGAGGATTTTTCTAATTTATCATCAAATTCATACTTATTAACCCATTTTGAGTAGTATTTAATATTATCAGCATGCTGTGACTGCATGTATTTCTCGTCTTCGGTTAACGACGGATTTTGGGACCTTTTTGTACAATTATTACTCATTTTGTTCCACCCTTTTAATCGTTACATAACACCTTATTTTTAACGTGGTACCACGGATGCTTTTATAGTCTCTTCAGAATGACTGCCTACCTGCTCTGTTTCCCTGATCTATGACAAGACAGTAATCTTTTTGTCTTTGACTCATAAACAAAGTCTCTAACAGAACAAATACAAATCTAGTCCCTGATCTAAAACAGAAAAAAAGAAGGTGGATTCACCTTACCTGAGCCTTCGTGATTGATCACCTGGTTCGAGTAAACCCATCCTTCAGTCGCAGATCAGAAAGTGGCTGGCCTCTTTTGTACGACAATTCAGTCGGAGGGCTTTTCAAGTAAGAAGAACCGATGTGGTTTCTTCCCCGTACGGTTTCAAGCCACCTGGCCTGTCTGATCCGAGGTGAAGTGAGGGTTTCCAGTCCGAAGGACCAATCTGTCAAAGGAAAAAACTTCAAAGATCAATACACATAAGGTTCAGTTAATGCACTTTTAATTTACTTGCTGCAAGGAGACAAAAACATGCAAGTACAAGGATTTGTCTAACTACTAACAGGAAGTATGTTCATTCTTATACTGTTTTACAAGACATGGCCTTCTAAGCTGACGTAATCAAACACAACTTTTAGCATTGTTCTACAGCAGATGTTACTCAGATTTTCTGCTGACATGACTAGATTTGTAAGAAACTTTTGAGAAAAACAACCTGGCCTTGGTGACCATTAATCCATTTACAAGCTTCTATTGTATAGTGTTACATTTCAAGGTACTCTTCTAATTCAGATACAAGCAAATGCTGATTGCAGTTCATATTTTCAAGCAGGCTTTGTCCTAATTATCTGTAACTTCTACAGCTGTGTATTTTCTCACAGCACAGTGGAACTTCTTGTCTAAGTTTCATACAAGTAGTATTGTTCTATTCATTATTTTCCTAACGCAAGCAGAAATCACCTGCTTCTCAGTAAATTTCCAAGGCACAAGCAAGATTTTAGCTAACAACACAAGGTCAGAAAGCAACTGCAGTTTGTACAGATTTATGCAGTATGAAATAGAATAAATGTGTTAACCCTTTTCAAGCTCTAAATGCACTAAGCATATTACTAATACACACATTAATACATATTTTCCTGACAATGACCCATATGTGTGATTAGTTGGCTTGACTAAATCACATATTGGACCATGCAGAGTCTAATTTGAGTCAAGTACCAGCGGTGAAGGGTCATCCTTACAGCTGGTCATCTGCAACATCCACAGATGTTAGCCAACATGGCCATGGATGAGTAAGATCCCATTCCTTTACTGCAAGCCACAGTAAAATTGATTATGGAGGTGCCTACACTCAGGAGTGGGCATTTCTGTGGTCATGGCTGTCATCATGTTGCAACATCTGCTAGCAGATATCGGTCTAGGTCATGCAGCACACTAACATTTAGCCATGAGCATGCTACAGCCAGTCAAACTCCTGACAGAGTCAGCTCTAATTGGGGGAGGCATGCACTGGAGGTAGAACCATTTGTCATTCATCCCTGAACCTGTCCAGTAAACCAAGCTGCAGTGATGGACCAGAGCTGAGGCTGTATCCCTGCAGAGTCACATGCATACACCATCACAGCTCTAAGGGCATCCCAGATATCCACTGACACTCCCTTTTTCTGTATTAGCCCCATCTCTCTCAAATACAGTTCTTACCTTTTCTTTTGCTACACATCAGGACTCACACACTTCCCTGTGAGAGTCATGCACTCCTGTATCCCTTGTCCACTTGTGCAAATGATGATAACTGTGTCTTCTGCTTTGTGCATTATAATTTGGGTCATCTATGATTGATGCACAACATGGCAGTCCTATAGACGGGTAAGCATGTTCTAGTATTTTTGCATGCATCAGTTTTGCAGTACAGTACAATTACAAAATAAAGCTATATGCAATCCACAGCTTGTTTGCTAGTACCATGGCATACTGTGCCTGCATTTGTCTGTCTATCTGTCATGGCCATCCACTGCTTCTGGCTCCACTTCTGACACCTGTCCTGCAAGAAGCTACCCTGCTGTAACTGCTTCCTAACTATAATATCATGAAGAAAAGTACACATGGTTAGTATTTTGGCAGATTTATTGGAGTCCTATGGCAAGGCACCACCAGATGAATCCAAACAGTGAAAGTGTCACTTCAGCAGCCCAAACACATGTTCTGCAACATTTCTGGGTTGTTAAAGTGCATGGTTGACTGCGTGGATTTCTGATGGGTGTCATGAGCCAAGATTCTAGGTCACTCACAAAATGGCCCTTTGAGAAGTTACCCTCTCAAACTGTTCATAAAGATAATGTGTGCCATATGTGTGAGCCAGGAAAACTGTCTGTGTGGCCTACTGACACCCCCCCCCCCACACACACACACATATTTTTTTTAGATAATACCCTGTGCATTACAGACAACTTGGCAGATAATGGAGTGATTGATAGCCATTGCAGTTCACATACCTTCTTCCCAGTTCACTAGGTGGAAACCTTATTTCAATGTGGGTACAGTACATGGCCTACAGTACCTCAGAGAAATGAGCTATATCACAGAATGCTGACACAGTGGTTGCTCTTTCTTCTGGGATTAGTGGGAACCATATGTGGCCCCCTACCTCCTGAAGCATGACATCAAGGGACTCATGCAGTATTCTTGAGGCAAAATCTTGAGATACCCAAACTGTGTCCCCAGTAGTTTGCTGAAATGTCTCTGCACCTAATGAATGCAGAGACACACAGATCCCTTTGTACCCACTGGGATACATACTTTATGACAACAACAGGGCTGCAGATGAGGCTGACACATTTCCACAATTTCTTGCATGGTGTTGGTGTCTCTGTTCACAGGATGTTGGTCCAATTTGTCAACATAGTGGAGGTCATGAAATGTTAGCTGTGGTCATATGACCCAGCACCTCCAGTGTGACATTATGCACCACCAGGAAAAAAGCAGCTGCAAAAAGTGCTTCCTGCAAATACACATTTCCAGTGGTTGTGACAATCTCCAGCATATTTCTTTAATGTACTCCATATGAACACTGCCCTTTGGGTAACTTCCAATCTAAGGAGAGCTCAGTGTCACTGCTCAGAATTTAAACTTTTCTAACTCACCTCATCATCTTGTTTTGTCTCAGTGTTATATATATTGCCTCATTAAGTGTCATTAATATATAACTTGACCACTCACATTATTTGTCTTCATCACATCATGCTGCTGGGTTTTCTGAATCTCACCCGCCCTGTGCTGTTCATCTTGCAAATTCACTTAGCATGATCATACAAAGTTTTCTGAAGCTGGCCATTTGGCTCTGTACACACTGAAGTACCTATCTCAGCTAACTATATATCTATATTTCTATATCTACACATATGTATTTGAAGTCACCACATGAAGAAAAACTTTAGCATAAATCATCCACCAAGTGAACTTAATATCACCAAATGTGTCTATAGAAAACCCGGGTTTTGCCTCACCAGCTTTATCAATGTATCAGTGCTGTAGTGATAACTGCATTGTATCTTTTATACAAAAAAAAATCATCCATGTGACCAACATGCCTTCCAATAGAAACGGAAAAAACACTGATGTATGTAGAAATTCACCTTAAAAATAGAAAAGCTAGCATATTTTTTAATCTTCATACTTCTAAACAGTGTCACAATCTAACTTAATATTCATAATTTAAACAGGGACAAAAAATGCACCTATGCATCCAATCCATCTTCTTTCCTTTTCATGTAATAATCTATGTTTTTTTATTTAAAATAACATTCCTCCATGCAAAGGCTGGGATTCAATAAAGCTTACACGGAGTGATTCTCCGTGTCTAAATAGTGTAGCAGCTATAGCACGGAATATGACTGCTGAGCGATACAATAAACAAAGATGGGGGAGCGCACGAGCCTCTCAACACTATTCTGACACAGATGCGATAGAATAATGCTAATCATCTCATTTGCTATTGAAAACCATGCAAATGAGGTGAATTAGCGATTCAGCAAGCAGACAGGCATCCATGTCAGAGCAGTGTCCATTGCAGAAATGTATTCAGTTACTAACCGTGTACATTTCCTGCAAAAATCAAAACGGGCATGACAGCTCAAAGTAAAGCATGTATTATGAGTATTAGGCATGCCAATGTCCAAAAATATGGCCATTGGCATGGAGAATTGTTTCACAATTATAAAAATCAAAGTTGTTTTCTTTTGGCCGATTTCAAACATTTAAGCATACTAGCGCAGAGGAGTGCAAACGACATTGTGCAGAAAATAAAAAAATTTAAAATTTTATGTGAAAAATTAATTTTACTATTATAGTGAGTAGCATGCAGAACCAAAACAATAACAGGTAACAGTGGTAGCTAAGGACATAGGCTCCGGAATAGTGCTGTAACAAGGGACTAAGGCAGTGGTGTATGCAAATGAGCTAAATTTATTGAATAGGTTCATAGGTTCATAGGTAGGTACTAGGCTATTGGCCCTAGGGCAATTCCCTGGCTATTTCTTCCCACACTATTTACTTCCCTGGACCCCTGTCTAGCAGGGTGACTGACGTGATTCCCAGGGTGAATTTCCTTTCTCCCATCCAATCATCAAGGTTCCTTTTGAAGAGGTTCAAAGAGGCGCTCTGCTTGACATGTATGGGCAGTCTATTCCAGAGTCTGGGGAGTCTCTGGGTTAGGAACCTAGTCCTCCAGCATGTTTTGTTTATTGTGATGACAAGGTTTAGATCCCTGGAGCATGTGGCTCTGAGGGATTGGGATTTCTTTAAGTGTTGCATGTCCAACAGCTCTGGGCTTGACATGACCTTGTATGTTAAGCAGAGATCGTCTCGGAGTAGACGATATGCGACAGAGTATAGCTGGAGTTTTTAAGGAGGTCAGCATAGGGCATCTGCTTTAGGCCTGTGATCCTTTTAGTGAGGTATTTCTGTGACTCTTCCAGTTGTTGCAGATGTCTTGAGAGGTACATGCCAAATGGGGCGTTGTATTCTATAATGGGTCTAATGAGGGATGAGTACAGTAGGACAATTACCTCCTTTTTTCTGGATGAAAAGCCCTTAGTGATGAGGTGTGCCACATAGAAGGATTTCCTGAATGTTGTGGGGATGTGGTTATTGAATGTGAGACCACTGTCCAACTGTGTCCCTAAGTCTCTTATCACACTTTTGGTGTTTAGTGTACTGCTACCTATGTGGTAATTCACGGGTACATATTTTTTCCCAAAGGGGATAACTATACATTTCTTGGCATTGAGCTTGAGCCCATGGCTCTGACACCAAGCATCTGTTTCTGTAAGGCCCTTTTGCAGAGTATCAACATAATTTGGGGATTCAATAATGGCTCCCAGTTTGCAGTCATCTGTGAACTTTGTTAGCCAGAGTCCCTTAGTGTTGGCCTGTACTTCAGAGAAGTAGATGCCAAGCAAGAGAGGCCCCAGGACTGTACCCTGAGGTACTCCACTTGTCACTTGTCTAGAGCTGGATTTGGAGCCAGCTACTTTTACAGTGTGAGTTTTGTCAGTAAGTCAGTTGGCAACCCATCGAGTGACATAGGGATTAATGCCCAGCTTAGTAAGTTTATCTATGATTCTAGAGTGGGGGATGGTTTCAAAGGCCTTGGCGAGGACCAGATAGGCTGTGTAGACTGTCTTACTCTTGTCCACAGCTCTAGAGATTGATTTGAAGAAGTCAATGAGGTTCAGGAGACAAGATCGGCCCTTCACGAACCCAAACTGGGTGGGGTCCAGTGTTTTAAGGTTGCCAATGTCTTTGTTTATAACTTCCATGATAATACATTCCATGGCCTTGCAGATCAGGCTCATCAGGGGTGGTAGTTCCTGAGATCCAAGGTGGATCCCCCCTTGTGGAGTGGGATAACTGTAGTTGTGCGCCACTCAGTGGGCATGAAGCCTGAGGTGAGGGTATGATTAAACATGACACTTAGGTGAGGTGCCAGTTCGTTTTGTAGTTCATGTAGTACACAGCTCAGGATGTCATCTGGTCCCATGGATGCTGTATTCTTAGCTTTGGAGAGTGCGTTTCTTACCTGTGTGGCCGTTATTACCGGAATTTGGCAATCTTCCGGTATTGAGATGGGCCATTTACGGGGTGAGAGGGGGGTGAAGTTGGCACTGAATCGATCTGTATCGATCTGCCAGGATATTGGCAATATCCTTGGGCTAAGTATATTTAAAGCCATTCTGTTGTAGCTCAGAGCAGATCTGAGCATTGCCATTTAGATTCTTGACATAGTTATATAATGCCTTGTGGTTGTCTTTGGAATTTTTAGCAATTTTATTTTCATAACTAGCTTTGGAGGATTTTATGAGGGATCTCTCAGCTTTATAGCAAATATGATATATAATAGCAAAATGGGAGACTGTGTCCACATGCACCTGACCATGTAGGAGCTATAATGCAGTGGTGTAAGCAGGAGAAGCAGCTGACATGAAAAGGGGGTGTGTCATGCTTGGTGTAAGCACATTGGAGCTCTGCGGCTCCTATTTGCACTTAGCTAAGCAAGGGGGGTATCTGAGGCTGCTTAGCTGTGCTTATCTATTTCAAGAACTGAGGAGAGTGCTCATGTCCAGGGGAGGGCCTTTTCTGCTCAGCAATGTTTACATTTGCTAAAACAGTTTGCATGGGGTGCAGCAAGGCTTAAACAAAATGAAAAAAAAGAAGGAAATAGCAGTATAAAGGAAATGACATACAAATCACTAAAATGGCCTCTCCTAGTCACAGTGGCCCATTCAAACCCCTCAACAATACAGCTGGCAGGTGGAATGTATCATAGTCAGCCAGTCACAGCAATTGCAGCACAACAGCATAAAGTATGCAAACACCTTTCAGTCTATTTTTTCCCACAAACCCTACACCATTGGTGTACACAGTTGGGAATTTTAACTGACAAAATGTTAGGGGCTGTTGTCGCTTTGATACATCAGTATGTGCTAGAGACTGAGGGTGGTGAGGAGAATAATGCTGACAACTGTGCCAGACTGAGGAGGAGGAGAAGAGTGTTCAGACCCAAGGTAACCTACCAGGGGCTACATGATCTGGAAATACTAGAGTGCTACAAGGTGAACAGCAACATACTTCAGCAACTCAGTGAACTGTGCTGACCTCATCTCAGACCCAGAGCCAACAGAGGGGAACCCATCCTAGTTAAAACCAAGGTATGTGTAGCCTTAAGGATATTAATTACAGGTACTTTCCAAAGACCTACTGAGGACATCATGAGGGTCTCACAAGCATCTATATCCAGGGTACTCCACCAGTTTCTGGATGTCATGCAAACACATGCCGGTGAGCACATATATTTCCCCAGCACCCCTGAGGAGAGAACCAGCAATAAGCATCTCTTCCACCATGTAGTAGACTACCCAGGGGTACTGGGTGCCATAGACTGCACACACATCCACATCAAGGCACCACCTGGTGAAGAGGGTCGAGTTTATGTCAACCCCAAGGGCTATCACTCCATCAACTGCCAGGTGGTTTGCAAAGCCCAGGGCATTATCATGAATGTGTGTGCTGGCAGCCCTCACATCTCCCACATCTGGCATGCCTCACAACTGTACCAGGCATTTGCCAGAGGGGACATCCTGTATGGCCATCTGGTGGGGGATGCTGGCTATGTAGTGGAGCCGTGGATGATGACACCCATCAGAAATGCACACACACACACACACACACACACACACACACACACACACACACACACACACACACACACACACACACACAAAAACACCATAAAAAGGCACATGCACAAGCAAGGAACATTGTAGAGTGTGTGTTTGGGATGCTCAAGTCACAGTTCCACTGCATTGATATATCTGGTGGAGCCCTGCAGTATTCTCCAGCCACATGTGCACATATGTTCACAGTATGTGCCATGCTACTCAATATGATCCTGCAGAAACAGCTGCAGCAGGAACATCACAGGGAAAGGCTACACAGCCCCCATCATTGCCAAGGTCCCCACAGGCACAGGGAGACTTGGAGGAGGAACCCCCTGAGCCTGCTCCTGTAGGCAGATGGAGGAATGCCCAGTATGTTCAGGCCTTGGCAAAGAGGCAAAGCATAGCACACACACTGACACTGTAGGGACCCAGGGACTGACACCTCTCTCTGACTTGCATACACAGTAAAATGGAATGGATGCCACACACATCACACTACCTGTATCTTACCATGTATAGGCTGTGTACTGCGTGTATTCGACAGTGCCAGCCCTCAAGCACCATCCTCACAACTGCCACAGGCACAACGTAAGTCAGATATCTTAACAATAAATGAATGGAGTAATACATTGCTATGGTATCGCTGTATACATGCAAGGGAATGGGGTGGCCTACCAGGATAGCAGCAGACAACTGACAGGCATGTGGAACAAAAGGAAATGCCCCCCCCCAATACTGGTTTCCCCAGAGTATGCAGTAGTCCCCTAGGTGACAAATCTCACTGCAGTATATGTGGGGGCTAACTTACTGGGGGTTCATAGGTCACATGTATGGATGTCAATGTGGGGGTCCCATACTCACCCCTCAGCCTCTTCCAGCAAGTCAGCCATAGAAAACCATAAAAAAATGTCTGGCAAAGGCCCACAAATGGGAACAATGATGAAATATTCCCCTACAGACTTACACGGTGATATCACAGCAGGTCTTGCAGTTGCAGTAAGGCTCTGAAGGGTAGAAGTCTGAAACCCAAATGTCTGCCATTGCAATTTAACCTGTGGGTTTTAGTGATATGCTTGTATCCTCCAAGACAGGCACAATACTATGCTAAATGGAACCAAAATGCAAAGGGAACATCAGTACAGCCTGTGCAAATGTGTACAGTTGACAGGTATGCCCCCCCCCCCCACATATACACCCATATTCCCATAGAAATGCAGTAACATTAATGTTTGCAGGGTATTATCAGCAGAGCACACATTCTCAGGGCTGTCCTAATCAACTTGATAACTTGTTGCATGTCCACAATATGCAGAGGCAATGAGCTATGTATCTGTGTGGTTAATACTGTCAGTATGTGGCCTATACTTACTCCTGGCTGTCGTGTCTTAGTGGCCTAGGTGCAGCACTATGGTTGACAGAGTCCATGTTCCAAGAACTGCAGTGCCACCTATTTTGCATGTCAAATACAGCTACAGTAGGAATTGTACACACTGTCCAGATGTCGATATCTGTTACTGAAGAAAAGCTGGACAGGTCAGGGACAGGGGGCCACACATATGGACAGCACACAGCTCAGAGTAACTTACACAGTGCCTAGCATACCTCTCAACTGTACAGACCTTTTGCAGAATGTCCAGAGGTTTGCATCATATTTATGGTCTGTTTATCATGAAATTGTGGTTTTCTGGCAAATCTTTGGCAAATCACGAAAGACTAAAGACAGAAAATAATGACAGATTGTAGTTTCAGACTTCATACCCTTTAGGAAAATGCATGCTAATGCAAAACCTGTTATTGTATCACCTTTCTAGGTTTGTAAGGCCAATAGTTAACAATGGTACCTATATGTAGGCCTTTGTACCCAAATTACCTATGGCTTTTTCCAGATGTCTTGCTTAGAGAAAAACAGCTCTTGTACTCACTTTCCTCACTTATCTAGAGGAAAATTGTTTTTTATTCAGGCATGTCCAAGGGTCAGCTCCCAGTGTTCTCGCCTGTCTATCTGATGAATCTGGGCATCTTGAGGAAATGTAGAAATTGCCTCATGTACTGACAACCCTCTCCTACCACCCAACACTACAACCTGTGAGAGATGCACTTATCTAACCAAACTGGAGGTAAAGCTCCCTCCAAACAAGACTGAACTTGACAGTCATGAGGAGAAGGTAAACATTTACACCACACCACACCACACTCATCACATAGTCTCACTAAATCTACACCACCAAAATCCACACATAGTAACACAAAAAACATTCGCGGAGGCTCTCAATAATAATCTGTCTAAACAACAGAGACCTCCAAAGCAGAAACGCAAGCAACCTCCATCTCCCAACACAACCCAAATGACACATAGCCCGCAGACTCAGTGTGCCACTCAACCACAGCCAATAAGGCAAAACAACGTACCCAACACACTAGTCATAACTCTATAGTCAGGCACACTGATGTCCCACTCACCAGGCTAAACAAGGAGAAGGGTACTGTCAGCTGCCTGTCGGGTGCCAGGATCTGCCACATAACCCATGCACTCAGGTCACTCCACAACAAATACAAATATGACTCTGTCATTGTCCATGTTAGTGTGAATGACATGAGACGTACCTCCCTGGACTACATGAAAAGAGACATGGAAGAGCTCTCCGATCTTGTAGCCCAGGTAGATATGACCCTAGCCCTGAGTAGCATTCTGCTATTGCCCAGAATGATACCGCAGTACAAGGGCAAAATGATTGACTTCAACAATTGGCTAAGCTTCTGGTGTCATTCTAAGGGGATCCAGTATCTGTCTGCTTGGGATGACATGGTCGACAGACCACGATGCTTTGCCACAGATGGCCTACACCTGTCGCCCCTGGGATTCTGGCTACTGGTTAAGGCTCTTGCTGCCCCTATAGTGCCTTTTTTAGGCAGGGTTCAAATAACAAATTCATCACCATAACAGGAACAGGCAAGCAAAAACTGAGGGTAATGCTACTCAATGCTAGAAGTCTAAATCTCAAAATGCACTCACTCGAGGCACTCCTTAAAATGGAGAACATCGATATCTGTGCAGTGACTGAGACCTCGTTCAAGGCTCCAGAGAGCACCCCTGCACTACCAGGCTATAACTCATACCACACTTTTCGGCCATGTAACCTGTACCGAAACACCAAAGGTGGAGCTGTGCCCATATTCATTAAGGATATCCACATCTCCAGGCTAGTTGCTCAGCATAATGCATCTGAGGTTATCCAGTGCAACTAACTTTGGGCAAAACTGCAATCCAAATTGTAGCTTGCTACAGATCCCCCACCATGCCCCAGGATTCCCACTCCTCTTTTCTTGATGTACTGGAAAATATTTTGGTTCAACCAAGCACCCTAGTAATGGGCGACATCAACTACCCCACCATTAACTGGGAAAACTCCTCATGTACCAACTCCTTAGCTCAACGCTTTCTGGAATTCATAAACTCCAATGCCCTAGATCAACTTATCCACACCCCCGCCAGGGGCAACAATATCCTAGACCTAGTCATTATCAACACGAGTGACCGGTGTTCCACACCTGAAGTCAACTCCCCGTTGGTCCGATCTGACCATAAGCTTATCACCCTTGATATCCACATCCCGCTCCCACCCCCCATTAAGGAAACCACAGTAAAAAATTTCTCCAAAGCCAACTTCATGCTTCTTAAGACAGAAGTGGTGAACTTCATGACACCCATGCAAATGGGCAATACAGTTATAACTGCTGAATCCTACACAAATGCACTCTATAAGCACTTACACGAGTGCATGGATCGTGCTATCCCAAACAGAACCAAGACGCTATCCTCCAAAAAAAGGAAGCCAATCTGGTGGTCTCCTGCCATAAACAAACTGTACAACAGAAGGAAGAAACTGTTGCAAAAGAGAGTAAAATCCCTTGAGTGGAGGAACTCCCTGGTGCCTCAGTAAGAAGCTAAGATCCCTTATAAGATCCTCCAAAGCTAGCTATGAAAACAAAATCTCCACTAAATCCAAGAACAACCACAAAGCATTCTATAGCTATGTCAAGAATCTAGTTGGCAACACCCTGATCTGCTCTGAGTTACAACACAAAGGCACAAAAATTACAGAACCAACTGATATTGCCAATATCCTGACAGATAGGTTCAGTGATAACTTTACCCCCCCCCTCTCACTCCCTAAAGGGCCCATATCTATATAGGAAGAATGCAGAGTCCCTTTAATCACAACTACGCAGATAAAAGCTGCACTCTCTAAAGCCAAAAACACAGCATCCATGGGACTGGACAACATCCCAGGCTGCATTTTGCACAAACTTCAAAACGAACTGGCTCCCCACTTAAACCTCATGTTCAATAATAGCCTCACATCAGGCTTTGTGCCCACTGAATGGTGCACAGCAACAGTTATCCCACTCCACAAAGTGGGAGCCACCACTGATCCCGGGAACTATCGACCTATTAGCCTGACGAGCCTGGTCTGCAAGGCCATGGAACGTATCATCATGAAACTCATAAACAAAGACATTGGTAACCTCCAAACTCTTGATCCCACCCAGTTCTGGTTTGTGATAGGCAGATCATGTCTCCTGAACCTGATTGACTTCTTTGAGGCAGTCACCAAAGCTGTGGATGAGGGTAAGGTGGTTCAACACCATCCACCATTCTGGAATTATAGCTAAACTCACTAAACTAGGTATAAATCCCTATGTCACAAGATGGGTTGCCAACTGGCTCACTGACAGAACCCACACTGTAAAAGTTGCAGACTTCAAATCTGACCTCAAAGCAGTGACAAGTGGAGTACCACAGGGTTCCGTCCTGGGACCTCTCCTGTTTGGTATCTACTTCTCTGAAGTACAGGCTAACACAGAGGGCCTCTGGCTAATGAAGTTCGCAGATGACTGCAAACTAGGAGCCATAGTCAAGTCCCCAAATGATGTGGACATCCTACAGAAGGGCCTCACTGAGACAGATGCCTGGTGTCAGAGGCATGGCCTCAAGCTAAATGCCAAAAAGTGCAGTGTCATCCCCTTTGGTAAAAACTCTGTACCCATTAACTACCACATAGGCAGCAATCTACTTAACACCGAATGCATGATAAGAGACCTTATGACCCAGGTGGACAGTAGTCTCTCCTTTGATAGTCACATCACCACAGTAGTCAGGAAGTCCTTCTACATGGCACACCTCATCATAAAAGGGTTCTCATACAGGAAAAAAGAGGTTATTGTTCCCCCTCTACTCGACACTCATTAGACCCATTATAGAGTACAACGCCCCTTTTGGAATGTACCTCACAAGACATCTGCAGCAGCTGGAAAGGCCACAGAAGTACCTCACAAAGAAGATTACTGGCCTCAAACAAATGCCCTTCACTGATCGCCTCAAAAAACTCCAGCTTTACTCCATAGCATATCGCCTACTCCAAGGTGATCTCTGCCTAACATATAAAGCTATGTCAAACCCAGAGATGTTGGACATGCTATACCTTAGGAAATCCCTCCTAGCTACATGCTCTAGGGACCTAAACCTTGTCACCACAATAAACAGGACATGCTGGAGGGATAGATTCCTGTCCCAGAGACTTCCTATACTCTTGAACAAGCTACCCATCTATCTCAAGCAAAGTTCTTCATTAGCACTCTTCAAGAAAAATCTTGATGAGTGGATGGGAAATAGGAAATACACCCTGGGGATCACTTCTGTGCCCCTGCTCAGCAGTGGCATAGGAAAATAACTTTCGTGGGTGGCGTAAGCCATGGAACCTTGTTGGCTAGGCTTATGTAGGCCCTTGGGCTGATAGCCTAGTACCTACCTATGAACCTATAAAAGGTCAGGATGTATGGTGCCTAGTAGGACAGCAGGTAACTGAAGATAAGTGTACTGCCAGGTTAAAAAAGGCTGCCACCTTACTGTGTCAGCACTGACAACATGTCACTGGCCAACATTCTTACCCCTGGAATGACAGGTTGTGACAGAAAGAGCACAAGTATGCGTTGTATATCTGTTCTGCTTGTCCTAGCATTGTATTTGCCTGCCAACTATTTGCAAAACAAGAAAGGGTCATGTCAAAACATCAGTAGCAGACAGTGGAGAAGCAGACATCATACCCATAAGAGAAAGCAGCCAAATACCAAACTGGTCTCCCAACTGTCTATGTTTGGCAGAACAGTATTAACACCCTGTCCCCATGTGTGGGCCTTTGTCTGACTGTCATATATGGGCCTGTTCAGATGTCAGTCTGTGATGGTTTGACAGCTAGGCCCACATGTAGCATCATAATAACATATAGTAACACAAACTATCTGAGGACTACAACAAATGTAGTGGTGCAATGATGGACAACCTGCTAAATAGGTCCACTCAGAGGTGTGAAGTTCATAACCTTGTGCATGATGTTATAACATTTACCCTGCTCACACCAGAATTACAAATACATAACAGCAGCCACTGTGGGGAAAGCCTATGACTGGGCTACAAAAGTACAAAGAGACACACATAAGGGAAGGGGAATCACTGGCCAGACAAATGGAGAATGTGCACACCTGAACAAATTGTGCAGTAACATAGGTGCCATGCAGTGTATGGAGTCAGTAAACATCACCTCCAAATACACAACACACACCCATGTAAATGGAGGTCCACAACAAAACAAAAGACACCTAAAAGGCAAAAACACATGAGAACTCCACAAACCTACACACCACAGACCATGAAGATTCCACTGGGAGACACACAGATGTGCCTCTCACCAGGCAGGATAAGGAGAGAGTCATGGTCACTTGTTTGTCGAATGCCATAATCTGCCATATCACACATGCACTCAAGTCACCCCACAAAAGGTACAGGTATCACTCTGGGCTGGTCCATGGTGGTGTGAACGATGTCAGATGTACCTCCCTGGACTATAGGAAGACAGACACAATTCAGCTTGCTGAATATGTGTCCCATCCAGGTATGTCCCTAGCCTTAAGCAGCAGTCTGCCGTTACCCAGAATGATGGCTCAATAGAAACAGAAAATGATTGTCAGTAACACTTGGCTCCCTTACTGGTGTCATCCCAGGGGGATCCACTACCTGACAGCCTGGGAACATATGATCGACAGACCATACTGCCTTGCTAGAGATGGCCTGCATCTGTCTCACTTGGCCTTCAGCCTCTGGCAAAGGGCCTTACCTCCCCCATAGTGCCTTTGTAGGGAAAGTCATGCACAAATTAAAGGCCATGCTGCTAAATACTAAGAGTCTAAACAGGAAAATGTACTCATTGCAAGCAGTCATAACCCTGGAAGATGGTGAAATTTGTGCACTCACAGAAACCTTGCCCACAGCCGTGGAGAGAAACCCATCCTTACCTGTCACTCATGCTATCCCACAGCCAGACCCCAAAATGTGGGCAGCAAAGCCAAATGAGGTGGAGTACAGATATATATTAGACAGACACAGCTCCAGGCTGGTCAAGCAGTCTAACACACATGAGACACTCCAAGTGCAGTCAACTGTCAACAAGACCCCTATGCAAATTATACGTAACTCTAAGCCCACATAGCTGATTCAGGACACCCACCCCACATATCTTGCCCTCTACAAATCTATCAAGATTTCACCAATCACACTGATCCTGGCTGACGTATATTACCCAAACATTGATTGGAATCCAACCATGCCAGAACAGAAATTCACAGAGATGCCCCCATCTTATCAATGCTACATCCTTAGGACAGCCACTTGATACTCCTACAAGATGTGATACCTATGTCTGACGTGGCAGTAGCCAACATGATCAACCACTGCAGCACCTTGACTGTATCACCCTCCCTGGCAAAATCCGGCAGAAAAGTGATCACATGTTATATCATTATCACTCCTGACCCATCTCTAACCTTAGTAAAAGGAAAATGTCCCACAAGCTGATCACAACCACCAGAGGGATGGTATAAATAGCTGAACAGCCACCTACCCCAGTAGAGGAACAGGCACCAACTTCCAAATGCACACAAAACTAGCATGCCAGCATATAGCTAGAGATGCATGGAATCAAGAATACCTGACAGGACAACATCACCATCTGCAAGGGAGAGTAAACCTGTCCACAAACATCTGCAAAAAAGTAACTATATACCAAAAGGATAGCATTACTGTCCAGGACCGAGAAGGAACAGGTGCACAATTGGAAGCAATCACCCCTTAGCCTGAACAAACAAATAAGAACAACAACCCAGAATTGTTGAACATGCTCCATCTTAGCAAAACCAAATCTACTCGAGCTACACGCTCTAGGGATATAAACCTCAACACAACAATGAATAGAACATGCTGGAGGGATAGATTCCCTTCACAGAGACTTCCCTTACTATGGAACAGGGTCCCGATCTACATAAGACAGAGCCCCTCACAATCACTCTTCAAGAGGAACCTTGATGAGTGGATGGGTAACAGAAAATTCACACCGGGGATCACACCAACAGCATTACTAGATAGGGGGCAAAGGGTACTAGCTGCTAGTACAAGGATCTAGGGAACTACTAAAGGGGCGGTGAATACCGCACAACGTGGCTGGGCTAATATATGCCTTCGGGCAGATAGCTCAGTACCAACTTATGAACCTATGAACCTAAGAGCACCAGTGAAATCCACTAAAGGCAACTCTAAGTCCAAATTGCCCACATCTAAGACAGAAAATAATAAGGCCTTCCACACATATGTCTGCATTCCTAAAGGAAGCTCCCAGATTTGTGCAGTACAGGTGGTTATGGACACCACATACACAAATGCTGTAGATATAGTCACTCCACTGGCTGACAGATTCAGTGGAAATGTTTCCCCTTTGCCCTCTATCAGGAAAGCAGGACATCCCCAGTACCTGAACACCCAACCCTTATCACCAGGGAGCAGGGTATCACTGCCCTCTCAAAGTCAAGAGGACAGCCTCCATGGGACCTGAATACATCCCAGGCTGTAAACTACATGAATCCAGGCATGAACTGGTAGCATCATTATGCACCCTGCACACCCAAAGCCCGAGTGCTGTCTATGTCACAGCCGAGTGGCGGGCAGCCACTGTCATCCCTTCATACCGAGATGGAGTGTTCACAGATCCAGAAAATGAAAACCCTATCATCCTAACTAGCCTGATCTGCAAGGCCTTGCAATGTATTATCACAGATCACATTAACAGGGACATTGGCAAAATCCAAATACATTACCCTACACAGTCTACCATTCTTAGGGGAGGTATGTCAGTGAACTCTGGATGACTTCTCTGAGGCAGCCAACAAAGGCATGAATGAGGGAAAGATGGTGCACTCTGGCCACCGTGACCTAGCCGAAACCTTACACATTATTCCCCACTTGCCCATATTACATGAACTCTAGGCAGTAATCCATATGTTACCAGATGGGTATCAAACTGGCTCATTGATAGAACCCACATAATTATAAAAGGGGTAGCCAGCTCAAGCAGTACACCCATATTGAGTGGCATACCCCAGTTTTTGGTCTGGGGGCCTCTGGTATATAAGATATACTTCCCTGAGGTGCAGGCCAAAAACACTGGCCCATGGCTGACCAAGTTGGCAGATGACTGCAAGCTGGAAACAGTCATCAATACCCAAAGTGATGTGGACATTCTAGAAAAAGATTTCACCAAAACAAATGCCTGATGCTGGAAACATGACCTCAAGCTGAATGCCTGCCGATGCATCATCAACCCTTTCAGGGAGACTGATGTACCCACATAGTGACACAGTAACAACAATGTCCTACAATACAGTCAACAATCAGTAGTGAGACAGTTGGTCACCCAGGTTGATAGCAATCTGATGTCTGAGCACCATGTTGCTCCCATTGTACAGAAAGCTTCATAGATGGAACAACTCAAATGTAAGGGTATCCCATCCAGGGACAAAGAGGTCATAAGAGCCATGTATGCTAACCTTATGAGGCCAATTATTTTGCTCAATGCCCCCTTCGGCATTTACCTCATAAAGCACATGCAGCAGCTGGAGAGACCACAGAGGTTCCCCACCGGGAGAATGCAGGACCACAAAGATCTACGCTACACAGATAGGGTAACAGCACTGTCCCTCTACTCCATTCCATACAGATTCTGCAGAGGTGACCCCTACCTGCCATACAAAGCAATCCAGACCCTGCCTTGATGGGACTGTTGCATATCTGGAAGTCAAGGCCCACTCGATCAACCTGTAGGCTCAGCATTAACCTGGTCTGTGATATCAGTATGGCTTGGTGTGACAGATACATGTCCCACACACTCCCCCATATGTGGATTACAATCCCTGTCCCACATCAAGCCAAGTGCTTCAATACCCCTAGTGATGTGCTTCCTGTTTAAGTGCATGGGAAACAGAAAATACAGTCCTGTGATTCCACCTATGTCCCTGCTGAACAGGGGCTCTGGGTGCTGACATGTCTTAACATGGGTTACATGCTCATCTGCATGGGTTATAAGGGCTTCAGGGCCAATAGCCTACTGATGTCATATTAACCTATCAACCTATATAGAACCATCTGTCAGTGGTTCACCACATTACTCTGTACTGCTCTGCCACTGACATACCTGGAAATCACAGTGCTATGTGGAATATACCACACATATAATGGACATTTATGCCCAGTAGAATGCACTCTGTACCCACACCCATACCTCTCAACCTCTGACAGCAAGACATCTGGACAAGGTCATAAATAAAAGTGGGACAAAGGCCCAATGATAGACATGTGTTGTAAACATTACTCTTGCAAACTGAGACATTTGGTAGAATAACAGGGTTTGTGTTAGCAGGAATTGTCTGAAGGTTACGAAGTCTGAAACACTAATGTCTGTCATTATTTTGTAACTTCAGTCTTTAATCATTTCTAATTAACTTGCCATAAAAAACACAAGTTTATGTAGACTGGATGAAACTTCTAGACAAACATCTGGACAATCTGCAAAAAATTGTAGAGTTGAGAGGTATGGACCAGGATATGACTTTTCAGGTAAGAAGAACACCACACAAATAGAAGATCACCAGCCAGTATATCACCAAGCTGCTGGAATGTTTACACAGCGTTATCAATCAATCAGCTCTAGCCACAACTCTCAACTGTCTGGATGGGAATGAATGTTTATAGTTTGGCTCATAATATTGGTCTGTGCATCATACATCTTGTATTTCTCTGGTAAAGCACTGTGGTGATCTGAGGATGTCCGTCACTAGGTAATGTCACAATACATTTCAGTATCAGATATCAGATATGTCAGAAAATGTCTGCTAAAACAAATCCTGTAACTCTAGCAACTTCCTGTTTACGTTTGAGAGGTATGGCTGTAGCACACAAAACCCTGGACCGGAATACAACAATCTCTGGAATGGAGTCCCACTCTTACTATAGATGGTCATACTGGGCATGCTCCTACACTTACAGAATTACAGCCCATGTCAGAACCTGCATTGGACTATATAACTGTATTGTGTACATATGTCTTTGCATACAGACAGCTAAGTGCACCTTAACAGTCTTTACACACACCCATCAGACAGGATTATCCTGTAGGTGGCCCATATGTGATATATTTGCATCTGTTGCGTGTGATACATAGACATATATATCGGCAACAGATAATATGTCAAGCATACACACACACACATAGATGTGGGGAAGACAGAGATAGCCAATGATAGAGAGACACAGGGAGACACACACAGAGAGTGAGTCATACACAGGGATACCCTGAATAGCATAGAGTGATGTCCTGCTGTGGACAGTGGCATACCGGTCGCAACCAGTCACACGTGCCAGCATGAAGGTGAGCTCCATTGTGTAATAGTAATGAGATGGGGGCTGTAATATCACATCACCTGCCTTTGTGTGTGTGTGTATGTGTGTGTGTGTGTGTGTGTGTGTGTGTGTGTGTGTGTGTGTGTGTGTGTGTGTGTGTGTGTGTGTGTCTCTCTGTATGTTTAAGTATTAAGAGGCCATTTCCACTCAGTACACTTCCCATTGCCCTACCTCACAAGATCTGCTGATGTCATTGACCTTAAAAGTACATTTGGCCAGTTGTCAGCCCTATAACTTCTGTAAAGCATGTGATAACCATGTAACATAATAGTACAAATAACTAGATATGTAGGGGTTCTAATCTCAGTCCTAGCAAATGTAAATGTGCGTGTGTTTGTTTGTAGGTGAAACAGTATTAGGCCATTCAGACCCAGTACACTTCCCAGTGCCTTACTTTAGTAGTCCTGCTGATGTAATTCCCAGTAGAAGTACTTTTGGACAACCCTCAGCCCTATAAGCTCTGTGGTGCATGCAATAACTACATAGTATAGTACAAATAACTAGATAGGTCAGGGTTCTAGTCTCAGTTCTGTCAAGGGTGTGTGTGTGTGTGTGTGTGTGTGTGTGTGTGTGTGTGTGTGTGTGTGTGTGTGTGTGTGTGTGTGTGTGTGTGTGTAAAAGTGTTTGTAGGATAAAGCATTTTGAGGACTTTCCCACCCACAGAACTTCCCAGTGCCCTACTTTAGCAGTCCTGCTGATGTCATTTACCTTAGAAGTGCCTTTGGACACTTGTCATTTCTTATAAGCTCTGTAGCGCATGCAATAACTGCATAACACTATAATACAAACAACTAGATAGGTAGGGATTTTACTCTCAGTTCCATCAAGTGTAAGTGTACATTTATGTAGGGTAATGTATTGTGATGCCCTTCCCACCCAGTGCATTTCCCATTGCTTTATTTTACAAGGGCTCTTGATATAATTCACATTAGATGTACCTTGGGACACTATTAAATCCTGTAAGCTCCGTGGCCCATGTGATAACTGCATAACACTGTAGTACACATATCTAGATCGGTAGGGGTTCTAAACTCAATACTGGCAACTGTGTGTGGGTGTGAGAGTCATATCCTCTCTTTGTGTGCGTGTTTGGGTGAAAATCATATCCTCTAGTGGTTGGGTTATACCATTTTGAGGCATGCACCACACAGTACTCTTCCCATTGCCCTACTTTACAAGGTCTGCTGATGTCATTCACCTTAGAAGTACCTGTATACACTTGTAAGCCCTCTAAGCTCTCTGGTGTGTGCAATAACTGTGTAATACTATAGTGCAAATAATTAGATAGGTAGGGGTTCTAATCTCAATGCTGACAACTATAGTAGTGTGTGTGAAGCATATCCCCTGTGGCTGTTGTGTGTGTAGGTTATATCATTTTAAGGCCTGTTGAACCCCTTCCCATGGCATTACTTTAAAGAGCCTGTTAGTGGCATCTGCCTCACATGCACCATGTTACACTATACAGCCAATACCAGTCATCTGTACAGATTTACATGGAATATCCAGATGTTTGCAACCTATACATGGTATGTGTCCCCTAACAATGAGCATTCCTGTGATATCATTGTCAAATATGTCACAGTTACCATAGTGACACACATGCCAGCATCAGACATCATACCTGATTGACACATCATGCTGATACAAAGTTTGTTTCTCTATCACTTGTCCAGGTTTGTAGAAGCAGTAGATTAGACCAGTCGCTATTTATGGTGGATTATCCCACCATCCATGAAGGCATTAGCAAGATTACTTGTTGTAGGAGGTTGTACGTTATGTCCCAGGCATATAATCTATGTGGAGCATGTCATGTGTACGTAGCACTATAGTACATGCAAGTGGATATGTAGAGTTACTAATATGCCTAATGGAAACTGTGTTTGTGTTTCTGTATGCACATTCCTTGTGGCTGTCTTTACTGTGTGTATGTGATGTCTGTACCATTTTGTGTGCCTCTTCCACCCTGTGAACTCCCCAATTGCCAACCTAGTTTCAGCTCATACAGATGTCATCCACTTTATAAGCACAGTTACACAGTTTCTAACACAAAGCCACCATGGTGCATGCAATGGTCATATCACTGTGTATTGTACATAAATAGATAGGTAGGTCATCTACTCTGAGAAGTGTCAACTCTATGTGCATGTGTGTTTCAATGAATGTTCCCATGCAGCAGTGTGTGTGTGTGTGTGTGTGTGTGTGTGTGTGTGTGTGTGTGTGTGTGTGTGTGTGTGTGTGTGTGTGTGTGTCAGATGGCTCTACCATGTTAAGGGCCTCTGAACCCACAATTGTCAATCCTAACAGCCCCTGCAATTGTTGCCCACTTGAATTGTAGTGGCAGACACTGCAACACTTCATTACCTCTGTGACATTTGTGTTATGTATCTAGCACTATCATTTGTAAGACTGGGCAGCCCTTCAACAGCTGCCCCATGTACATGACTAATACTCTGTGTGCACAACCAGCACAAGAAGCCAGACTTGCATATGAGGTAGCAGACACACATGCTGGTGATTGTCAGGTTAGACTGACACAGGCTGACCTGTGTCAGGAATACATACCCCAAACATATCATACACAGTACCATGCATACCCTCATCAACTGCATCAAGGTTGAGTGGATGGGACAGAAATGGCAGGGGCAACAGGTGCAGATAGGTGAATCTGTTGCAATTAAAGTAATGGCTAAGTTTGTGAGGGACCTAGTGCCAGTATTCAAGTAAACTCCTCTGTATGTATGAGCCTGTGGTACTACAGAACACCCAGGTGACATGTATGAAGGCTAGCTGGCTGTGTCAAGGGGTATGTATGCAAGGTCACACTGTCCACCTCAATTGTCTCTCACACACTGTTGCATGTAAACACACCTGTTAAACATGTACATATAGAGCTGTACCTTGGCTATGAAGAGATCACTGTGTTTCCACTCCTCCATACTTATCATTGCTACTGTCAGCAGGCCCACAGCCTGCAGACACACAGACACCTGGAACAAAAACAGAATATAGTATGTGACACTACAGTCAGTCAGCAGTACTAACAGCAATAATGCATCATGGCTAAAAAGGTACATACACCTCGATGTATACCCAGAACTATTGCCAGCAGACAGCACCTAACACAGCATTACATTACTACTCTGCACTATATTCAACCTGTGCATCAGACCCATATTAGCATGTCCCTGCATCAATGGTATGGATAATAGGGATATGGCACAGATATCATCACATGCATAGTGTGTGATATGGGATTGCCAGAGGCCTAGGCTGGGCCATATGGTTGACATCGTGTGTGTGTGTGTGTGTGTGTGTGTGTGTGTGTGTGTGTGTGTGTGTGTGTGTGTGTGTGAGAGAGTGTGTGAGTGTCTGGAGGTGTGGTGTTCAACTTGGCCGTGCAGAGGAGCTGTGCATGTCTGATGGTGACCAGCCTGTGATAGAGATGTGTGAGGGTTTGTATGCACACAATCAAGCCATGTGGATGCCCTACACAGGGCTATGTTAGACGGTCATGGACCATACATGGCAGGATGTGTAGTTCACCATCTCCCACCAGAGACACAGGAACTGGTTCTGTCAGGAGTTTCACTGGCACCACAAGGCCCAAGGCCAGACGGATGCAGTACTACTCCCCAATGGTGACTGCTGTCTGCTGGATCCACGTTCCTGATGGGACTGGCCAGGACCACATGCCCATGGCCTGCACCAGTGTGGTGTGGACAGCACCCTCCCTTCGGTAGTACTGGTGGTACTGCCACTACGGAAGTGTGAATCTGCACAGCCAAGTGGGCTCTCAGCTGATCTTGTTCCTGACCTACATCCATGTGGCTGATGGCCTACTCCCACCACATGCTCAAGCACAGACATTGCATGGTCAAGCAGTGACAATGTCTCACCCCCACCATCTATCCACAACATCGGCAAAATGCTGTGGAGGTCATCATGCATGGCAGGAATCTCTGCCTTCATGGCCCTGAGCATCTGTCTGGTGTTGCTGTCAGTACACACCTGTGCCTCCATGATGGACCGTAACATGCATCTGGTGACACCTGTTATGACACTTGTGACAGGGGCTTGATGGGCAGCAGTCCTCCTTCGAGCATCCCTATCTATCTGCCTGTGTGTGACCTCACCTGCTTTCTGGCTATAGCTAGTGTCTACACTCACACTTGCCATAGTCACCACACTAGCCTGTTCCATGCCACCACCCTCCAACTGTCCGTTATGTGTGGGCATACTGACTGTGTGTGGGGATACTGTGGGTGAAAGTGGGATACTAACCAATGGCACAGATTCAGCCCTCAGCAACCCCACCCATGCCTCACTATGACCACCATCATCATCAGAGTCTGCTAAGAGACTGACATCAGGTTGTGAGGGGGAGAGACACTGACTCCCATGTTCACCTGTGAGGGGAAGACAACATATGTAAATTAATACCCTGCAGTATAATGTTTGCTGACACACACACACACACACACACACACACACACACACACACACACACACACACACACACACACACACACACACACACACACACACACACACACTCACACACACACACACACACACACACAAAACTACCTACCTGGTAATGTCTGAAACAGCTTTGCTAACTATACGGCCTTTAGGCCAGACTTTACAGTAGTTCTGATTGCCACAATCCACCTCTTTAACAGCTACTGTAAGGCCCTCAACAAAGGGTGACAAATCCTACTGTGTGATGGGCCTATTAGCAGAATGGTAAGTGTGACCAAGACCAAGGCTATTGGAGTGAGCTATACAGTGTCACCAAGTGCATATGCAAGTACTGTAAGAGCTGACTTACTGCTATACAGACCAGACACAATAACAAGGTTTGACGATATGTGATAATGACTAATGAAGGAAAAAGAAAATACTCTATCAATGCAGTACTTACCCAGTTCAGACTCACAGGGGTTCATTTCAGACAACATTTCAGGAGAGTCTGCAATACATACAGGAAACATGTAAAGTACTAGGTACATAGGTTCATAGGATGATACTAGGCTATTGGCCCAGATGCCCTCATAAGCCTAGCCCAGAGTTTTGCCCATGTCCTTTCAAAGTTACCACCTGTTTCCCCTGTCCAGCTGGGACACACGCAGGATCCCAGGGGTGTCTTTTCCATTTCCCATGCAAGTCATCCAGCATCTTCTTCATGAGGGCTATAGAGGTACTCTGCTAGACATGGGGAGGGAGTGTATTTTACAGATAGTATATTGTGTGGGCACTAAACTATCCCGCCAACAAGTACTATTTATGTCACAGACCAGGTGAGGGCCTTGCATGCCAGTTGCGTGAGTGGGGTTTGTCTTATGGATATGCAGAAATACCATCAAGGCTGGTTTGGCAATGGCCTTGTATGCCAGACACAGGTTGTCTGTGATCAGTCTGTATGAGACTGAGTACAGGGATAGGGCTTTCAGCCTATCTGTACAGGATAGGTGTTGCAAACCCTGGATATGCCTGGTCAGGAACCTCTGTGGTCTCTGCAACTGCTGCATTTGCTTGGCAAGGTACATGCCAAAGGAGCCATTGTACTCGGTAATGCGTCTGATAAGAGTGGAATACAGGGATGTAGTGGCCTCCTGGTTCTTGGATGACATACCCATATTTGTGAGGTGGGCCCTGTAGACAGCCTCCTGTACAATGGTGCCAACGTGGTGGAAAACTGTCAGGTTGCAATCAACTTTGATGCACAAGTCGCCTCACACCTGATTGCATGCTCAGTACATTGTTATTACTGTCATAATTAGTGTGCATGACATATACCACAAGAGAGAAAATGATGCACCAGCCACTAATTTGGGTAAGGGCCTCTTGGAGGATGCTCACATCAGTAGGGGAATGTAAGACAGTAGCCAGCTTGCAGTCATCTGTAAACTGGTCAACCACAGACCACTGGTTTTGTCTTCTACCTCAGAAATGTATATCTCAAACAGTAGAGGCCCCCAGACTGATCCTTGGGGTACACCACTCTGAAAAGTTTACTACTAGAGGTGGCTTCCACTACTTTGACCGAGTGGGTACTATCATTGAGCCAATTAGCTACCCATCTGCTAACATATAGGTTGATGGCTAGCTGTGTAGGCATATGTATCATGGCCGAATGGGGATTATTGTCAGAGGTTTGGGCTATGTGAAGGTAGGCAGTGTGCACCATCTTCCCCTCGTCCTTGTGTTTGTTGACCACTTCAAAGAGGTTGACCAGGTTTAACAGGCCTTATCTCCATTTGACAATACCACACTGTGTGGGCTCAAGTATTTTGAGGTTACCAATGTCCCTGTTTATAAGGTCCTTGATAATGCCTTTCATGCCCTTGCAGATCAGGCTAGTTAGGCTGATGTGCATATGATTGGCTGGGTCAGTGGATTGCTCCACCTTTGTGTAGAGGGATGACAGTGGCTGTCCTCTGTGCAGATGGGATGACATTGGTGCTCAGGCTTTGGTTGACTACAATGTGTAATGGAGCTAAGAGCTCATGCCTGACTTTATGTAGGATGCAGCCAGGGACGGTATCAGGCCCCATGGAGACTTACGTTTGTTGCCTTTGAGAGGGCATTACGGACCTGCTTCCTGATGATGAGGGGAGAGGGGTAGGTGCTGTGTATGTCCATGTGTACTGATGGGGGGACAGAGGGTGATGTTTACAGTTAACCTGTCTGCAGCAGGTTGGCTATATCTATGTCGTATGTGTATGTGGTGTTACTGATCACCACTACAGAGCAGATTTGTGTGTTGCCTCTGAAATTGCAGACATATGTGTGGGAAGGCCTTGTGATTGGCCTTGGTGGATGTGTCCAATTTGCACTCAAAGTTAGCCTTAGGGTAATTCACCTGTGACCTTATTTGCTTGTTCAGACAAAGGCAACATTGCTTTCAATTTGGCACCTGGTCCTTCTTGGTCCTGTCCAGCAGTTATTTCCACCCATTATGGAATTTATGTATTGCTGCTGTCCACCACAGAAGTTTACCCTACCTTGATGGAGATGATTTTGTCCTGTCAGGTATTGCTGAGTCCATACAGCTATGTAGGTGCTCACATAGTATTGTGGTGTAGGCTTGGACACTACTGCTAGTTCCAACTGATGGGACAGTAGCTGTAAACTACTTATACCTGCTCTGCAGAGATTTATAGTCAGTTTTGAAAAGTGTTTTTTGTTTGACCCTGACGGGGGGGGGGGTGGCAGGGTAGATGGTGACCTTAAAGGTGATGGCTATTTGATCAGATCTTACCAAGGAGGATGACACTGTAGGAGTGCTACAGTGGCTACTCGTGTTGGTTAGGACCAGGTACAGGATATTTTCATCTGTCATAGGGGTGTTGACCAGCTGATCCAATGCATTGGCATTGACAAAGCCGAGGAATCTCTGTGCATTCATGTTCAGGTAGAATAGGTCATGCACACTATGGTTGGGTAGTTAAAGTCTCCCAGGAGCAGGGTAGAGGGTTGAATCTTGACAGATTCAAGCAAGTCCAGATAGGTGTAGTGTGTGCCCTGGGTCATGGTTGGAGGTCTGTAGCTAGCTATGATTTGAATAGGTGCTTTGTCAACAATTAACTGCACATGGGATGTCTCCCATGCATCATAGTGTTTGACCAGCCTGGAGGTGTGTATGTGCATAATGAAGTTTAAAACTCCACCTCCTTTGACTTTTCAGCCCTCCATTTGAGGTCTAAAAGTATGGTAGGATGAGTAACCTGGCAAGGTTAGTGTGCTCTCCACAGCTTCAAACCAGGTTTCAGTGACTGCACAAACGTCAGCATCCTCCAGGGCAAGTACACTTTCAAAGACATTAGTTTAATGCTAAGACTTCTAGCTCCTGCTACAGCAAGACATCTTGACAAAGGTACACATTCACGGGGGGCAAAGGCCAGAAAATAGTGACACTTTATAAATCTTACTGTAACACACTTAGTTGCGAGCAAAAACAGTTTTGCATTCACAGGAATACTCTGAAGAATGTGACATCTGAGATTCAAATGTATGCTATTATGTTATGACTTCAGTCTTTTCTGGGTTGCCAGTGATTTGCCAGACAAAACACAACTGTATGAGACACTGATTATCAATATGAGGCAAACATGTGGCCAGTCTGCAAAACTCTGGGCAGTTGAAATGTATGAGCTCAGTATATAACATACAGTTAAACACACACTTCTGTGGCAGTTACTTACTATGCACATACCCTATATAGGTCTCTTACATTTTTTAAGACAAGCATATGTAACATAGTAGCATTCACAGGTGACATATGAATACTTACAACATTCCAGCTTGCTGGCCTAGCAGTGTCACAGTCAGTATTGGACAACAGACACTCCAGTAGTAGTCATATGTGAGCTGACCTTTGCTGGGGTGTCTCAGGGGCCAGCGCTGTGATCTCTGCCACTGCAGACAGGGCCAGCAGGAATGGCAGTAGGTGCTGGACAGCAACATGTGATTCCAGCAGGTCTTGCTGAGACCTATTTTTTAACTTCCTATTTCACATTGCATTCCATTACATTGACATACCTGTTATAGTGCTGAAGAGTTTTCTCAGAATAATGCAAATGTTTAGGTTTGTGTAGTCGCAGTCTGTCTTTGTGTAGACCGGTTCAGACCTGTTTTGCATAGGCAGCAGCTTGCCTTTTGTAGGTAATGCTCATGAGCAGGTGATGGCCTGTGCACCAATTGTTGTCTCCCACTTGCTAATTGCATCCAGAACAGCTGTGTTGTCTTTCCATTAGCCAATGCCATACCAACACAGTGCTATAATTAAATCCTTCATGTGGGCCTTCCCCCTCCATATGTGCCAGGCAGCCCTCCATCTGGTACAGCCATCTATCCAATTCAGAGTGGATGACACTGCACACCATACTCCGGAACATGCTGTGGGTGATGGGCTCCTCTCAGCGCCCATGCCCAGGAGGGGGATATACCCATCCCCTGAGGTGGTTCCACCTGAAGGTGGTGCAGGACCAGTAGAGAAGGAAGTTCCAGGTTGGGTCCCAGACATGCTGGGGCCTGGTACCACGGCCAGATGAGGTGGGACATATGGATCCACTGAGGTCTGCCTTCTCAAACATGCCATGGTGTTGTGGTTTTCCAAGATATATTGTTTAGTCATGAACAAAGCATTTCAAAATTATTTAAAACAGCACGTGTGGGTGTTCCAATTAACCCAAACCAACAAATTTGAAACAGATGCATAGCAAATAGAACACATGCATAAATGAAAGAACAGTAAGCATTTTTACAGCATGCAAGTTACATCGATGGCAACATGCCACCAGTAATGGTATTTGAACAAGATATGTTAATATGCAAGCAATTAAATATATGAACAATAATAGAACATATATCCCAACAATATGTTTTGAGAACAACATACCTGCAGTATATGAATAACAATTAATGATCCAGATGAGGGGTGGGGGGAGAGAAAAAAGTCCATTAACAACTGTATAGGCTTCTATTTTTCACAACAGTACTGCTCAATACTCTACAGGTCTGCCCTTACTAAAGTAAGTAGCTTCTGTAGCACATACATACCTGTTAGACTGTCAATCTGTAATGGTATGGGACATACTGGGAGAACTTTGACTACATTACTGGAAAGAGCTTGTACATGTCAAGGTTACATACTTGACAAAGAAGGGGTACCCTGTACTGATGTTGAGTGAGTCTGCTACTGGCATATTCACCTGGATTCCTATCTGTGTCCAAGGTGATTGGCAGAAGTGACCACTAGCCATGACAGTGTAACACTTGGGAGACATGTATCGGGAAGAGTGCATGGTGCATGTACCTATCCTGCTGTCATTTGCAGGCATGGGGTTGGAGAGTGAGATAGTTGTTCACGGTGTATTGTATACCCTTCATACAGCTACTACAAACATTTCTTTACCTGTAAGACCTGTGCAGAAAGTATCTGTTACCACTATTTGACTATTTCTACAAAATATTCAAGATTTCTTGAGTGTATATATACACACATCTTAGTACCACTCCCTGGATTTGAACCGTGTCTGGGTGTACTAAAATGAACAACAAGGCTATTTCTCATCACACTGAGCGACTAGGGATCATCTGTCTTTTGCTTGACTGTTTTTTGCCTAATACTCTATGGGTTAGACAGTCTGGCCTTGTAATCATTTGATTCATGCATGACAGATAGTGTACTGTGTATTAATCCTTTGAAATAATACAATCTGGAAAGCAAAGGTTAACACAAAAACTAAAAGCAAAATCCAACCAAGAATAAAAACCACTTGGCACGACAGGACCCGGAAGCACATAAACAAAGGCTTTCAAAATAAGCAGATGAAGCAATCAAACAGCTGCTAGGTCTCCAAAAAGATCCTTTAATATAACAAGGCAAAGTAAAAATCCACAATATCTTCCAAGCGCTTTCACTCGACCACTTGCGAGCTTTTTCAAGGCAAAAAAACATTGCTGGAAGTTCATTCACATTAAATACTTCCACAATCATCACATGACTTCCTGTGAACCTTTCCCAACAGGAAAATCACCATATAAGGAAATTCTAAAATGCATTCTTGTCATTAAAAATAATTCATTTTCTAAAAATGTTGGCAACTAGATAACATATTAAACATGAAATCAAAACAAACTGTTAAAATGTGTCAAAAAACAATTCTGCAAAATATTTTTAAAATCACAAATAAATGTAGTGACCCCTTTACCCTCGGGGGTAAAATAAAAGCTCCAAATTGAAACCTAGAATTACTGAATAACATTGTAAAACATTTCTTTCCTAAGTTTCAAGTATATAACATGACATTCCATATATCTTATTATAAGATTTGGTAAATTCAAAAATGAGTAAAACAATAAATGTCATGTTGTGCCAAACTGTGTTATAAACGGGCTTGCCTCAATTTCAGAACACTACCAATGTTAAGGGTGTCATTCAGACCTGGGTATCTAGTAGCGTCTAAACGGAGCTGCCAAAATAGCTCACGGTATTCTAATTTTGACTCCCAACTACCCCCTCTTATATCCGGTTGTACCTGTTCCAAAACCATAAACTTTATGTTCTTGTCCTTACATGTCAAAGAGTGTTTATAAAAGGCATTACTTTCCTTCCTTACCTTGATGTCATTGAAGTGTTCATAAATCCTTCTCCTAAACACCCTTTCAGTTTTCCCAATGTAAAAACCATGGCACGTGCCACAGCATCCAAGATAGACTACCCCCTTAGATCCACAATTAAAATGTTTGTTAGCGTGGAACTTGAATCTTCTAGAGGGAAGGTAGAAGGACCCCGAATTCAGCATAGCGTGGCATTGCTTGCACAAGGTTCACAGGAAGTCATGTGATAATTGTGGAAGTATTTAATGTGAATGAACTTCCAGCAATGTTTTTTGCCTTGAAAAGCTCGCAAGTGGTCGAGTGAAAGCGCTTGGAAGATATTGTGGATTTTACTTTGCCTTGTTATATTAAAGGATCTTTTGGAGACCTAGCAGCTGTTTGATTTCTTCATCTGCTTATTTTGAAAGCCTTTGTTTACGTGCTTCCGGGTCCTGTCATGCCAAGTGGTTTTTATTAAAGGTTAACACAAGACAATGTAGCAGGGGACACAATATAATACATTGGACATTACTATTCAGGGTTCAAATCTTAGTGCATAACATATTTCATATTTCATTTATATCTTATTTTACAGTTCCACAATCTACTGTTTTGCATAATAGCTGGTTCTCAGAACAACCTCAGTTAATTCATGCTGTCAAAGCCATATTTGCTGTGAAGAACCTGTACACATTCTATTTCTACAACAACATCTATTATCTAGTATCTAGTAGCGTATAAACAGAGCTGCCAAAATAGCTCACGGTATTCTAATTTTGACTCCCAACTACCCCCTCTTATATCCGGTTGTACCTGTTCCAAAACCATAAACTTTATGTTCATGTCCTTACATGTCAAAGAGTGTTTATAAAAGGCATTACTTTCCTTCCTTACCTTGATGTCATTGAAGTGTTCATAAATCCTTCTCCTAAACACCCTTTCAGTTTTCCCAATGTAAAAACCATGGCACATGCCACAGCATCCAAGATAGACTACCCCCTTAGATCCACAATTAAAATGTTTGTTAGCGTGGAACTTGAATCTTCTAGAGGGAAGGTAGAAGGACCTCGAATTCAGCATAGCGTGGCATTGCTTGCACAAGGTTCACAGGAAGTCATGTGATAATTGTGGAAGTATTTAATGTGAATGAACTTCCAGCAATGTTTTTTGCCTTGAAAAAGCTCGCAAGTGGTCGAGTGAAAGCGCTTGGAAGATATTGTGGATTTTTACTTTGCCTTGTTATATTAAAGGATCTTTTTGGAGACCTAGCAGCTGTTTGATTTCTTCATCTGCTTATTTTGAAAGCCTTTGTTTACGTGCTTCCGGGTCCTGTCGTGCCAAGTGGTTTTTATTAAAGGTTAACACAAGACAATGTAGCAGGGGACACAATATAATACATTGGACATTACTATTCAGGGTTCAAATCTTAGTGCATAACATATTTCATATTTCATTTATATCTTATTTTACAGTTCCACAATCTACTGTTTTGCATAATAGCTGGTTCTCAGAACGACCTCAGTTAATTCATGCTGTCAAAGCCATATTTGCTGTGAAGAACCTGTACACATTCTATTTCTACAACAACATCTATTATCTAGTATCTAGTAGCGTCTAAACGGAGCTGCCAAAATAGCTCACGGTATTCTAATTTTGACTCCCAACTACCCCCCTCTTATATCCGGTTGTACCTGTTCCAAAACCATAAACTTTATGTTCATGTCCTTACATGTCAAAGAGTGTTTATAAAAGGCATTACTTTCCTTCCTTACCTTGATGTCATTGAAGTGTTCATAAATCCTTATCCTAAACACCCTTTCAGTTTTCCCAATGTAAAAACCATGGCACGTGCCACAGCATCCAAGATAGACTACCCCCTTAGATCCACAATTAAAATGTTTGTTAGCGTGGAACTTGAATCGTCTAGAGGGAAGGTAGAAGGACCCCGAATTCAGCATAGTGTGGCATTGCTTGCACAAGGTTCACAGGAAGTCATGTGATAATTGTGGAAGTATTTAATGTGAATGAACTTCCAGCAATGTTTTTTGCCTTGAAAAAGCTCGCAAGTGGTCGAGTGAAAGCGCTTGGAAGATATTGTGGATTTTTACTTTGCCTTGTTATATTAAAGGATCTTTTTGGAGACCTAGCAGCTGTTTGATTTCTTCATCTGCTTATTTTGAAAGCCTTTGTTTACGTGCTTCCGGGTCCTGTCGTGCCAAGTGGTTTTTATTAAAGGTTAACACAAGACAATGTAGCAGGGGACACAATATAATACATTGGACATTACTATTCAGGGTTCAAATCTTAGTGCATAACATATTTCATATTTCATTTATATCTTATTTTACAGTTCCACAATCTACTGTTTTGCATAATAGCTGGTTCTCAGAACAACCTCAGTTAATTCATGCTGTCAAAGCCATATTTGCTGTGAAGAACCTGTACACATTCTATTTCTACAACAACATCTATTATCTAGTATCTAGTAGCGTCTAAACGGAGCTGCCAAAATAGCTCACGGTATTCTAATTTTGACTCCCAACTACCCCCTCTTATATCCGGTTGTACCTGTTCCAAAACCATAAACTTTATGTTCATGTCCTTACATGTCAAAGAGTGTTTATAAAAGGCATTACTTTCCTTCCTTACCTTGATGTCATTGAAGTGTTCATAAATCCTTCTCCTAAACACCCTTTCAGTTTTCCCAATGTAAAAACCATGGCACATGCCACAGCATCCAAGATAGACTACCCCCTTAGATCCACAATTAAAATGTTTGTTAGCGTGGAACTTGAATCTTCTAGAGGGAAGGTAGAAGGACCCCGAATTCAGCATAGCGTGGCATTGCTTGCACAAGGTTCACAGGAAGTCATGTGATAATTGTGGAAGTATTTAATGTGAATGAACTTCCAGCAATGTTTTTTGCCTTGAAAAAGCTCGCAAGTGGTCGAGTGAAAGCGCTTGGAAGATATTGTGGATTTTTACTTTGCCTTGTTATATTAAAGGATCTTTTTGGAGACCTAGCAGCTGTTTGATTTCTTCATCTGCTTATTTTGAAAGCCTTTGTTTACGTGCTTTCGGGTCCTGTCGTGCCAAGTGGTTTTTATTAAAGGTTAACACAAGACAATGTAGCAGGGGACACAATATAATACATTGGACATTACTATTCAGGGTTCAAATCTTAGTGCATAACATATTTCATATTTCATTTATATCTTATTTTACAGTTCCACAATCTACTGTTTTGCATAATAGCTGGTTTTCAGAACAACCTCAGTTAATTCATGCTGTCAAAGCCATATTTGCTGTGAAGAACCTGTACCCATTCTATTTCTTCAACAACATACCAGAGTAAATACAACAGTTGGTGGCATAGGTCTTTATTTAACTTATATGACACAGTTCTTTACTAATGCATATCCTGTAGATTAATATTAGTCTGGCAAACTTTTATTTAATCGTTAGACTCAGAACACACTACACCTATTGGCAGTAAACATTTTACTGCTTCTTATTTATTTCAACTATATACTGCAAGGTAGATCTGTACTCATCAGCCTGTCAGTGCAGCCTTGTCAGTCTGTCAGCATGGGCCTTGACATTACTAGCCCTCTCCACTGCAGCTGCAGGGAGAGAAAAACATTATGCATACCTGTCTATCACAGGATTTGGTTCAGCTATGGATGAGATATTTACAAATTACTGGAGCATTCTGTGCCTGAGGATCTTGGATCCACTGGGACAAGAGTGCCCTCTTCCATGCTTTCAGTCGGTATAATGATGCCGTACCTGCTCACCTGTTCAGGGGACTCCAGTGGCACTGGTGAGGTCATGTGTCAGATGGTCCCAGGCCTCCGCTTTGTACTGAGAGCCCTAGTACTGGCCCTGCAACAATCTGTTATCAAGGTTTTCTATGATGAGCCCAGCCATGAACATGGACTCCTGAATGCCCCAGCTGGACCTGAAAATGAGGTCCTTCTCCAATGCCAAACATGGTTGCTGCAGAGATCAAACTACAACAGGTTATGGCTGCATTCCCACTTGTGCAGTTTAAATAAGGCCATATTCCCACCCTTTGCCATCATTCGACCATTTGAATATACTAATTGCAGCTAAGTGGTGCGCAAATCTGCTCAGCTGAGTTGGACAGTGCTTAAAGGGGTAAATGCTGAGCACTCCTTAACAGTGTGCAAATGCTTAGCTGGGCTGACTGCTGCTTAGTATTTATGTTTAAGCAATGCTGACCACTGCTAACCATGGCTCAGTTTTCATTTAAAAAATATCAGAATTATGACTTAATTAATCATTACTGGCATATTATTAAGTGTATATGATTTACTTTACATGACATCTTTCGATGTGCTTTCATTACATTACCTTGGTGTGTGACTATACTGTATGAGACACTTGTGTATACATGGGAGATTTCGCATATTGTATGCACTCACACTTCCATTTTGAACCAGCTACACTACCCTGGTTAACAAATATCAATTACTACATAATTTAAAATAAAAAAAATATTTTAACAATGCTTTCCCATGTAAAAATAAAGGGCCTGGTTTGGTACTCAAACCGTGAACTGCTGTATGTAAAACCAAGAGTCTAACTACTACACTATCTCACTATTAAGGATCTGAGCTATAAGTTTGTATTTAGCTCCTATGAGATGTTTAAGCAATGCTGAGCAGAGGGCCATAGCACACAAACCTGCTCAGCTATGCTTAAACTTTACTTGGAATGTTAAAAAAGCTTAATAAAAGCACTTGAATTACATGTATCAATACTCTTTGTAAGTCATATTTGGTAATGCATTACCTGTCATTCTATCAACTGTATAAGTCTGTATGGGCAATATCTGGATTGAAGTCTAGTGAGTATAAATGTATCAAATGAAGAATAGCTGAGGTTTTATCAGTTTATGAGGAAGGACTTTCCAGCATCATCTTGTAGTGTTGAATACTGTACATCAGGAGCAGGATGGGAAGGATATTAAAAATCCAGAACAATAAGAGAACACATTTAGCTTGCATGATTCACAGACTAATCTTTTCCTTTTCTGCTTACCTTAAATAAAATCACTACTTGTCAGCTTCATCACAATTCAGAGAGAGTTAATAATTTTGTAGTTACAGAAAGCAACACAAATAATTAACAAGTGGTCTTAGCAAGGATTTTTGCTCTGAGAGGTTGAGAGGTATGCTCTCCATCATTTTATGCGTTGTCCAGATTTTTGGCTCTGGGAGGTTGAGAGGTATGCCCCCCCCCCCATCATTTTAGGCTTTGTCCAGAGGTTTGCCTCTCTGAGGTTGAGAGGTATGCCCTCCGTTATTTTAGGCATTGTCCAGATTTGTGCCTCTAAGAGGTTCAGACATATGGTGAAAGTGCTGTACAGAACTTTTGCAATGCAGGGGATGTGCGACAGTACCTGTCAGGCACCCCTCCATTGCTTCCTATTTAAATTCCTGCTTTCAGTGTCAACGGACACTGAAAGCAGTTAGAAAGTGCCATACAGCACTTTGACAATGCAGGGGATGTGTGACAGTACATGTCACACACACCCTCCATTGCTTCCTATTTAAATACCTGCTTTCAGTGTCCATGGACACTGAAAGCAGTTAGAAAGTGCTGTATGGCACTTTGACAATGCAGGGGGTGTGTGACAGTACCTGTCACATACACCCTCTATTGCTTCCTATTGAGATTTCCTGCTTTCAGTGTCTGCAGACACTGAAAGCAGTTAGAAAGTGCCATACAGCACTTTCAGAGTGCAGGGTGCATGTTGGATGTGTGAGCACTACTAGAACACGCCCCCTACACTCAATAGTGTTTGTGTCTGCAAAGCCGTTATCAAGAGCGCGCCTTCATTAATATGTAAGGTGCACTGCTGTTAAGGCTATGCAGAAGTGGACACCATTCACTCCGTGCAGGAATAACACTATTCCTGCACACAGTTTATTGAATCTGGGGAAAGTTAATACCACTGAATGTAAAAAGTGTTCCCTTATGGGAATTGGTATGCTTATAGACAAAACCCCTTTCTCTTTTGCATTTAATGTCACTGAGGTATACAGCAAACCCTTTTTTCCAGGCATAAAAAGTTTGACCAACATAAAATAAACCACAGATACACAATGCTAGATAAATAACCCAATCAAAGTCACAGTAAGTATGTTTTCTAATTGTATAAATCCAAAATGTATTAACAGTTGTAAAATTGCAAGTTTTAAATGCATATGGACAGCAAACATATTTACTACAGGGTTAACTTCCCTTATGAACCCCTACTTATACGATGTTACTGTATCCCATACTTAAACTGTGGGAAGTAGTTGTCCAAACTATTCCCCTTTCTGCAAATAATCATACATTTATCTGGCACAAAATATTGGAAAATGTCATTTTTTAGTAGATGGCAATGATTTTGTAGCAGAATAACTATTTGAAACAAAAGTGATTCTGGGTCCTTATTTCTCTCCTGGATTTATCCATCACTTTTTGAATAACATATGTGCTTTAATGTTTGGCTAAATAATTCAGCTTCCTTATAGACAGCTTCTACTCACAACATTTTTTGATTCCCAGAAATTGTGATTTTGGGGTGTTATTAGTTTGACAACTGATATGACAACAATCAACTAATGGTATGGAATTTTTACTAAAAGACTTATAAGATACTGTAGTCATTAAATTACAGTTATGTTTCTTTTTTACTAAAACAGCAAAAAAAAAAACAACCCTGATTTCTCTTAAATCAATAGAGACAGTAAAGCCTATTCCAAGCTGGTTCTTATTCAGAAAGGACACAAAATTCAACTCTTCTCTAGGAGTGCCATTCCCCACCATCCAACAATCAGCCAGGAATATTTTCTAAGCATTCACCTTACACAATAAATGATTTCCCTCAGCATTCAGAATAAAGGTTTCCTCAAGATAGCCCACAAAAGTGTTGGTGTATATTGGAGCAAAAGATGATCCCATTGTTGTCCACTCACTTGCAAGCAACATGCATTTTTAAAATAAAAAGTATTCTGGAAAAAATCAATTCAAACAGATCTAAAAGAAGAAAATTAAACTCAGCTTCACACACCTCCAATTTTTCCAACTAATACTTCACTGTCAGTATATTTATTTTATGGAGGATATTAGTATTCAATGAGATAACATCTAGTGTACATAAATACGTTGATTCTAACAGATAAACCCCTTTGGAAGTTCAAAAACTCCTTAATATATGATGCCCTATGAGTGATTAATACAAGCAGGAATTTTGCATAGTGTTCTAAAAAATTAAACAGGTTCAGTAATTGAACTTCTACCGGTTAGTATGGGTCATCCAGGAGGGATAACGTTGCCTTTATGAATTTTAGGTAAAATATAGAAAAGCTGAGATTCAGGATCAGCCACTAGTAGCATATTAAAAGTTTAAAAGTCCATAGTTTCTTTTTCCAAGACTGCAGCTGAAAACCCAAAACTAGGGTAGTATCAAGTATTATCTTTTAGTAAAACATCCTATTAAAAAGTTGCTTATGAGCTTCATACTCATAACCTGTTCAAAGCCACATTACAGTGGTTTCATCTATATCAGTGTTAGTAATGACCAACCCTGTATTGCCACTCAGCTCATTCAAACCCCTTTTTTCAGACTTAAATAAATTGCTTTTAAAACTCTTAAAAACATAGGTTTGATTAATATTCAAATCCTGTAAAACTGCTCTCTCAGAAATTTTAAAATAGGAATGATATGGGGGATTAAAAGGAGATTGTTTAAACTTAAATTTCTCTTCAGGCATCAGTGCTCCCTTTGCATTCATGCTATGTCAATATTTCAGATTAGGTAGTGTCAAAGGAAAAAACTTCAAAGACCAATTCACGTAATGTTCAAGCAAGGCACCCTTTATTAACTTGCAGCAAGGAGACAAAGCATGCTGGCAGAATGGTTTGTCTGAACATTAATAATTAGTATGATATTTTTATACAGTTCTTTCCATGTCACACAAAAATGTTACTTCTATTGCTGACGTAGTTAGACACAGCTTTCTGTATTGTTCTACAGAAAATGTTACTAGACTAATTGCTGACTACTTGAGAATAACTGCTGATTTATAAAACATCTGAGAAAAACAACCTGGCCTTGGGGCTTATTTTAGCCCATCACAAACTTTCAATTCTTCAATTGTGCAGTTCTAATATATGTGTTACATTTTGCCTAGATCCAAGGTACATTTCTAGCTTAGGTATGCTGACTACAGTTTATACTTTCAAGCATCCATTGTGTTCTTTATCAAAGCTTCTAGCAGCTGTGTACTTTCTCATGGCATAAGCAGAAAATCAATAACTCTTTGTTAAGTCTCAATACACTAGTAGAAATGAAACACTTTTTATTTTCATGACCTTAGCAGAAATCAAATGCTTCTTGTTAAGTTTCTAATAGCTGTGCAGATTCATGCAGTGTGAACAGAATAAATGTATTAACCTCGAATGCGCTAAGCATACATATTACTAATACATATTTTTCTAATATTTCCCCCCTTTTAATACTTTTATTCTACTTTCAAAATAAGCATAAACAGTTTTTTTTTCTTCCCCTAACCTCTTCCTACTGAGGATTTGCAGTTAAGAGAGTCATTCAGTTTAAACTTATGAAAGCATTTTCAATTTTTCAGCAATTCTTCAAATTCAGCACCTTGGTATAAGGTTTCTGAAACTGATATGTCTATAAAGTCTTTAATCAGTCTTTTCATGCAGGGGATGCAGCAGCACACACATACCACCAGCAGGATCATTCCTACACAGATGGCAATCAGGATGTTCATTAGGATACTGCCCCACCCCCAAACAATCTCTGGAAAAAGTCCGTCAATGGATTTGGTCCTGGCTTGGTCATAGCTGACACCTGCTGAATCACCTCAAGGTGATTGTCTATCTCGTGTTTGTGGTCAGGAATATATGAACAACACTCCTCCTGGATTAAAGTGCAAATTCCTCCTCTCGCCGCTAGGGTGAAGTCAAGAGCCATGCGGTTTTGAAGCACTACAGTTCTTATGGCAGTCAGTTCATCAGTCACCAATTCTAGAGCAGAAAAGGTTGCATTGCTCATTATTTCAAGAAGTTTAGACAGTTTTCTCAGTTCCCAGATTGATTTTGTTGCTCCATATGCTGGCAGTACACCTGCCCACGAGATGATGGTATCACCCAAGTCCATATGTGACAGTCCATTTTTCCTTAAGCCCACAGCATGATGGTTTTTCCAGCCTGCATTGATTTGCCCCACTGGGTTGACAGGCTTCTTGATTTCTTGTCGAACATTTCAAATTTTCCCCTGAGGTAAAACTGCTGTGTGTCGTATGGCCGGAACCAGGTACCCCAAATAACAACTGCAGGACCAATTCTCAGGTAACCACTTATATGCTTTCCTACCACATACAAAGTAGCAATCTTCTACTTTGGTAGTAACTTTACTATGTCCTGGCTCTGGATGAAACATTTTTTTGTCAACTATAATCAGTTGTTTATAGAGGTCAGCATCATGTTTTACTTCATCAGTTGTCCTATGCATCAGTTCAAAAAATGAATCATAGCTTGTGTTGCAATAGGAACCTGTGTTGTTAGTTTTATTGTAGCATCTATAGGGAACAGTCACATTGCAATTGCTCCAACCCACCTGAACTGTATCATTTTTGTAAAAACACAGCCCCCTTCTGTCGAACAGACAAGTGCAATGCTACTTTATCTTGTGATGTGACATCTGATGTATCATAGACTAAGTTTTCCCAGGTCTTGTTGGCTCCTAGGGGGACTGAAGTTAACAATAACCCCCCGTATGCTGTTGGCAAAGCTGTGCAAATCCAGCAATTTGAAACATTGAAGGTCTCAGCATACACATATTTGATTGCCTGGTAAGTGTTGAAGTTTGGGTGCCACTCTACGTGCAACTCTCCACGCTTATTCAGTTCAGTTTGCTTGGCTGGGAAAAGGAATAGCCACAACAAAAAGATTATTGTCACTAGTACAGTCAACAGGATGATTATGCAATACTTCTGAGGAAATGGTTGTTCTGCATTCCTGTTTTCTCCGACTCTTCTGAGTAGGTGTATTTGGATTTTTCTGGATTCCATCATTTTTGCTTTTGACATGTGATCTTACTCTCTGCCCTAATAGGACCTTCAGCACCGATGGTTTCTTCACTGGGGTTGAGACGGATCAGTCCTATTGATCTGAGCCCCCTTTGTAGCCAGACTTTGTGCTGAGGGCCCCGATGGAGAGGTAAGATCTTTGTCCAGTTCAAAGTTTTTAACTAGTTTGCAGTGCGTCAGGTGGATCCACGAAGCTTGCTCTGCTATCTTGACTGCAGTGGGTGTTGAAAAAAGCACCTGGTATGGACCTTCCCACCTTGGTGACGACCAATTCTTCTTCCTTATAACTTTTATCCACACCCAGTCTCTGGGTGTCACTGCCACTTCTGATGTCTCGGTTTGTTTTCTATCTGAAACAGAATTTGACTGCAACAGATGTTTAGAATTCATTAACTTCCTCATATTTTCAGCTAGTGTAAAATCAGCTTCCTGGTCTAAGGACATGAGAAGTTTCCACTGGGGTGTATAATAAGCCCTTCCAAATAGTTTTTCAAAAGGAGTCAATCCTTTTGCAGTCGGAACAGTTCTCATGCTCAACAGCGCCAGGGGCAAACAATACAACCAATTCTTTCCTGTCTCAGCTATTAACTTTCTCAATTTGTTTTTTAATATACCATTATGCCTTTCAACTAGCCCTGCAGACTGCAGATGGTATGCACAATGATTTTTTTAAAGAAACACCAAAATGCTTACTTAACTGCTGTATGGTTTGGTTTACAAAGTGTGTACCATTGTCACTGTAGATCCTTTCTGGAATGCCGAATCTAGGGATGATTTCTTTGACAAGTACTTTTGCCACCGTGGCTGCATCTGGATTTTTGGTTGGAAAGGCTTCCAACCATCTGGAAAACATATCTACAATGACAAGACAATACTTCTTATTTTCACATTTGTTCAATTCTATGAAATCCATACAGATAGTGTGAAACGGATATGGTGGTGTAGGGAAACTCCCTTGCTTGGGCTTTAACGCCCCTTGTGCATGATGTTTGTTGCAAATCTGACACGTCAAACAAAATTTTTTAGAGTAGTTTGTAAATCTGTACGTTGTGAACACCTGGTTCGCCAGCTGTACCATCTCCCCTGTTGAGACATGGCACTGCCCATGGCTCAACAAAGCTGCATATCTAAACAAATTAGATGGTAGTATCGGTTTCCCTTCTTTAGAGATGTACAGCCCCTTTTCGAGAATTGGTCCTCGTTTTACCCATCTTTGTTTTTCAGCTTGCGTAGTGAGTGTCTGCATTGTTTTTAACATTTCTAAGTCTAAAATCTCAGAGGGTTGTAATTCCTCATTTAAAAGAAATACTTCTGTGGCTGCTTGTTTTGCAGCTGTATCAGCTCTCGCATTACCTTTTGAAATTCTATCTTGTTGCTTGGTGTGAGCTGTGCATTTACAAATGGCTACTTTCTGAGGTAACCGAATAGATTCTAAAAGATCTAAAATAAACTGTGCATGATTTGCCAGTAGATGTTATCATTCCTCGGTTTTTCCACTGTTGCACAAAAACATGTACAGTAGAAAAAGCATACTGGCTGTCAGTAAAAATGTTTACACATTTACCCTTTGCTAAGATACATGCCCATGTCAAGGCAATCAATTCTGCTGCCTGTGCAGATAAGTTGTGTGGTAAAGGTTTTGCTTCTATAATCTCAGTGTCAGAAACTACTGCATATCCTACTAGGTTCTGTCCTGCAGGACCCTTTTTGCACGAACCATCCACATAGTATGTCACTTCAGGGGACATCCGTGAGATCATTTCTAGGTAGTGTCTTTTGCTCAATTACCTGCAGGCAGCGGTGCGGTGTGCCATCTGCAGGGGTCGGGAGCAGAGTAGAAGGGTTCAAAGTTGTGCATCGCTCAATTGTCATGTGAGGTTGGCTCAACAATATAGTCCTATAGGAAAGATGCCTAGCAGGGGAAAGATATGCCACCTTTTCTTGTAGTAAAATAATCATGACTGCATGAGGCACTCTCAAAGTGAGAGGGTGGAATAAGACTACTGAGGCCGAAGCCTGTACTGCCATTGCAGCTGCAACTACTGCTTGTACACAGTGGGGTAAGGACCGTGCCACTGGGTCTAGTTGTGATGAATAGTAAGCAATGGGGTGTTGCTTATCCCCATGCTGTTGTGTTAATACTGACGTCATGTAACCTTGCTTACAATCTACAGTTTGGAAAAAACGTTTATGGTAGTTTGGTAATCCCAGAACTAATGAGGACGGTATTAACTGTTTCAGTTTTCAGAAAGCAGATGCTGCCTCTGGTGTCCATTGTAACAAATCCTGCACTGCCATAGGCTTCTTATATATAAGGTCAGCCAGAGGTGCAGATTCCAAAGCATAGTTTGGAATCCAGCTCCGGCAAAAATTAGTTGTACCCAGGAAGGACATCATTTCCTTCTTGGTAGTGGGTTTGGTGCTTGCAAAATTGCTACTTTTCTGTCCTCATCTAATGTTCTGCCTTCCTTGGATATTACATATCCCAGGTATTTAACTTGTTTTTTCCAAAGCTGCAGTTTACTTTTATTTATCTTATGTCCTTCAGCGGCTAAAAATCATAGAAGTGCTATGGTGTCTTCTCTACAATCCTGCTGGGTGGGGGCTGCCAGCAATATGTCATCAACATAAAGTAGAATCTGACTGTCTCTTGGTGGGGTGAAACCCGCGAAGTTGCTTGCCATTTCTTGTGAGAATATTGTTGGATTTTCACAATATCCCTGTGGTAGTCGCGTATATGTATACATTTTCCCCTGAAATGTGAATGCAAACCAATACTCGCTATCAGGGTGTATCGGTATTGAAAAGAACACATTGCTGATGTCTACCACAGAAAAATACTTCTGTTGAGGTTTTAAATCATTCAACAGGGTGTGTGGGTCTGGCACCGTGGGTGCCCTTGGTATTACTGCATCATTTACAGCTTGTAAATCTTGGACCATACGCCATTCTCCATTTGCTTTTTTAACTGGAAATAAGGGTGCGTTACATGGTGAATCAGGAGATTCTACTAGTATCCCTCCTTTAAGTAAGGCTGCTATAACTAGCTTTATCCCTGCCTCTGCATCTTTTCTTAAGGGATACTGTCTTTTCTGTGGTCTAAATGCTGACTTTGGCGTGATAGTAACTGATCCCACTGTACGAATAAGTCCTACATCTGACTTTCCTGTTGACCAGAGAGTTTCTGGTATATTCTGTAAGGCATTCTCCTTCTCCTTTAATAGGAGTGCTAATCAGCTGTCCTTGCTAGACTGCAAGTGCACAGCTGGGTGGGTCTGAGTTATCCAATTCAACTTCTGTATTTGTATTCCCTGCTCTGACAGTTCTAATTCTGTCTGTTTTTCCCATCTCATGACTTTTTCTCCTAGGTCTGCCCATTCTATATTTTTGTTCTTGGTTAAGCTAACATGTGGTAATCGATTAGATTTATAAAGTGCAAAGAACTCCTGGGGCAATGAACAGCTGGCTACACTGTTCCCTTCTGTGTCCCAGTACAGATTACATAATATCAATCTGTTTGCATGATTTTTAAACAATTCTTGCTCATATTCCTTATCAGGTCCTGGTGTGTTACAATAATACAGGGTACAGTGCAACAGGTGTTGCTTATCAATGTCAAAGGAGGGAAACTCGCTGATGGTTACATTCATTAATTCTTCGGTCACAGTCCCTGGACCAGTCGTAACCAAGTCCTGGCTGTACCAATAAAACATTTCACCCTCCGATTGCACTGCAAAGGTATCAATTTGTCACTGTGCTTCCATACCCTGCATGGTTGGGACTACTGCTATACCAAATAGCTGCATGAGGTCTCTGCCCAAGAGGTTCACTGGGCATTTTGCAGAAACAACAATTTTGCTTTTTTTGTGTCAATCCTGAAACTGGATCAGTTATTGCAATGTCACGGGAGAGTGGTTCCTGATACAGCTGTCCATTAGCTGCTTTAACCAGTATATAATCAGGTGTCTCTGTGTTTTCTGGTAGTTTGGAGGGATGTATCAGGGTTCATGATGCCCCTGAGTCACACAAGAATTTGACTTCCCTCCCTTCTACCAAGACTGTAACTTCTGGTTTTGTGTCTGCTAAATAGAGCTTCAGGCTCAATAAAGCTAGGTCTAATATTTCATCTTCTTTATTGTCACTTACTTCCTGCACTTCCTCTACTCCCTCTATCACATTCTCATTTGTCCCTTCTTCGCTAGCCCCTTCTAGTTATTCCTGACTACCATATAGTCAGTCCTCACCCTCCTTGTCTTCCATGGTTTCCTTGTTGTTTTTCCTGCAATCCTTTGCCAAGTGTCCCTTTTTACCGCATTTGAAACATTCTCCCCTTTTCTTTCGCCCTTCAAAGTCCGCTGATCGCTGATTTGATTGTTTGTTTCCCTGTGCATTTTTCTTGCCCTTTTTCCCGGACTATACTACATAAACTTCTGCTCCATCTTCTACAGAAAATACTTGAGCTTTCTTTTTCTTTTTGCTATTAAAATGCCTTTTGGCATGCCTAGCATATTCAAGTAATGACTGTAACCTGCTTGTACGATGGTCTACCATGTGTTTTGTAATAAAACTGCTTATAGGTGCAATACTGCCCTTTAAAAATGCATTCTTTAACTGCTGTTCATATGGGGAATCTTGTGTTTGATCTTCAGGAACCTGCATTCCACAGTGGTTATTAAAACATTCTAATAGTCTGGCATTATACTGGTCAATAGTTTCACCTTCTTGTTGGATGCATTGATTAATGCAAGTCCAGTCTGCCCTGGTTTTCCATTTTTCAGAGATGCGGTCTGTAAGACCTTTTACTCTGTTGTCTAATTCTGCGCTGCTAAATGGGAGGGGTCTTTGTGCAGTGTCACAGGGATTCCAGTTGCCACTAATCATGTGCCAATCTGGCCGCACAATTTGTCTAACTACTTTTTCTACCTCTTCTCCATTTAAGTTATTACTCAGCCTCATTCCTTGTAAGTCTTCAGAGAATTTTCTAAAATTAACTTTTGGATGGGGAATTCCCTCAGTGGTTTTCCGGATATCTTCCGGAGTCCAAGGTCTATACACTAAATGGTTGGGTCCTGATTATCTTGTCCTGCCTGAGGATTGGGTACTTCTATAAGTGGGCATATTTCTTCTTCACTCATAGATCATGAATTCTTAACCATTTGATATAACTCGATGCCTTCATTTGAGTTACCTGCCCTTGTTCGAGACCTGGTCTTGATGGGATCTCTAATATACGGTTTTATTTTCATAATGCCTCTTTCTTCAGTGACCACAGGATATTGTGGGGGTGGAATAACTTGTTCACTTGCTTCATATTCTGGTAAGGGAGGCGGAGGGGCCGATGCTATTACTAAGTTATTGTCCTCCTTGTCTAAAAACATTGTTTTTGAATTTTTGTTCTTTTGTTCCCTACGGTTTACTTCCTCAATCCACTTGTGTGCCTGAGGAATTCCTAATTTACGTTGCTTTTTTACCCGACCTTTGGAATCGGTTTTGAGCTATTTGACAAGTTTGATAAGCGAGGATTTTTCTAATTTTCCGTCTAATTCATATTTATTAACCCATTTTGAATAATATTTAATATTGTTGGTGCGCTGCAACTGCATGTGTTTTACGTCTTCTGTTAACGGCAGATTTTGGGGTCTTTTTGTGCAATTATTACCCATTTTGTTCTACACTTTGATCATTATGTAACTTCTCTTCTTTTTAACGTGGTACCACGGATTTTGTTATAGTCTCTTCAGAATGACTGCCTACTTATTCTGTTTCTCCTGATCTATGACAAGACAGTAATCTTTTCTGTTCCTGACTTGTAAGAAAAATACAGTCCTGACAAAAACAATACAAATCTAGTCCTTGATCTAAAACAGAAAACAGGAAAAAGTAGATTCACCTTACCTGAGCCTACGTGATTGATCACCTGATTCACAGAGACCCGTCCTTCAGTCGCAGATCAGAAAGTGGCTGGCCTCTTTTGAATGACAATTCAGTTGGAGGGCTTTTCAAATAAGAAGAACCGATTTGGTTTCTTCCCCGTACAGTTTCAACCACCTGGCCCGTCTGATCCGAGGTGAAGAGAGGGTTCCGGTCCGAAGGACCAATCTGTCAAAGGAAAAAACTTCAAACACCAATTCACGTAAGGTTCAAGCAAGGCACCCTTTATTAACTTGCAGCAAAGAGACAAAGCATGCTGGCAGAATGGTTTGTCTGAACATTAATAATTAGTATGGTATTTTTATACAGTTCTTTCCATGTCACACAGAAATGTTACTTCTATTGTTAACATAGTTAGACACAGCTTTCTGTATTGTTCCACAGAAAATGTTACTAGACTAATTGCTGACTAGTTGAGAATAACTGCTGATTTACAAAACATCTGAGAAAAACAACCTGGCCTTGGGGCTTATTTTAGCCCACCACAAACTTTCAATTCTTCAATTGTGCAGTTCTAATATATGTGTTACATTTTGCCTAGATTCAAGATACATTTCTAGCTTAGGTATGCTGACTACGGTTTATACTTTCAAGCATCCATTGTGTTCTTTATCAAAGCTTCTAGCAGCTGTGTACTTTCTCATGGCATAAACAGAAAATCAATAACTCTTTGTTAAGTCTCATGACACTAGTAGAAATGAAACACTTATTATTTTCATGACCTTAGCAGAAATCAAATGCTTCTTGTTAAGTTTTTAACAGCTGGGCAGATTTCATGCAGTGTGAACAGAATAAATGTATTAACCTCGAATGCACTAAGCATGCATATTACTAATACATATCTTTCTAACAGGTAGCCTGCAAAAACTCTCTAAATCTCTAGTAACCTGATCATAGGTAACGTAAAAAGAAGGAGCAAATGATGATGCTTTATTTAATAATGAAATATGTGCAGGTGTTACAGACACATCAGTTTGATTAATCAAATTATTTTCATCATTGAAAGTATTCAAATAGACACCATCTTCCAAAACATTTACATAAAGATTTGAAAATATTCAAAATCTTTACTTATAACAGAATGCTTTCTGGTCCTTCATTTCTACTGTATATATTGTGCAAATCTAACTTGTTTAGCATTACATCATATATGCAATATCCTGTTTCTAGATTCTCGTGTCCCTACTGAATGTTTTAATCTTTCTTAATTCAAGTTCCATTTCAAAGTATTCATTAGTTTATTTAAAATCATTAAACATATATAACAACACCTTGAAGTACAAAAACACCAACCCCCATATAATCAAAACAAACAAACAAAAATATTTCTGACTGTACATATTACTAAGGACACAAACATTGCTCATTAACATATAGTTCAACATTTTTAAACATCTAACACAAAATTGAGAAATGCTGATTGAAGGCTTATCGTGTATGTTATTCTAAAAGTGTATTAGTTCTGGTTTAAGCACTTGGGCTCCAAACCAGTTATTTTAAATTAAGATCTGTGGTGTACATCCTTGTGGGAGGAGAATGTAGCCTCTGCCCTTCTGAGCTGGGAATTGCTGATTGAAGGCTTATTGTGTCTGTTATTCTAAAGGTGCCTTTTTTCTGGTTTAAGCACTTGGGCTCCAAACCAGTTATTTTACATTAGGAAGGTTAGTGGTCAACAGTCTTGTAGCATTATTGTCTAGAGAGATTTCTTGAACTACTAGAGCATCTAGTTTACACACAGCTGAGTGTTGCTCATCAAATTTCTTGTCTTATTGACTTATTCAATATTTAAATTTCCCTTATTCCTCCCTAGAAGATTAGTAGCCATGGACATGCATTTCCCAACTCTGTCTGAGACCAGTCTGGTTGAAATGGGTACTCTGAGGCAATAGCCTTATGTACACTGAAAACCCACTTATTCTTAATAAAACAGAAAAAGTATGTGAGAAGTATAAATACACTTTAATGCTGGAGGCAAAACTCTCTCATGCAACCAAAACTAATCCTATAGAGGTTGTCAGTAACACTTGCACCATGCCTACTGCACAGGTTAAAGATCATACACATAAAGATACTTATGCTGAGGCACTTACAGGTAACTTTCCTAAAACACTAAAACTTCCTGCACAGTACAATCAAAGAAAGGGTCATCAGCTATTACGTAAACACTCCTTCAAAACATCGCCCACAGCTACACATAGTAAAACTGTATCCCATGCCTCCACCACTAAGCCCTTAAGACAAACCAGCACACAGCCAAATTTCCCAGTCATTGGTGATTCTCTTGTGAGGCACACCAATGTCCCCCTTACCAGACTAAGGACGGAGTCACAATTAGTTGCCTTTCTGGGGCTAGGATATGTCAAGTCACACAGGCACTCAAGTTATTGAACCACAGGTACCAGTATGACTCTGTCATAGTCTAATTACCTGAGATGTACCTCCTGTGACTATATGAAGCAACGCATGATCAAGTTCACTGATTATGTCTCAGGCAGGTATGAGCCTAGCACTGAGCAGCATGCTACCTTCTCCAAAGATGATGCCATGTTCCAACAGAAAATGATTGAGTTTAACAATTGGCTTAGCTTCTGGTGTCAGTCCAAGGGTGTACTATAGTTGTCAGCCTGGGAGGACATAGTTAACAGACCACACTGGTTTGCCAGGGGTGGTCTGCCCTTATCCCCTCTAGGCTTTCAGATATTGGCAAAGACCTTTCTTCCCTCATAGTGCCTTTTTTTAGGCAATGCCAAACTGATAAACCTAGTGACTTAAATGAACCTATGAAGGCATATCTGAATGTAGTACTGCTCAATGCTGGAAGTCTTAACAAGAAACTCCACTCCCTGCAAGCCTTCCTCTTCCTGGAAAGTGTAGACATCTGTGTAGTAAGAGAGACAAGGTTTAAAGTCATGGAGACTACCCCAGCAATGCAAGGATATATTGCCTTTCACACCTTTACATCAGCTACTGCACAGGAGGGAATTAAAGGTGGAGGGGTCTCAGTCTATATTAAAACCAACCTCACATCCAGACTAGTTAAAGTGTATGACCCACTGGAACTCTTACTTGTGCAAGTCACTATAAAGAGGGTTTCATACCATATCCTTACAACCTACAGGTCCCACTCCATACCCCAGGAAATCCATGTTACCTATTTCAATGTACTAGAGTCCCTCACTATTCAAGTCAATATGATATTCATGGGAAATCTCAACTACCATTCTATAGACTGAGAATCCTACACCACTTCGAATGCACAAGCTGAGTGATTCCTAAACTTTGCTAATACCAACATCCTGGAAGAGATGGCCCATTCTCTTACCAGAATAAGTGAAGAAAACAAAATTCGAACTACCACTCTGTAAAATGCCAATTGTTTATTTAAACACTCAATGTAAGGCTTTCAGGTAAAGAATCTTTCATCAGACAATTCACAAGTAAACTGAATCACATTTAAAACAAAAAGTAGCCAATCATAGTCAGTATTGAGCCCTCTTCATCTTGCTGGCAGGGTTAATGGGAATAACCCCATTCATCCCAGGTGGTCTATGTGCACACATTTCTATAATCCATTTACTTTCATAATATTCTGTTAAATTGCCTATATCACCCCCACTCCTGAATAACCTCACAATCTGTAGCACCATAAATTCAAAGGTATGCCCATTGTGTTCACTTACATGCTGATATAGAGCATTGTGGGTATTACCTGTATGTATTGCAGATAAATGTTGCAGTATTCTATTTTTTAATTTACAGTTAGTTTTACCCATATAGAACAAATAGCAGTTCTTACACTGGGCAGATTGACTCAATAAACTGTACAACAGAAGGAGGAAGCTACTACATGATAGAGCAAAATCCCTAATAGGGAAGGCATCTCTGATCAGTACTAGCAAAAAATTACGATCCCTCATAAATTCCTCCAAGGCCAGCTTCGAGAGAAATATTGCACAGGACACCAAAGACAATCATAAGGCTTTTTTCAGTTATGTTAGAAACCTGGGATGCAACTCCCAGACTTGTTCTGAGTTGATTCTAAACGACAAAAAATACACTGAACCCACAGACATCGCCAATATCCTGGCAGACAGGTTCAGTGCAAACTTCTCCACCCCCAAAAGAGCAAGTATCTATCCCGGCAGAGGGCTGCCTCCCAAACATCTCTGATACTCAGGTGAAGGCTGCCCTCTCCAAAGCAAAAAACACTGCTTCCATGGGACCAGATGGCATCCCAGGTTGCGTCCTACATGAACTCCAAGAGGAACTAATCCCTCAAATAAAGCAGCTATACAATCTCAGCCTCACTACAGGATATGTGCCCACAGAATAGTGTACAGCAACAGTGGTCCCACTCCACAAAGGTGGAGCCTCTACGGACCCTGGAAACTATCGCCCCATAAGCCTGACTAGCTTAGTCTGCAAGGCTATGGAGAGGATCATCATGGAGCTCATAAACAAAGACATTGGGGACGTACAGACACTAGATCCTACCCAGTTCGGCTTTGTCAAGGGCAGATCCTGCCTTTTGAACCTGGTTGACTTCTTCGAAACAGTCACCAAAGCCATAGATGAAGGGAAGGTAGTCCACACAGCCTATCTGGACCTTGCAAAGGCATTTGACACAATACCCCACTCGGGCATCATAGATAAGCTTTCCAGCTTAAATATAAACCCCTATGTCACAAGATGGGTCGCAGACTGGCTCAAAGACAGAACCCACAGAGTGAGAGTTGCTGGAGCCATGTCAGACTCGAAACCGGTCACAAGTGGCATCTCACAGGGTTCTGTCCTGGGACCACTCTTGTTCGGTATATACTTTTCCGAGGTACAGGCAAACGTGGGAGGACTATGGCTCACCAAGTTCGCAGACGACTGCAAACTGGGCGCCATAATCCACTCTCCAGCTGACACAAACATCCTTCAAAAAGGTCTCACAGAGACAGATAACTGGTGCCAGCGCCATGGTTTAAAGCTTAATGCCAAAAAATGTATAGTCATACCCTTTGGCAAAAACAATGTGCCCACAAATTACCACATAGGCGGAAACCCATTAAGTACAGAGAAAGTTATTAGGGACCTGGGGACCCAAGTTGATAGCAATCTCTCCTTTGAAAACCACATTGCCAAAGTGGTTAGAAAGACCTTCTACATAGCCCACCTCATCACAAAGGGTTTCACATCTAGATCAAGAGAGGTAATCGTGCCCCTTTATTCATCCCTCATCAGGCCCATCATAGAATACAATGCCCCTTTTGGGATGTACCTTACCCGACACCTGCAGCAATTAGAAAGACCCCAAAAGTATCTCACCAAGAGGATCAAGGGTCTCAAACAGATGCCATATGCTGCTCGGTTAAAAAAACTCCAGCTCTACTCAGTTGCATGCGCCTACTTCGAGGCGATCTATGCCTGACATACAAAGCTATGTCAAATCCAGAATTAATGGACATGCTCCACCTCAGTAAATCTAAATCCCTTAGAGCCACACGCTTGAGGGACTTGAACCTCAGCACAGAAATAAATAGAACTTGCTGGAGGGACAGGTTCATAACACAGAGGCTCCCTTCGCTCTGGAATAGAATTCCAGTTCATGTGAGGCAGAGCACCTCACTGAATCTCTTCAAGAAGAATCTCGATAGGTGGATGGGGGATCGTAGGTTTGTCCCAGGGATTACTCCCGTGTCACTATTAGACAGAGGCACAGTAAACTAAACCTTAAAAAGGGCACAGTATACTCAAATCAAGGGGTGCCGTAAGCCATACAGAATTGGGCTAGGCTTATAATTGCCCCAGGGCAGATAGCCTAGTATGAACCTATGAACCTATGATCCTATGAACATCAGTTGTGTGACAGTCTACATATGATGCCAGTGAATATTGTTTACTAGTAACAGGATGAATAAATAAATTATACTTCTGAATGTACTTGCAAGCTTTGCAATGTTTACATGGAAAAGTTCCCTGACGTGTGATTTTAATAGTGCAATTCTTAGGTCTCTCATTGCATAGCAGTTCTTTTAAGTTCTTATTTCATTTAAAGCAAAACAATGGTTCATGAGTTATAATTTCCTTTAGTCTATCATCTGTGTGAGTATGCCCCAGTTTTTTCTCATGATATCACAAATATCTCCTATATTATTACAATATTTCAAGGTAACTCTTATCGGTTGTCCTAGAGTCCTTGTATTATCCTGATGATTAGTTGTATCACTAGAAAACCAAGGTTTGGCTTTGGTTCGTCTTTTATTAACACATTCTGGATAAGCTAGATGTATTTTATCAGCCTTATAGCCTCTCTCCTGAAAAGTATTTTGTAGTTCAAGTGACTTCTGTTCAAAACACATTTCATTAGTGCATAATCTAGATGTTCTGTAAAACTGTCCCTTAGTTATATTGTCAAACAAGTGTCTAGGATGCATGCTATCATAGGGTAGGAGTGTGTTACGCCAACAATCCTTTCTATACAGCATAGTGTCACTTACATCATGATCACTCCTAGTTAAACGAACATCCAGGATATCTATATTACTATTAGAATAGGTCACCTTGAATCTCAAAAAATCTGTTGTAGTTTCCAAATAGGCTACAAAGTCATATAACTCATCACTAGTACCCCTCCATAATAAAAACACGTCATCAACAAAACGTGCATAGTACTTCAATTGTTGCAGCCATCTAAACATGTTATTGTTGAATATAACCTGATCTTCCCAGTATGCCAACCCAAGGTAGGCATATAAATTTGCACAGGAGGTGCCCATGGCTACTCTCCTACTCTGGTGATAAATATCATCAGCAAACATAAAAATATTATAACTTGAAACACAGTTTAATAACATGATGATCCTGTTTACTTGAATAAGTGTTAAATCAGTGTCATTACTAAAAATTCTTTCTATGACTACTAACCCATAGTCTTTGGAGATAACTGTGAATAAACTATTTATATCCAGTGTCACAAATAAACATCTGCTGTTATCAGTCACTGAACTAAGATATGAATATAAGGACTGCAAAAAATTTGCTGTATCTTTTAAAACTCTGGGTATTTTGCTCAAGCAACCCTTGAGTATGGACTTTATCCAGGTGAACGCATGTTCTGTGGGATCTGTATTATAACATCGAAGTCTTAAAACTTTGAATGTTATAATATCGAACCCTATGCACTGAACGCTGAAAATAGCGAAGCTGCAGAATATCGAATACTTTCCTAGGGAAAGTATTCAGTGGGCTGTTTCTGCAGCTTCCCTATTTCCTCCACTGTGGAGCAAAGGTTACGGACCTGGTTAAGGTAAGTGTGCAAACGAAGGTGAGTGTGCGATAGGGACCTTAGGGTTAGGGAGTGGGTAAGGTGAGAGTGCGATAGGGACTTTAGGGTTAGGGAGCGGGTAAGGTGAGTGTGTGATAGGGACTTTAGGTTAGGGAGTGGGTAAGGTGAGTGTGCGATAGTTAGGGACCTTAGGTTTAGGGTTGGGTTAAGGTAAGTGGATAGCTAGTAGTGTATTTATGGTTTAGTGTAGGGTTTTGTGAAGTGTATGTGTGTGGATTATTTATTTTGGTGTGCTTGTGTTGCATGTATGTTTGTCGAGACAGCAAATTTTTTCCCTGGGAAAAATTTTGCTATTCTGACAATTCGATTTTCTGTTCTTTCAATCGAATGGGTTTGATATTATAACATTTGAAGTTTTAAGACTTCAATGTTATAATATAGACTTATTCTGTGACCCACCCTCTACCAGAAACAATGGGATGTAGGGTTGAGTCCCGAAGATCTTTCTGTATTTTAGGGTAGACTTTGAAAGCTGGTATTACAGGGTGTCCACCAACAAGAATCTGAAAATATCTTCTGTGATCTGGCTACTACTTTTTAAATTAAAAAAAATCGCGCTTAACCCTATTAATTATCATGGTTACTTCCAAGGGTGACAAGTGCTGATATGTGGTTTTGTCACTAAGCAATTCTAAAACCTTATCATTATAAAAATCAGTGTTCATCATGACGACTCCCTTCTCTTGTCAGCTGGCTTGATGTTAATATCGTTGTTAGCTATTAATGCATGTAATGTCTGCTTTTGCTCTTTGGTCAAATTACGAAAAACATGTCGCTGCTTAATATAAAATCTGCTTCACATGTTTTAAGAAATGTTTCAGTTACTGAACTTAAGGGAGGGTTAAACATGCTAGGTTGTCTGGGTTCAGTAATTCACATTTCTTCATTATTGCCAAACATTTTCTTTAACTCAAGATTTTGCCCAAACAGCCTGAACTCAATAATTAAATCACTCAAACATTGTCCTGTACTAGGGACAAACATTAGACCCTTATTTAGGACAGAGAGCTCTGCTTCGGTTAAAACAATATTAGATAAAGTCACCATTCGTAGTCATAGAGGAATTTTCTGTCGCTTGGCACCTTGGTATTGTAGTTGATGGTACAACTGATGAACCTTCTTCTTCACCGGGACTGGAAGAACTGGAAAAGAATTGTTAGACACCTTCGGTCTAGCTCCTGACATATTTATGTAGACGCAGCATGCATGTTATTCCAAACCCTAGATCTCCATAGATCAACTTCACTTTCTTCATTGCAAGGTGTAACTGCAGTCTTGCTTAACCTAGCTTATCAGAAATGTGTTAATAAAAGAAAAAAACATGGCCAAACCTTGGTTTTCTAGTGATACAAGTAATCATCAGGATAATGCAAGGACTCTGGGACAACGGATGAGTAACCTTGAAATATAGTAATAATACAGGAGGTATTTGTGATATCAAAAAAAACTGGGGCATACTACATACAGATGATAGATTAAAGGAAATTATAACTCATGAACCATTGTTTTGCTTTAAACAAAATAAGAACTTAAAAGATCTGCTATGCAATGACAGACCTAAGAAATGTACTATTAACATCACATGTCAGGGAACTTTTCCATGTAAACATTGCAAAACTTGCAAGTACATTAGGAAGAATAATTTATTTACAAGAAAAAGCCAAAAAACAACCAACTGGTAAATGTAAACCATTGCAGCAAACAGGTAACAGCAAAAGTAAAGTAAACAGCAGCAGTAGTATGAAGTACAGCTCCAAGTCGCATATAATATAAGCACATAACTTTTTAATAACTGGTAAGTGCTTTCACCACAAACTGTGGCTTCATCAGACCATATACATACTTAAAAAACATTTGTAAAACAATCTTTAAATAGTTACTACTAACACTCATTAATTTCAAATCTTCATTCAACTAATCATTATCCAGCACTTACACCCCCACGTTTTGTGGGTGACGTCATCATTGCTTTTTAATAATGAGAAGCAATGATGACATCACCCACGTTGTGTGGGTGATGTCATCAGTGTTTCTCATTCTTAAAAAGATAGTCAAACTCCTAAAACATAATACACCTTACAATTAACTTCTTCTTCTGGCTTTTCCCGGTTAGGGGTCGCCACAGTGGATCACCTATCCGCTCATGATTGGCAGTGGAGTTTTACGGTGTCGAGTTGCCAGCCTGGTGCCCAACCTTCAACAGAAGGCACACACTCATGCCTAGGGCCAATTTAGAGTATCCAATCCACCTACAGCATGTCTTTGGGATGTGGGAGGAAACTGGAGCACTCAGAGGCAACCCACGCGACCACAGGGAGGACATGCAGACTCCGCACAGAAGGCACCCCAGCTGAGGATCAAACCAGACAACCTTTTGCTGTGAGGTGGCAACACTAACCGCTGCACCACCGAGGCCACCCTACACCTTACAGTTAACAAAATCAATAAAACACATCCCCTTGCACACTGGCATGTAAACAATGCTTATTCATGACAATATATCATCAAAACCAACATTAATTACATTATGCTCTCATATACCTTATAGTCCCCATCAGCATTAGCAATGCTTTCTGATCATCATTATAGCATATTTAGTGTGAGGGAATACATCCTGTAACATTTTACATACTTTATTTCCATATCAATGTCCAATGTCATCCCCTCTAACTTATATGAATAAATCCTTATCATATATTAGTCATTGTATAGTCTTCACATCGTTTGAAATAAGGATTTTAATGTAACTTTATATTAAAGCATCAATACATATAAAGTGAGGAGAATTATGAGACTGATCTAGCCTAAGCACTAAAATCAGATTGTCTTCCAAACGATAGTTGCTATGCTTCCATCAGGGCAGAATATTTTAAATCCACCTAGTGTAAGCATGGATCCTCATTCAATAAATAAATGCAAGCAAACCTGCAATCATTTAGCTTGCTGTTTATGAGCAGTAATAACTATTTATTTACAAACTACTGCTCGCTCATTCAACAATACGTCAATACGCCATGCTACTGATGTCATCACGCGTGCCTCAAACACTTGAGGACTTCAATATTCTCATAACAGTGAAGACACTATATATATCAATACATACCTAATAGTAGAAATAAATGCCAGCGCATTGAAAACATTTAAATAATGCACATACCTAGACATTATACCAATGAAAATATTGGAAGAAAGGTTTCTATGTACATTACTATGTACGCTAAGTACCTTATAGAGCACACTGTCCTAGTTAGACACTTTGTTAGTTTCTACAGTAAATGCACTTGTAATAAGGGACTTACATATACACATCAAATAAACATAAAAACATTCCTTACAATCAAATACCAAGGGAGCTAGCGAACATTCAATGCTAGAAATAAATCTTACATTTAATATACGGTTACTAATTTCCATGGTAGACACATTTTAGCTATCACTTCTATAAAAACTCTAAACTATTTGTTTAAAATATGAAAATGAAAATATCTATCAAACATTCACTTAATAACTAAATACTAAATAAATAAGACCAACAAATTAATCTATATACGAATAAAATGGTGCTGCGGCAGCGTTGCTGCCTCACAGTAAGACGTTGTCCTGTTCGATTCTCAGCTAAAGCGTCTTCTGTGTAGAGACATGCGTGAATGGACGTACCTTCATTGAAGGTTGTGCATCAGGGCCGGCAACTCAGCACGTAAAACTCTACTGAAAATCATTAGCGGACCGGAGTTCCGCTGTGGCGACCCCTAACTGGGAAAAGCCGAAAGACACAACAACAACTAATAAAAAATAAAAAATAAAATTCAAATACATTATATTTACCCTAACTAAACAACTTGTGGCAATTACCTTAAAGATGGACAAAATTCCTAAATATAAGGATAAATACTGCATGCACCACCAAAAATGGTGAAAAGTGGATACATCATCATATACATTGACATAAGATGAGTAGACTTGGTTGAATGTTTACATTACCCAATGTTCTAGGATCATAACTATATGCCTAGCACCACTGTTTATATTTCACCTATATTTAACTAAGATTTTTATATACATCTCCAAGTTATAAAAATCACCTTAATATCAATCACCTAGTTAAATAAAATTATACTTAGCCATGCTCATTAGAACTAATATAAGGAATACAGCTGTTCACCATGCAAAGACATGCTTAATACTAATCAAACATATTATAACATGAGTATTTTATGGTATCAAACCTTAATCGGGTCATATACTACTGTCCCTATACTGGAACTGCCACTAACTAAAGCATAAAGAATATAACATCATTTACTAATCAGATCCTAAAATAGAGGGTATTAATTACATACTGCTTGTTTATACATTACCGACTCACCGTTAGTGATATAGCATGAAGTATATCAATTTGACTACTTCCTCGGTAGTCCATGTTCCTCTAAGGCACTTTTTATGGACACTTTGCCATTCAATTCCAACCCCTTATCTGCTCTTAACTTCAGTATCCATCATAACTCACTTTTTTCTGTTAGATTTTTAATATTACCAATCCTTTGCCCACTTATAACTTCCTCTAATGCCATAAATTTAAAATCATGGTATTTGCCACTCCATTCTATATATTTAAATAAGGCACTTACTAAATCCCTATTCCTTATGCTGTTAATGTGTTCTCTCATTTGTTCTCTAAATGTCCTGTTGGTTTTACCAACATAGAAGTGTAAACAGTAATCACACTGTGCTACATATATTATATTTCTACTATCATAAGTGACTGTAGTCCCTATTCTATACTTCTCCCCTGTACCTGGATGAATACATTCATGAGTATTCTTTATGTATGGACACATACTGCACTGTGTATATGCCCTAGTCCCTCTTTGTATATTCATATTCATTTTAGGTACTTCTACAGGATAACATAGCATACGTTTAAGGTTTTTCCTATTTTTCAAACAGAAACTAGGATATTCTCCTACCACTTCTTTGATCTTTTTATCTGTCATAAGCAATGGCCAGTGCTTATGGAGCACATCCCTAACCTTATTCACATTACTCGTATATGAGATGGATATGTTTACTGCCGGATTTCTAATTGTTCTAGTATTCTAATTTGACTCATTGCTTGTCCTATGAGAGAAATAATGTTTCGCTCTATCGTCTCTCATCAGCCTAACTTCCTGCATTGTAGGGGTTACCTCACTTACTTTATATCCTCTTTGATACAAATTATTTTCTAGCTCTATCAGTCCTGCTACAAAAGTAGGTTCCCTGTTGCTCAGGCGTGAGACCCTCATTCCTTGCCCTTTCACTATATTTTTAAAAATTCATTTAGGATGCATGCTTGTTCTATGTAAGAGCATATTACGATAACACTGTTTCCTATATACCTTTGTTTCAAGTGATTCCCCCCTCACTCTTGGAAACAAATATATCCAGAAATGCCAAGCCATCAGATGAGTGGTCCATTGTAAATTTCAGGAAGTTAGTAGTTTACTGGATCTGCCTCACAAATTCTTCTAGTTCTGGGAGAGTACCCCCCCACCACACTAGGAAGATATCATCCACAAACGATGATAAAACTTAACACAGTCTTTATATAGGTCATGGGGGAACATTTGCTCCACTTCCCATTGTGCCATCACAGCATTAATGTTGTTTTTGATGATATATAGTCATTAATAAGCAATGTGTACACGCCAGTGTGCAAGGGGGTGTGTTTTATTGATTTTAACTTTAAGGTGTATTATGTTTTAGGAGTTCGACTATCTTTTTAAGAATGAGAAGCAATGATAATGTCACCCACACAACGTGGGGGGTAAGTGTTGGATAATGATTAGTTGAATGAAGATTTGAAATTAATGAGTGTTAGTAGTAACTATTTAAAGATTGTTTTATAAATATTTTTTAAGTATGTATATGGTCTGATGAAGACACAGTTTGTGATGAAAGCACTTACCAGTTATTAAAAAGTTATGTGCTTATATTATATGTGACTTGGAGCTGTACTTCATACTACTGCTGCTGTTTACTTTCCTTTTGCTGTTACCTGTTTGCTGCAATGGTTTATGTTTACCATCTGGTTGTTTTTTGTCTTTTTCTTGTATATTTTTACTTGTACAATCAGCTGGAGTATGGCAGAACGGAATGGTCAGATTAATATTGAATTGGACTATAGTCCATTAAGGCAGACTGATGGCAGAAAACATGCTAGATTTTTGGAGATGCTGAATAGCACAGAAAATCCCTTGATGGTTGAGTTGGCTTCAAATGAAGGGACATCACACCAGGAAGGTACAAATGTGGATCATTATAAACTTAAACTTTTAACTAATAATATTGAGAATAATGCATTTAAATTGAAGAGGTTGCAGATGCAAAGGTTTCACTTTGAAGCATGTATACAATATAAAGTGATACCAAGGGGCCTGAGATTGTTAAAAATGCCAACATATGGCTCACAATACCCTGAATTATTGAGTAGCTGGAGGAAGATTAATTTAGAAGCAAGTTTTAACTTCTTAAAATTGATGAATGAATTTTTTAAACCACATGAAGAGGCTCTAGCATCTAGTATAGAGCAGCAACAAGAGGCATTTTAAGACCAGTTCCCAGCAGCAATTTCTGATAAAGCCATGAATTTTGTAACTGATAATGTCAGCACCTATGAGCGTAAATTGATACGGCAAAAATGAAAGAACTTAGACAGAGACATTACAGATTTTAAAAAAGGCCATGTGTTTTCATGGCCTAAACCTCAGAGACTATTAACATCTGTACAAGGGAACATATGATTTAAGAACATCTTATGTGGATAGAGAAACAGCTAACTCTAATTCTAATAGGCATAATAATGTGATATGAGACATAGAGAACACAAGTAGCCCTTTGAGCTCAAGATCAACGGACATGCATCAAAGTGATTCTGGGAACTCTTTGAGTCAAGTGATAGGAGGCCCTACTAATATGGCTTAGTGAGTCAACTAGTATAGAGAACTGTATTACACAACAAATGAATGAAATACCACCAGGACAACTGGTGGTTAGGAGGAAGGAGAACATGCAAACCACACCACAGGCCTTTCTATTTTTTCCCCTACCCATTCAGCAGGAGAGGGGGAGACAACAGTTCAGGTCCGTAAGCCGAGGCAGAATGAAGAGGAAGGAGCAGCAGGAGGGTATGGAGTATCCCACACTGAAAAAGATGTGGAATCAGAACTGAACAAGAACATAGTATGGAACATATCACATAAACACTTGACTGAGTCTGAATTAGCTGTGTTACAGAAAGGCCTCTCATTTATTCCAGCACAGGAGCGGACATCCCAGACACAATTATAGGCTTAAAACTGTTTTTGAGGAATGTTCTGCTGAAACTGAGTTTCCTTAATGAAACAACAAAAGAGTTTGATAATTTTTTTAAAAAAAACTAAGTACTTATATGCCAGTTAATCACCCAATATTGAAAGCTTTTGGCAAAATATGTGAGGATGATTTCTATAACTCACTGGGTGAACATAGGAAAGGGCATAAATATACCAATTTGACACAACAAGAAAAAGTAGCTCTATCTGATCTCAAGGAAGACACACAAATAGTCATTAGGCCTACAGATAAAGGGGGCATGATTGTAGTTATGGATAGGAACTATTACTATGAATCATTATGTAACATGCTAGCTGATGTTAAGACATACAATGTTATTACAATGAACAGCATACAAGATAAGTACAAAATGATTAGAATTATCATCAATGATTTCATGGTTAGTCATGGTGTCTCAATGGAGTTGATACAATTTCTCACAGTAGAGAATCCATTAATACCATACTTTCAAGGACAGCCAAAGATACACAAGGATCCTGTGTATCCACCCTTTAGGCCTATAGTTGTAGGCCAAGGGTGGATTACTGAACCATTCTCTATATTTGTGGAAAAGAATATTAGATCTCTTCTAGATAGATCAAAAGTAGTATTAAGAGATTCCAAGCAGTTCCTTGAAAGTTTATATATCTACACTGTAGAATCACAGGCTTGGGAATATAATTATTTGGTGACACTTGATGTAGTCTCATTATTCACCTCAATTCCAAATGTGGAGGGAATTGAATATTTACAAGGGTTCTTTACCAATAATAGTGACTATGGAGAGAACCTTATAGACATCTTATGTAGAATCATGAAGGTAGTTTTAGAGCACAATATCTTTGTATTTAATGGCACATGCAATCTGCAATGCGAGGGTGTGGCTATGGGCATGTGTTGTGCCAATAGCTACGCTAACACTGTGATGGCACTATGGGAAGTGGAGCAAATGTTCTCCCTTGACCTATATAAAGACTGTGTTAAGTTTTATCATTGTTTTGTGGATGATATCTTCCTAGTGTGGGGCGGGGGGTACACTCCCAGAACTAGAAGAATTTGTGAGGCAGATCCAGAAAACTACTAGCTTCCTGAAATTTACAAAGAACCACTCATCTGATGGCTTGGCATTTCTGGATATATTTGTTTCCAAGAATGAGGGGGGATCACTTGAAGCAAAGGTATATAGGAAAGAGTGTTATCGTAATACGCTCTTACATAGAACAAGCATGCATCCTAAACGAATTTTTAAAAATATAGTGAAAGGGCAAGGAATGAGGGTCTCACGCCTGAGCAACAGGGAACTTACTTTTGTGGCAGAACTGACAGAGCTAGAAAATAATTTGTATCAAAGAGGATATAAAGTAAGTGAGGTAACCCCTACAATTCAGGAAGTTAGGCTGATGAGAGACGATAGAGCAAAACCTTATTCTTTTTATAGGAAAAGCAATAAGTCAAACCAGAATACTAGAATAACTAGAAATCAGGCAGTAAACATATCCATCTCATATACGAGTGATGTGAATAAGGTTAGGGATGTGCTCCATAAGCACTGGCCATTACTTATGACAGATAAAAAGATCAAAGAAGTGGTAGGAGAATATCCTAGTTTCTGTTTTAAAAATAGGAAAAACCTTAAACGTATGCTATGTTATCCTGTAGAAGTACCTAAAATGAATATGAATATACAAAGAGGAACTAGGGCATACACACAGTGCAGTATGTGTCCATACATAAAGAATACTCATGAATTTATTCATCCAGGTAGAGGGGAGAAGTATAGAATAGGGACTACAGTCACTTGTGATAGTAGAAATATAATATATGTGGCACAGTGTGATTGCTGTTTACACTTCTATGTTGGTAAAACCAACAGGACATTTAGAGAATGAATTAGAGAATACATTAACAGCATAAGGAATAGGGACTTAGTAAGTGCCTTATCTAAATATATAGAACGGAGTGGCAAATACCATGATTTTAAATGTATGGCATTAGAGGAAGTTATAAGTGGACAAAAGATTGGTAATATTAAAAATCTAACAGAAAAAAAGTGAGTTATGATGGATAATGAAGTTAAGAGCAGATAAGGGGTTGGGAATGAATGGCAAAGTGTCCATAAAAAGTGCTTTAGAGGCACATGGACTACCGAGGAAGTAGTCAAATTGATATACTTCATCCTATATGACTAACGGTGAGTCGGTAATGTATAAACAAGCAGTATGTAATTAATACCCTCTATTTTAGGGTTTGATTAGTAAATGATGTTATATTCTTTATGCTTTCGTTAGTGGTAGTTCCAGTATAGGGACAGTAGTATACAACCCTATTAGGGTTTGATACTGTAAAATACTCATGTTATAATATGTTTGATTAGTATTAAGCATGTCTTTGCATGGCAAATAGCTGTATTCATTATATTAGTTCTGATGAGCATAGCTAAGTATAATTTTATTTAACTAGGTGATTGATATTATGTTGACTGCGGTGGTGGTGCTGCGGTAGCGTTGTCGCCTCACAGTTAGACGTTGCCTGTTTGATTCTCAGTTAGAGCGTCTTCTGTGTGGCGACATGCGTGAATGGGCATTCCTTCATTGAAGGTTGTGCGTTAGGCCTGGCAAGCCAGCACATAAAACTCTACTGCCAATCATTAGCGGACCAGAGTTCCGCTGTGGTGACCCCTAACCGGGAAAAGCCGAAAGACACAAACATTGATATTAAGTTGATTTTTATAACTTGGAGATGTATATAAAAATCTTAGTTAAATATAGGTGAAATATAAACAGTGGTGCTAGGCATATAGTTATGATCATAGAATATAGGGTAATGTAAACATTCAACCACGTCTACTCATCTTATGTCAATGTATATGATGATGTATCCACTTTTCACCATTTTTTTGGTGGTGCATGTAGTATTTATCCTTATATTTAGGAATTTTGTCCATCTTTAAGGTAATTGCCACAAGTTGTTTAGTTAGAGTAAATATAATGTATTTGAATTTTATTTTTTTATTTTTTATTAGTATATAGATTCATTTGTTTGTTTTATTTAGTATTTAGTTATTAAGTGAATGTTTGATAGATATTTTCATTTTCATATTTTAAACAAATAGTTTAGAGTTTTTATAGAAGTGATAGCTAAAATGTTTCTACCATGGAAATTAGTAACCATATATGAAATGTAAGATTTATTTCTAGCATTGAAGCTGCACTAGTTCCCTTGGTATTTGATTATAAGGAATGTGTTTATGTTTATTTGATGTGTATATGTTAGTTAGTCCCTTATGACAAGTGTATTTACTGTTGAAACTAATGAAGTCTCTAACCAGGACACTGTGCTCTATAATGTGTTGTTGTTTGTCTTTCAGCTTTTTCCCAGTAAGGGGTCACCACAGTGCAACTCCGGTCTGCTAATGATTGGCAGTAGATTTTTATGAAACGCCAAGGTGCCAGCTCGACGCCCAACCTTCAACGAAGGCACACCCATTTACGCACGCATGTGTTTCGAATGTTACCCAACCACAGGGAGGACATGCAGACTCCACAAGAAGGCACTCCCATGCCAAGCTGAGGATCGAACGGGAGAACCTTTTGCTGTGAGGTAACAATGCTACCGCTGTACCACAGCGGGAATCCTACCGCTGTACCACCGCGGGAATAAGGTGTTTAGCGTATATAGGAATGTACATAGAAACCTTTTTTCCAATATTTTCATGGGTATAATGTCTAGGCATGTGCATTATTTAAATGTTTTAAATGTGTTGACATTTATTTCTACTATTACGTATGTATTGATATATACAGTGTCTGCACTGTTATGAGAATACTGAAGTCCTCGAGCATTTGAGGCATGCATGATGACATCAGTAGCATGGCGTATTGACGTATTGCTGAACGAGCAATCAGTACTTTGTAAATAGATAGTTATTACTGCTCATAAACGGCAAGCTAAATGATTTCAGGTTTGCTTGTGTTTATTTATTGAATGAGGAGCCATGCTTACGCTAGGTGGATTTAAAATATTATGCCCTGATGGAAGCATAGCAACTATAATTTTGAGGACAATCTGATTTTAGTGCTTAGGCTACATCAGGCTCATAATTCTCCCCACTATATATGTATTGGTCCATTAATATAAAGTTATATTAAAATCCTTATTTCAAACGATGTGAAGGCTATACAATGACTAATATATGATAAGGATTTATTCATATAAGTTAGAGGGGATGACATTGGACATTAATATGGAAATAAAGTATGTAAAATGTTATAGGAGGTATTCCCCTCACACTAAATATGCTATAACTGTGATCAGAAACCATTGCTTATGCTGATGCTGATAGGGACTATAAGGTATATGAGAGCATAATGTAATTAATGTTGGTTTTGATGATATATAGTCATGAATAAGCAATGTGTACACGAAAGTGTGCAAAGGGATGTGTTTTATTGATTTTGTTAACTGTAAGGTGTATTATGTTTTAGGAGTTTGACTATCTTTTTAAGAATGAGAAGCAATGATGATGTCACCCACACAACGTGGGGGCGTAAGTGCTGGATAATGATTCGGTGAATGAAGATTTGAAATTAGTGAGCATTAGTATTAATTATTTAAAGATTGTTTTACAAATATTTTTTAAGTATGTGCATGGTCTGATGAATCCACAGTTTGTGGTGAAAGTGCTTACCAGTTATTAAAAAGTTATCTGTTTATATTATATGCGAATTGGAGCTGTACTTCATACTACTGCTACTGTTTACTTTAGAATCATTTATGTATTCACCCTTTCACTACTAAACAATATTCATTGGCATCATATGGAGACTGACTATCACACAACTTATGTCTATTTAGCCCAGTGTAAGGACTGCTATTCATTCTATGTGGGTAAAACTAATTGCAACATTTATCTGCAATACGTACAGGTAATACCCACAATGCTCTATATCAACATGTAAGTGAACACAATGGGCATACATTTGAATTTATGCTACAGATTGTTAAGTTATCCAGGAGAGTGGGTGATACAGGAAATTAAACAGAATATTATGAAAGTAAATGGATTATCAAGATGTGTTCACATAGACCACCTGGGATGAATGGGGTTATTCCCATTAAACCTGTCCTCAAGATGAGGAGGGCTCATTACTGACTGTGATTGGCTACATTGCATTTTAAATGTGATTCAGTTTACTTGTGAATTGTCTGATGAAGGGGTCTTTACCTGAAAGCACTTATGCTGAGTGTTTTAATAAACAATTGGTATTTTACAGCGTGGTGGTTTGAATTTTGTTTTCTTCACTTGTTCTGGTTGTTGGATATTTGAACCTTTAGTGCTCCAGGTCCTATTTTGTTTTTTGGCATTCTCCTACCAGGAGTAAAAACATCCTTGACCTTGTGCTCACAAACATGGGGGGGGGATGATGTTCCTTACCAGTGTAATGTCTCTGCTCATCAGATCTGACAATATTTTTTAAATAAAAATTAAATCCAGGGATCTAATAAAACTAAAGACCTTTGGGAACTATTCCAAGGCTAATGTCGCTCTACTACGTGACACCTTGGCTAAATTCCAAGCAACCCCCATACCCAGTAAACACCATAGTGTATGGTGAGCTATTTACAAAATCTCTGTGCAGCCATATTGATAGCCATATAGAGTGAGATGTTCACACTCATCAAAACATAAGCCACCCTGGTGGAATCACAATATCAATCGGTTACAAAACAAAAAAAAAACTTGGCCAAGCGTAGGAGGAATAAAGCCATACATACTAAAAGCACCCTGATCAATCTAAACAGACAGCTGGGAGGGTTAATTAATACTTCAAAACAATTTTAAAGGAAAAAAAAATAGCTTCTCAGGAAAAGGACAACTACAAAATTTTCTACAGCTATGCTGGTAACCTCAGGGGAAATACACAACAATGCACAGGACTTATTGTAAATTGAATCATCCACAATGAACCAGAGTGTCTGAATGGAAAGATGATAAGGGGTTGAAATGGAGAAATGATAAAATCAACAAGCAAAGGAGAGTAGCATTTCTGGAACTGAATTCATCCTCAAGTCTTGGGGAGTACCTTCACAAGGCAGACCCTTTTTTTATAAAATCTTACCAAGTGACACTGATATAGAAACTGTATTTTTTATGGCATATATCATGGACAGAATTAGGCTAAAAATTAAAAAAAAGATAGCTGGGTGCACAAGATCCAGAATAAAAAAGTGCCCAATCCTGGTAGGCGTACAGGTGCCAGGAATGGAAAAAATGACAGTGCTGAATCTTGAAGACATGGAAATATTCCTACAATGGGATTATCCCAGGCTCAGAGGAGTGGCCACCCTGTTGTAGAAGGAAGTAGTAGTCCACAAAAATTTAAAAAAAAATTATAAACCAAAAAAGAGGCATAAAGATCATAGAGTGGACTATTGAAGATAATAAAGAAATTATTTACTGTTACTATTATGCAAGAAGCCCAGAAATTCTGGACAGAAGACATACAAAAAAATAAAGAGAGAAATTAGAAGAAAGAAAACTACTTGTTCAAGAAAAAAAACTTTCAAAAGCTTCAAATAAAATGTTGTGTTTATTAATACAACAGATTAATGAAAAACCTTATATAGTCCAATAAACCTTGGGTCATTTGGAAAAAGAATTGACTGAGGAAGTGTGAAAATATAAAGAACAAAATCCAGAGATTTTTGAAAGGTATAAAAAAGAAATATGGACATGGGAAAGAAAGAGACATCTGATATGGTGCAATATTTATGCAAAGCAGAAATCCAAATTAATCAATACAAAAAATCTACAGGCAAATGAACCCAGATATGGAAAATTTCACAATACAAAAAATCATAGCTCTGAACCAATCAGGGATAAATCTCAATGGAATCAAGGACAAATCCAGAAATAATCTGGTACAATCAAGGACATTTTTTAGAATATGAATTAATATGCATTTTCTGAAGTAAAAGAAATCTAAAACTCTAATTATTGTCATTATGCATTAATTATTTATTGCCTTTTTTCCAAAAGTCACTATTTTTAAGAGGTATTAAGAGGGAAATAGGATGAAGAGAGTCCACACACCAGGAGGGAAATTCAGTCCACTTTATTCACAAGAAAAACACAATAACATTTCAAATGATACACATTTTCATCCACTACCAGCATACTTCATCAGATGAACACAAGCAGTAATAATGAACCGTCTTATATATCCAAGTATAAAAATCACCAATCAAAAACATCATTCAATTAGTCCTTCCTGAGCAAGAAACTCATGTTTAAAATCATAAAATGTACAAAAGTATGAACATTCCAAGTTGCATAATTAAACAATCTCAAAACATAGAAATATGGATTGAACACATATTTAAAAAAAACAATAAAAGCCGTTTTGTATAAAAATATATACATGTAAATACAGTGAAGTGGAATGAGTTAAAAAATGGCTAAACACCACCATCTACTCTATGAGATGGAAAGTATTTACCTAAACCCTAGCTTAATAGAAAGTAAAAACTAATCACAGGGTAGCCTTAAAGAGTGTGTCACTATTTTTTTTTTTTATAAAAAGAGTTTTATAAGTATGGGAACCTGTAAAAATTATTTACAGCTTGGCTGCTCTAAGTTTAAGCAAAGGGGCTATAGAGACTTTTGTACATTTTATGCTTTTAAACTGAGTTTCTTGTTCAGGAAGGGCTAATTCAGTGATGTTTTTGATTGGTGGTTTTATACTTGAATTGGTATATAAGATGTTTTTTTATTACTGCTTGTGTTCATCTGATGAAGTCTGCTGGTAGTGGATGCAAACGCGTATCATTTGAAGTGTTAATGTGTTTTTCTTGGTGAATAAAGTGGACTGAATTTCCCCCTGGTGTGGACTCTCTTCACCCTATTTTCCTGTTACTAGTTAAGTGTTTGGGTGAACTAGTTCACTCATTGCTACTTCTGTTAGGTATTAAAATGGCCAGAGATAAAATTTGAGTCAAACTCAGGGACGCCCCTGAAACTCCGGTACAGTTAAGAGGTATGCAAAAAATAAGATCACAAAGGGGAACTTGGAACAGAAGATTAGTAAAGTAGAAGTTAAATAAATAGAAGTAGAAGTTATGGAATACCTGCAAAGCAAAGGATTTGGTGTAGAAAGTCTAATACAGGTTATACCACATCATGATGGAACAACAAGTCCCCCAAATAAGGAGAAACAGGAGGAGCAGGAGGCATCTGAAGAAGAAATATGGACATGGGAAAGAAAAAGAGATTTAATATGGTGCAATATTTATGCAGAGGAGAGAAAGCAAAACTAATCAATACAAAAAGAGCAGCACCAAAGATATTTGAAGAGAAATACAGGCAAAGACATTCGGATATGTAAAAGTTTACAATACAAAAAGAAAACAAAGAAGAAAAGTAGAAAGGAGGATTAGTAATGAAGAAGTTAAAGGAATAGAAACTGAGGTTATGGATTACTTGCAAAGTGAAGGATTTAGGGTAGAAAATCTAACTGATAACACCAAAGCAGGATAGAATAATGAATCCCCAAATTAAGGAGAAAACATTGGAGCAGGAAACATCTGTTCCATTGCCATATGAAGATACTTTGGAGCCTTCAGTAGGAAACAAGTATAAAATTTCAATTTGAGTTACACAGCAAGGGAAGGAACAGGAAACTGTGGCAACTCTGACACAGTCAATGTTGTGGACTGATAGGTCAATGAGTTCCCATATGAAAGAGCAATGGATAACACAGGATGAAACTGAAGAGACTATGGCTCAGGAAGATGCTCTGGAACTTTCTGTAGAATGTCAACAGGAGATGGAGAACAAAGAATGTGCCCTCAGTTTTGAAGACAATGATCTAAGAGAAGAGTTGCTCAATTTAATAGAGATGGATAGATGTATTAAGATCAACAACATAAACAGACTACAGAAAGTCAATAGGACCAACAAGGTTAGAAGTCTGATAAAACAAATGAACACAGTAATCAGGGCTGTTCATAGAAATTTGTGTGATATAATAGAAGTAAATAGGATATGTGCAGCTAAATTAATAACAGATAAAGTCTTACTACAAAAACACAGTGAAGTAAGGGAAAGGAAGGGAAAAATCAAATGCCATCATGGAAGTATTGAATAGAGAAAACTATAAAGCAATTAAGAAAAGAAGTGTCACTGTTAGAAGAGTAGAGAGGAAAGAACAGATTGACAAACATACTCAGAAAGATAGACATGATAAAAATAATGCATAGTATCAGAACAGATCAGGATCTATCATATGTTATTGCTAATAATAAACTAAAGATATTAGTACAGGCAGAAAAACATGGGCGATATGCAAATAAATATAAAGGAAAAGTACAATATTAGCAATTTATTGATGACCCAAAATAGTTTAATAGAGATCTGAGAAACAAGGCAAAAGGAACTAAAACATCACCAAAAAATAAATAAATAAAAAGAAGAAATAGACACATTTCGGAGAAATATCTATGAAGATCCTGTGGAACATAACAAAGACGCTGAATGGCTAGAAGAAGTAAAAGAAAGAATAGGAAGTTCAAATGTACAGGATATGAAATGGGATGAAGTTATGGCCAGAGAGATTGAAACAAATTTAAGAAAAGCTCCTAATTAGAAAACTCCAGGCAAGATGCAGTACTTAACTTCTGGCTAAACATATTCACATTTTACATGAAGATTTAGCCATGAGTAAGAACTATTTATATGCACAGCCCAAAGAGATGACAACCTGGTTAATAACAGGAAACACAATATTCTCCTTAAGAGCTAACCTGCAAGCTATCCTAAAAACTATAGACGAATAACTTGCCTTCCGATGATGTATAAATTATACTCTGAAATTGATGCCAAAAGAGTTTATAGTCATTTAGAAGAAAACTCAATCATAGCAATAGAACAAATGGTAACAAAAGAAAGTCATATGGAACAGAGGATCATTTTTGTTAAATAAAGTCATAATGGAGAACTGTAAAATGGGAAGAATCTAAGTATGGCATGGATAGACTACAAAAAAGCATTTGGCAGCATTCCACATTCATGGGTAAAATAGCACTTACAAATGTATAAGATACACCCTACACTGATCAGTTACATTACAGTGACCATGAAACAGTGGCTAACCACTTTGCAGTTAAGCCGTGATAAAGGACAAATTATTATTCCAGGGATAAAAATTCAGAGGGGGATATTCCAGGTGACTCTGTAACTGCTGCTTTTTTGTCTTGCCCTTAACCCACTAAGCTGTGTACTTAATAGATTAGGTCATAGCTACAATTTGGATCCCAGAAAACAACAAAGTGTAAAGACTTCTTATCTTTTGTGGATGATTTAAAACTATATAGTTTATCAGATGAGGAACTGAAAGCACAACTACAAGTGGTCAAAACTTTCTCAGATGATATAAGAATGTAATTTGGACTCGATAAATGTGCAAAAGCAACCTTTAAAGCAGGAAAGCTGCAGCACCAAGGAAATATCAGTCTGGGACAAGAATGTGATATAAAGGAACTTGAGCACGAGAAAGTATATAAATATATGGGAATTGAAGGAGGAACAATAAAACATGAACAAATGTGAAAAAAACTTAATAATGAATATTTTAGAAGACTAAAATTAATATTGAAAACAGCTCTGACATCTAGGAACAAAGCCCAGGCTGTAAACCAATTTGCTCTTCCTTTCCTAACTTACAGTTTTGGAGTGACTGACTGGACCCAAAAAGTATTGGACTGGTTGGACAGGAAAACAAGAAAAATGCTTCACGTTTATCAAATGATTTATAAAAATCAGTGTATACCAAGATTATATATTCCCTGTTCCAAACAAGATATCAGCCTCCTTGAAACTGATGACATGTATATGTGCTAATCTCACAAGATCCAAACATAGTGAAGGTTTTAAAACATGAGGAGAACAAGTCTAAGATGACGTCTCTACTTAGTTTAGCAGAAGCATATCACTGTCAAGTGGGACTGGAAATCAAACCAGAAATAGATAAAAATCAGGCAGCAACTGAGTATGTCAAAAAAACACAAAAGAAAGAATATAATGTGAAGGATTGGATGAGAAGGGAATAAATGTGGAAAATGCATATAGTTGCAAGTACAAAAAACACTTGGAACAACTTCATGATGATCAAGACCGGGTGCAGGAATGGTTACGATGAGGTGAACTTAAACCAAACAATGAAATGTTAATACTGGAGGCCCAGGATAGTGGACTATATCTACACACTGGTTTACAAAGTCCATTAAACATGTGGGAGAAACAGACAAATGTAGGTGTTGTAAAACAGAACTGGAAACAGCTGTACTTCTTGTTGCTGGGTGTGATACACCAATGGCAGAAGGCCTGTATACTGAAAGGCAGAGTAATGTGGCAAGACTGTTGCATTGGGGATTATGCAAACATTATAATACTGAACTAGCTAAAAAGCATTGGAAACATGAGCCACAAAGCATTTTAGAAAATGATGAAGTTTATATCAAATATTGTCACCCATTACCAGTAGTTCAAAAAATAGATGTGAGAAAACCAGATATACGAGTCCATGAAAAAAAGACAAAAGAAGCATTAATCATTGAAATTGCTACACCCAGTGACTACAGTGTATAATGTACAGAGAAATACAAAGCCATAAAATACCAGGATTTACAGGCAGAAATGAGGGCAATGTGGAAGGATACCCACACTGTTCCAATTGTAGTAGGAGCAATAGATTTTATAAAAAACAATTCACTTTTGTATTTAGACATGTTAATAATATATGAAACTCTGTATGAATTGCAAAAGGAGTCCATTATGGGTATATTTCAGGTGCTGCAAAGAGCACTTTTGGCTAACATCAAAGATTGAAACATTACTAATCTCATGATCTTTAATCATACTTTGACTTAGGAATGGGGTCCATTCCCATCATTTTAGAAACCCACAAGACTTGGAGAAATTAAACTGGCAAAAAACAGAGGCCATTGTCAACATTTTGGCTGACAGGTTCAGCTCAAATTTCTCTCCCCACTCCCCCCGATAGTCCAAAGAAATACCAGATACCACAATCTCCCCCAAACATTACTAGAGAACAGTTCATCAATGCACTTTCCAGGGCCAAAAACACTGCCTAGATGGGCCCCAATAACATCCCAGGATGTTTAGTCCACTTGAATCACTTTTCAACTTGTGTCTTCAGTCAGGTTTTGTGCCCAAGGAATGGAAAATGACTACAGTCATTCTTCTGCACAAAAGAGGTCTAACCACTTATCCAGGTAACTACAGGCCGCTAAGTCTTACCAGACATATATGTAAGGTCATGGAAAAAATTATCATGGACATGATAAATGAGAACATACATAACCTGCAAACACTGGACCCATCACAGTTCAGCTTTGTTGAAATAAGTCATGCCTATGAAATCTGGTGGACTTTTTAGAGGGTCACCAAAGCATTGGATGAAGCCAAGACTGTGCACACTGCTTACCTTGACCTGGCCAAGGCTTTTGATTTGAAACCCCACTCAGGCATTGTAGACAAGCTCACTAATTTAGGTATAAACCCTTTTATCACCCACTGAATAGCCAAGTGGCTTGCTGATAGGACTCAGGAGGTCAAAATATGTGAGGCTGCCTTCACCACGAGGTCAGTTACTAGCAGAGTCCTTCAGGGCTCAGTACTAAGCCTGGTTCATTTGGCATGGAAGCAAATGCTGAAATTTTATGCCTGACTAGGTTTGCAGATGACTGCAAGCTGGGACTTATCATTGACTCTCCTGCAGACACTAACATTCTTCAAGTAAGTTTATCTCTGACTAAAAAAATGGTGCCAAACCGTGGTCTTAAACTCAATGTTAAGAAATGTATAATTGTATCTTTTGGGAAGTCAACCATCCCAGTTAATTACAGCATTGTTAATATGCCCCTAACAGTCAAGCCAGTAGTCAGGGATCTGGGTACGCATGTAGACAGCAGCCTTATCTTCAACCACCATGTGGTCACAGTGGTGATAAAATCCTTTTATATTGTACAACTTATAAGAAAGGGCATGACATCTAGGTCCAAAAAGGTCATTATCCCACTGTATTCCACTCATCAGACTAATCATAGAGTACAATGCTCCCTTTGGTATGTATCTGACCAAACACATGTAGTAACTAGAGTGACCTCAAAGGCTCCTTACAAAAAGAATACAAGGCATAACAAAGCTGCCATTATGCAGAACATCTTAATGCCCGTTCCATCTACTCAATCTCCTATAGATTGTTGAGAGGTAATCTATGCCAGACTTACAAGGCATCAGCAAACCCCACACTTATTGAATCTCCTACATATTCATAAGTCAAAGAGTACCAGAAATACAATGTCTAGGGACCCAGATTTTGTCTGTGACTTAAACAGAACATCCTGGAGAGACAGATATGTGTCCCAGAGACTGCCCCTACTATGGAACAGACTTCCCATCCATGTGATGCTAAGTTCGTCTATTATCCAGTTTAAGTGCAACCTACACCAGTGGATGGGGAATAGGAAATCTACCCTGGGTCTGGCACCCATGTCCCTTATGGACAGAGGTAGCTTATAAATGCCTGGCTCTCAATGTCCTATTTCAATACAGGACATCGCTATTCTTTTGGAAAAACTTGGCTAGGCTTAGAAAGGCCCTTTAGGTCATTAACCTAGTAACAATCTATGAATCTATGAAAAAATATATTTTTACAAAGGGCAGCACACCGTGCATTCTCACAATTCCCAAACATATGTATACCAACTCCACAGTTGCACAAACATGAAGAAACAAGAAATACTGTGCAAAGCAAAATGCAGTAACAGCACACATTCAAATACTGCACAGACAATTCATTATCTGCAACCATTTATGAAAAGAAACAACATACAGACTATATCCAGACATGCATCCCTATTAAAACACTAGAATGCAAAACAAACTACTAAATAAAATTACGAAAATAAACAACATACAAACTATATCCAGACATGTGCATCCCTATTAAAACACTAGAATGCAAAACAAACTACTAAATAAAATAACCAGCCAAATCCTGTTCAGTATAATAAGTAGTTTTCCCATTCAACATAAGCCATGTAAAAAACAAGAGAACATTTAGGATCCCAGTAAAACTGGGATGTAAAAGGAACAGCTCAGTCCAGACACAAAGAGGGGGAGATAGGTTTGTGAGGTACTAAGAATATGGAAGAGCTGTTTGAGAATGGGGGTTTTGAGGGTGGCAAATGACCTGGGGTCTGAAGAAGGATAAGAGAGCTTTGTGGAAGAATATGGTTACTACAGAGATGGTAGGAGACTCTCTGACAAATAAGATCGAATAGGAGATACTGAAAGAAGTCCAGTAAACAGCATTAGTAGGAAAAGACAAGGGAAGAAAGGCAAAGGACGGGCATGATATGGGAAAGGTTGTCAGGGAGGTACAAGCTAGCAGTACAGCTCCAAGTAAGGTGAAGAAAAAAGTGGCAGATTTAGTAAAAAATAAAGGACAAGGAGAAAGAAGTTAATATGTAAGCACAGATGAAAACAACAGTGACAAGTCATAATAGGGAGCTGGAACTAGAGGTTACCACATAGCACTCTAGACAGCGAGGAGGGGCAGAGAGAGAGAAAGATGTAAACTCCAGAGTAAGACTAGTGGGTGGTCTTATAGGTAGAAAACAGGAAGGATGGTGAAGAGACTAGATATAGCACAGGTAAGAAGGCAACTAGTACAGGCAATGATAAAAGTAGAAGTGGTGTAGGTAGAAAGGATAATTTTATAGATAGGAAGCATTATGCCATGAAGAAAGAAGTGTAGGAAATCGCAACCATTCTGAGGACAGAAAAGAGGGTTTTGATGACAGGAAGTTTAGGCAGAAAGAAGATGAAGAGTTAGACAAGTAAGAAGTTGTTGTTGTTTGTCTTTTGGCTTTTTCCCGGTAAGGGATCGCCACAGCGGAACTCCGGTCCGCTAATGATTGGCAGTAAATGTTTATGAAATGCTGAGGTGCCAGCTCGACGCCCAACCTTCAACGAAGGCATGCCCTTTTACGCACGCATGTTTTTCGAATGCTACCCAACTGTGGAGAGGACATGCAGACTCCACACAGAAGGCACTCCCAAGCCAAGCTGAGAATCGAACGGGAGAACCTCTTGCTGTGAGCTAACAATGCTATCGCCATACCACCGCAGCAAGAGGAAGACAAAATTTAACTGAAACTGATCTAAGTGTTTAATTCACTAAAACATGTCAGGAGGTGACCAAAGCAATGACCACTGGGAAAAGTGAATGCATTTTGTGGTAGATTTTGGTATAAATGACCTGCCAGAAGAAATTGTATCATTTAGGGCCAGAGATGTGCTAAAGAGATGTCAGGCAAGTGAGGTAGGGAGTAACATTCTCTGAAGTGCTTTCTGTACCTGAAGTGAGCACAATGAGGAAAGAAAGAATTAGGGAGTACAGTAACTACTTGTAGCAGTAAACAGGTGAAGAAATATGGGACTGTTAGGAGGATGGGACAGTCTGGCAGTTAGTACACAAGACACATGCTGTGAACTGTTAATGTAGGGCTTCTTGTGGAAGAGGATTGATTATTGCCTACTATGTCATCCAAAACAAGTCACTTAACCAGACAGTGCTGAGGGAAAATTGTGCTAAGCTACTCACTGCTCTCCAAGACTGCTTGCCTAGTAACTACGTATGAACTAACAGAGAGTCCAGCTCTATACAATGCACAGTGTTCACTCCCACCAGATATCAATGCTTAGAGCTGGTTTAGAAAGGTGCTGCTGAATGACTGAACATTTAAATTAAGCTGGACAGGTGGAGGATGTGTCACAGAAGTAGAAGGGAGGTAGGTATGCAGGTGATAGCCAGTGGGCAAAGAACTGATTCAGAACATATATAATATAAAAAACAATGAAAATATTCAAATAGTAAAGTAAAACAGAACCACTGTAAACCATGCACAAGTTCAATACAAATTCAGGTTTATTGTTGCAAGTTAAAACTTTCACCACAAAATGACTTCTTCAGGCAACTCTACAATCACAGTTTAAACCTTCAGTTTAAATACTAGAACACTGATCACATGAGTGAAATACTGGTCAGGTGATGGATGTAAAACCACATGACATTTTCAAAAACCTTTGACATTTAAAGAGACCACTTGACTTTTAAAAGCACATATCCAAATATATGAAAAAAATATATAAAACATCTATATATTATACAAAAAAAATATAAAACAGTATATAAAATATTTTAAAAATTTAAAAAGAGAACTTTCTTAAATTATGATGAAAACTTACTAGCTATTAGAAATTATTAGAGAAACCATGATCCAGAATCTCATAAGCTTGCACGGAGTGCAAGATCGGTGCAGGAGCTCAAGCAGGCAATATGTCTGCCGTGCGATCCAAGAACAGCCTGCAGGGGTGTGCACGAGCGCTCCTGCATTAATCTTGCACAGACTAAGCCCTGGTATGCAAATCACCCCATTTGCAGTTGAAATCCATGCAAATGAGGTGATTTTGCAATCCAGGAAGCTTGCAACAGTCCGTGCAAGACTAGTGCAATCTGCAGAAATGTACTGGGTTAGTAACCGAGTACATTTCTGCAAAATCCAAAACGGAGCTATGACAGCTCCAAATAAAGGTGGCATATCATGTCATAAGTATGCCAATGGCCAAGTATAAGGCCACTGGCATTGCAAATCGTTTAAAAAATAAAAAAATCAACTTTTATTTTTTTTTAGCTGATCTCGGCTGTTTAAGCGTAGGGTAACAGCACGCAAATGGGATCGGGGGGGATAATAAAATAAACCTAAAATAAGCATTCTAACTAAAATCAGTAGTCTGCCACGCAAGTCAATGGCAGGCAGAAGACAATCTGGCCAGTGAGTAGTAGTTGATAAGGGGGGAGGCTCAGTGTGAGACATGTAATTATGCATTAGCAGGCAATCCTATGCAAATGAGGGGAAGGATAGTGAATCCCAGTTTTCCCCAGCATGTGAGTCCGGTCCCAAAAGTGTACGAGTAGGAATAGCCTGGTGCAAGCCTAGGAGTTAGGTGACATCATGGAGTGCTGTCAGGCATACTGTAAGTGGATTGGAACCCTGTGGCTCGGGTTTGCCCCTAGCTTAGTATAGCTAAGTTAGGCAGTGTGTCTAAACCTGCTTAGCACTCTTCACAAAGCCTAAGCAGGTACAAGTGCCGTGCACTGGGATTTACAGGAAGAAAAAAGAGGTTAAAACTGGAAATAGCAGCAGTGTGCACATTTGAGCACTCCATCTGTGCGGCGTGCACATGGGCTTAAACAGGAAGGCAATGGGAAGGGAAAACAGCAGTAGGAAGGTAATCAAGGAGAACTAGCTCAGCTGGCAGTTGAAATGTATCAGAATCAGCCAATTAGACAGGCAGCAGATCAGCCCAGCCCAGAACACTACTATAAACTAAGCAAACACCTCCCCCTTTGTTTTTTACCACACTCTACACCACCGATGTAAACAAGCAGGGAACTTTTAACACTCACAACAGCAAAATGTTAGGGGCTGCAATAGCTATCATACAACTTGTGGAAGAGGCTGAGGGTGGTGAGGATGTGAATGCTGCTGACCAACCCACAGTAAGGAGACGGAGTAGAGTGTACCGACCCAGGGTAACCTACCAAGGGCTACATGAGCTGGAGATAGTGGAGCACTATAGGGTGGATAGGGCCTCCTACATAAAATTGTTGAGCAGTGCCGGCCACACCTGGCACACAGAACAGAGGGGAACCCATCCCAGTGGATACCAAGGTATATGTAGGCCTAAGAATACTAGCTACAGGTACCATTCAAAGGCCAACTGGGGATATGATGGGGGTTTCACAGGCATCAGCATCCAGGGTACTCCACCAGTTCCTGGATGCCATGTCAGCACATGTCGGTGAGCACGTATATTTCCCTAACACCCGTGAGGCATTGGCCAGCAATATGCATCTCTTCCACCAAATAGCAGAATACCCTGAGGTAATGGGTGCAATAGACTGCACCAACATACACATCAAAGCACCACCCAGTGAGTGGGGTAGGGTCTACATCAACCACAAGGGCTTCCCCTCCATCAACTGCCAGGTCATGTGCGATGCCCAGAGCATAATAAGGAAAATGTGTGATGGCTGCCCTGGAAGCTATCACAGTTCCCACATCTGGCATCTGACACAGCTGTACCAGAGATTTGCCAATGGGGACATCCCACATGGTCACCTAGTGGGGGATGCTGGGTACACACTGGAGCCGTGGCTGATGACACCCATCAGAAATGCACATACACCGAACAAGCACTCCATAATGAGGCACATGCACAAACAAGAATCATAACAGAGCATGTGTTTGGGATGCTCAAGTCACGGTTCTGATGCCCGGATACATCTGGTGGAGCCTTGCAGTACTCACTAGCTACATGTACCCAAATTGTCCTTGTATGTGCCATGCTACACAATATGATCCTGTGGAAACAGCTGTAGCAGGAACAGCACGGGGCAGGGCCCACAGCCCCCCACCATTGCCAATGCCTGCACAGGCACAGATTGACTCAGAGCAGGAACAACCTGAGCCTGCCCCAGTAGGCAGAAGGAGGCATGCCCAGTATGCCCTGGCCTTGGCAAAAAGGAAATGTATAGCACATACACTGACACGGGAGGGACCCAGGGAATAACACTTCTCTCTGACTCTCACATACAGTAAAAGGGATGCCAAACATTACACTATCTATGCCTAACCATGTGTAGGGAGTGTACTATGTGAATCTGACATAGGCATTCCTGCAGCATCCCCCTCAATACTGTGACACCCACAAGGTAAGTGACTCACACATGCCAGTCGGGGGGGGGGTGTCACATACTCAACAACAGTCACAGCCAGCAGAACAGGTGTAGACAAACACAAACAAATGCTGTGCTATGGCCTCTAAATGAGGTCTATGGGTAACCTCCCCCAGGCCTACACAGACAGATTACAGCAGGCCAGGCAGTGGGATGTCAGTTCTGAAGGCTAGGAAGTCAGAAACTAATATGTAGGCAATTAAAAGCTAAGATCTGTAGTATACTGGCATGCCAGCATGATAGGTAAGACTACAGACTGAAATGGAGTACCCGACATACCAGTACACTCCTAGCAAATGTGTACAAGTGTCAGGTGCGGCCCCCATCCTAAGCAGAAATATAGTAACAGTCAGTTGTGCCCCCCAATCCTGTGTAGAAATGTAGAAATAGTCAGGTGTGCCCCCCATCCGACGTAGAAATATAGTAACAGTCAGGTGTGCCCTCCTAATCCTGTGTAGAAATGTAGAAATAGTCAGGTGTGCCCTCCCCCCATCCTACATAGAAATATAGTAACAGTCAGGTGTGCCCCCCCAATCCTGTGTAGAAATGTAGAAATAGTCAGGTGTGCCCCCATCCTACATAGAAATATAGTAATAGTCAGGTGTGCCCCCCCCCCCAAACCTGTGTAGAAATGTAGAAGCAGTCAGGTGTCGCCTCCCTCTATGCAGAAATGTAGTAACAGTCAATGCCAAATGATCTATGGCTACCCTGCAGAGACAGCATGCTACCTGTCAGTGTACAACACAAAGGTCAGCATTGCAGTACAAACTATCTGGACTTGATCCACACATGCAATACAGATGGCCATACTGGGCATGCTCACACACTTAGAGAAATGAAGGCAATGTCAGTCAACAACATACTGAAAGGTCAAGCTAGGCATGCTCACACACTTAAACACATGAAGGCCATGTCTGTAAACACCAGTGGACCAGACATATCTGGCAGTCATAGTTGTTAGTGCAGACACTCATCAGTATGCACCACTCATGCCTTGCACACACAGTGGATAGGAATACAGGCATATATGTAAGGACAGCACACTATAATAAGCCAAAGGTAGACTGACATAGATGTGTGAAAGAGGGTGACTGTGACAAGGAGCCATCCTGGCCTGTCCCACCCAGCACACAGCCAAAGGGCCTCAAACACATGAGGTGCAGATGTCACTCACTGCAGATTCTAGCCACCAGTATCTGTCAGCATTACAGGCTATGTGGTGCACGTGCCAGCTGTGCAACATGACTGTACAAAAAAAATAGTCATCTAGCAGCTGCATACACGTACCTGTGAAATATGACCCTGTGTGCGCCCGCATGTGGCGTGTCTATCCCTAGATGAATGGGTTATGGCCCATGCACACACACTGTTGCCCTACTATGGCAAGCCTGCTGAGGTCATCCAATGTGAAATACACCTTTGGGAGAGTCATAGTCCAGTAATCTCCATGGTGCATCCCATAACTGTATACTGCTGTAGTGTAATAAACTAGTTAGGTAGGAGTTCTAATCCCAGACTTGGCAACTGTGTGTGTTTGTTTGCGTGTCTGTCTGACTGTGTAGAGAGCAATGATTTTTAGGATAGTCACACTCCCAACAATTCAAATGATCAACTTTGGCAAGGCTGCTGATGTCATTCCACCTAGAAATACACCTCTGAGAAAATTGTAGCCCAGTAATCTCTCTAGTGCATCCTGTAACTGCATACTACTGTCGTGTGATAAAGTAGTTAGGTAGGTGTTCTAATCCCAGACATGGCAAGTGTGCGTGTTTCTGTCTGTGTAGAGAGCAAAGCTTTTTAGGGTACTTACACTGCCTACAGGTCATATAGTCAACTTTGACAAGGCTGCTGATGTCATCCACCTAGAAATACACCTCTGGAAAGGGTGTGGCACAATAATCTCTCTAGTGTGTCTTGTAACTGTGTACTGCTGTAGTGTGATAAAGTAGTTAGGTAGGTGTGCTAATCCCAGACATGGCAAGTATGTGTGTCTGTCTGACTCTGTCTGTGTAGAGAACAATGCTTTTTAGGGCACTCACACTGACTACAAGTCATTATACTCAACTTTGTCAAGGCTGCTGATGTCATCCTCCTAGAAATACACCTCTGCGAAAATTGTAGCCCAGTAATCTCTATAGCTTGTTCTGTAACTGCATACTGCTGTCGTGTGATAAAGTAGTTAGGTAGGTGTTCTAATCCTAGACATGGCAAGTGTGTGTGTGTGTGTGTGTGTGTGTGTGTGTGTGTGTGTGTGTGTGTGTGTGTGTGTGTGTGTGCACGTGTGTGTGCGCGTGTGTGTGTGTGTGTGTGTGCATGTGTGTGTGTGTGTGTGTGTGTGTGTGTGTGTGTGTGTGTGTGTGTGTGTGTGTATGTTTGTATGACACTTTCTGTGTACAGAACAATACTTTTTAGGGTACTCACACTGCCTACAAGTCATAAACTCAACTTTGGCAAGGCTGCTGATGTCATCCACCTAGAAATACACCTTTGGGAAAGTTGCAGCCCAGTAATCTCCATAGCATGTCCTGTAACTGCATAATGCTGTAGTGTGATAAAGTAGTTAGGTAGGTGTTCTATCCCAGATATGGCAAGTGTGTGTGTCTGTCTGTGTAGAGAGCAATTCTTTATAGGGTACTCACACTCCCTACAATTCATATGCTCAACTTTGGCAAGGCTGCTGATGTCACCCACCTAGAAATACACCTCTGGGAAGGCTATAGCCCAGTAATCTCTGTAGCACATGCCATAACTGACTACTACTGCAGTGTGATTTAGAACTGTGTTAGGGCTCCATCCCCACCCATGGCGGTGCTGGATGTTTTGTGTGTGCTACAATGTCTGTGTAGGGAGTTTGAAGACTAGTAGAGATGGATGAAGGCTGCCAGCCTCACCAGATATAATTGTGCAGATAATTTTATAATTTGTAAATGTGAAATGTTGCATTTTAAAAAATGTGGCAACATTGCCATATGCTGTAAAGAAAGCTAAGTCAAGCATTTCTTATTGGTCCTTTGAAATTAAAATTATTTCATCACTGCCTTTGATGTTTTACAAGTTGGCTCCAGTCCAGCTAGATGAAGGCTTCTTGTCTATTGTTTTAAGACTAAAGTTAATGACCAGAATTTTCATGTGAAATGTCCTTTATTGCTCTAAGTGTAAAAGAATTTAATGCAGCCTCTGTATGGCCTGGGAACCAGGAAGGTGTAAAAGATGATGTAATGTTTAGCAGAACTGCAGTTTCAATTTAAACAGTGAGAACCAGAGATTATTGAGCATTTTTTGTCTTGATATCCAACCTACAGCACTGCCTGTCGTCTTAAGTAAGTTATCTTAGAAGTGTGTTTCTTGTAGAAATAGCTAGGGCTATAAAGATTAGACTAGGTTTTTCTGTTATGTTAGAACTGTACTACTGAATTATTTTAAGTTTCTGTGTGATCCCTGAACTCTTGAATGGCACTGTGGTGTAGTAGTATTGTCTTGTGTTTTTAGTATTTATGTATTAAATACTTTTAAACCCTTTTCAACTGTGGCTGGTTTATGTAGCGATAATTAAGCTGTAGAGTATATTGCATTCTTATAAGTGATCCTGTAATAAGCTCTTCCAATAAGCCTTGATTGCTTAAGTTACACTACTATTGGATAATAATATTGCACAGTAATAATTGGACACCCTTTTAAGGGCCTTTGGGTAGCTGATAATTATTATCTGAAGGTGGCAGTAATTACTGCCATATAGTCTGGGTAAAGGGGCACAGCTGGAGAATCTGTGTCAGCCTTTCCCAGTAGTGTCTGTGAAGTTGTATAAATACTTATCTCAAGGTGTGTGTGTGTCAGCTACTTGGGCAGGGACACGAAACACTGGCTGGACAGAGAGGGTACTGGAGGTTAGCTAGGCTGAGATCTGGACCCTATAGCTGTGCCAGTGGGGAGTCTTACTGGGGACATGGAGAGCAGGGGAACAAGCAGCCACAGACTGACTGTGATCTCTGTGTGCACTTAAGGGAAATTGTACTTTACTGTGTGTATTTGTTATCCTTTCTTCTCATATGAGACACCCTCTCTGGTGGTAGTGGTGACAATTAAGGCTCCTTGATTGCTGGGCCAGGGCACGGGCGTCACAGGGAGCAATGCATTTTAGGCTAGTCACATGCAGTACATTTTAAATGGCCTACTTTGACAATCCTGCTGATGTCATTCATTGTGAAATACACTTTTGGGGAAGGGGTTTTCCACTAATCCCTGTGGTGCGTCCTATAGCTGCTTCATGCTGTCCTGAGATATAGACCTCTGTTAGGGGTTCTATACCCACACATGTCAGTTGTGGATGTTTTGTGTGTGTGCCACTTGGTAGAGAGCAATGCATTTTAGGATAGTCACACTCACTACAATTCGAATGTCCTACTTTGGCAATCCTGCTGATGTCATCCAATGTGATATAAACCTTTGGGGAAGGAGTACGCTAGTAATCTCTGTGGTGCATACTATAACTGCAGAGTGCTGTAGTGGAATAAACTAGTTAGGTAGGGGTTCTACTCCCACACATGGCAGGTGTGTGTTTGTAACTCGTATCCTGACTGGAGGTGGTTGCGAGTGTGTGACACCTGTGGCAAATCTGGAGCAGGTTTGCATATTTCTTATATGGAGGCCCTGCTATATATCACAATGTCCACCATACAGGGATAACAGATGTGAAATAGCTGAGAGGCTGGGGTGCAAAGCCATACCCATACATGTGACATCAAGGCCAGCAATCACAGTTAGCAACCCCACTATTACCCAGAGCATACTCTCAACCCATGTATCATAAAGATACACATGCCTAGGCAACAGCCAATATGTGGATAGTACACTGCATATTGGCCACTGATAGTAACTATGGAGTGATAGCAGTGGGCTACAGAGGGCATGGCACCCTGTCCATCAGTCCAGAATGCAAGTACATGCAGACAGTGCACCTCCACCATGCTGCGCAATGGACACCTGCAACACCTGTGGCGCCATCACATGTGACCCACAAATGACATACCATGCCTGACAACATACCCTGTATGGACAGATGCCACTGACACCAGGGAATGCTGTTAGCATGCTGTCAGTGTAGGTGCAGGGTAAACTTGCTGCCCATTACCAGTTCCTGCCACAGGTGGGCAAGGCTGGCACATCTGTTGATAATCTGTGTTCACAAAATAGGCCGGACACCCCAGGTACAGTTGCACATGTCACTGTACATATATGTGGAACATGCATTCCAGACACCATCCATGTCATGGACTAAGGAACACATACATGGCAAACAATGCACAGCATTGGCCACATACAATAGTCACCCAGGTGACTGGATGAGGGATACAATACCCACCTGTGTGGGCAAATGCAGAAACTACAGCCCTAAACCACAATGCAGACCATTGTCATGTGGCTTGATGCCAAGGTATACCCATCACCTAGTCTTGTATAGCTGTCTGGCACAGTCGACCACCACACACCCATGCAGGCATGAACCCATGATTGTTAGTACTGGTACCCTGTGTGTTTGTGTGTGTGTTGTATGGTATGTATGTTCACATCCAGTCTCACTACAACCCCCATTGGCATACTGAAGCATGCTGTCTGATGTCAGACACCTCCCCATACCCTTTGCCCATACAACCTCCGTATGACCCGTGTGGTGCATGTGATACCTGCACAGTGATGTGTTGTGGCAATCCCACTACTGATGAGTTGTAATCCTGCCCTGTCATGTGTGCCAATGTGTGTGTGTCCCTGTGAGAGTGTGGCTGTGTTGACATTGGCACCTGTTCATGTGGACAGGCATGTGTACATCACCTACTGTATAGCTACCGTATCCCTGTTGCAGATGTCTCTCACCATCACATATATGTTCTGAGGGCTCCATAACAGGTGGTGCATCCAATAACTGAATGGAACTGTAATAGCACAACATAGTTGTCAGGGGTTTGATACCCTGTGCTGATAGGTGTGTGACACAAACATGCTTAGGTTTTACGCTCTCACCCCTCCCTGACTTGTATTTGCCTCTGTCTGCCTCTCCCATTCCCTCTCTGGTGGATGTGCAGACCTACACCTGCTTTGCTTAGGCAGCAGAATGTGTATTTTAAGTGATGTTCATGATCAGCTGATGGCCTCTGCATGAATTGCAGCCCTCCCCTAGCTGATTGCATGTGGAACAGCTGTGGTAACATTCCCATAGCCAATTGCATGGAAACACACTCCAATATCTAGGAACATCATGCTGGTGTTGGCCCTTTTCATTCACTGTAAGCAGGAACTAGATCTGTGTTTGGCAAACATCATCTCAGATGGATTGGGGATTTACCTCTAACAACATACACTGTGGAAACAAGGCAACACACAGGAGGGGGATGTGCCTGACCTGACTACAGACTGTAAGTGCTGCTATACTGCATTTGGAGTAATGTTGGTTTAACAGTGTGTGTGTGTGGATATGGCTATCCTACATGTCTCAATACCAGCCATGTCAGTTCTATGTTTGTGAGGAATCCCCATCTGCAGGAAACAGATGTTTGGTGCCAGAGCCATGGGCTCAAGCTTAATGCCAAGCAATGTATAGTTATCCCCTTTGGAAATACCATGTAGACATGAATTACTACATAGGTGGCAGCACACTAACACAGAAAGTGTGCTGACAGACATAGGGACACAGGTGGACAGTGGTCTCACTTTCATTAACCACATTGCCACAACAATAAGGAAATCCTTCTATGTGGCACACCTCATCACTGAGGGCTTTACATCCAGAAAAAAAGGAGGTAATTGTCCCACTGTACTCATCCCTCATTACACCCAGTATACAGTACAATGCCCTGTTTGGTATGTACCTCACAAGACATCTGCGACAGCTGAGAAGGGAGTGGAAATACCTCACTATAAGAATCACAGGCCTAAACCAGATGGCCTATTCTGACCATCTAGGAAACCTCCAGCTATACTCTGTGGCATATCATCTACACAAAGGCTATCTCCGTGTAATATACAAGGCTATGTCAAACCCTGGGAAATGACATCTGTAATAAGTGTATGTACTGTCATGTACAGTACATGCGTCTATGTGCTGCCATTATGGTAGCAAAGAATTTTGAGTGTCATGTCTGGAACACACAAGTATCTGAGACCTGCACAGCACTGTTATCCATGTGAATGTGTTACATGCAAGGGGTAGCAATCCAGGGTACGTGCTGTCACACTGGCATGTAGTGTAACATATAAAGATGATATGTTCCTGGAATTCGACAACAGTTGACTGAAAACCACCACAGAAGATGTAAATCAGACCAGGAACAGGATTCTTGCACCAAACGATACTCTTTTATTGTAAAACCACAATAAATTGTTCAAAAGATGTTGAGCGCTTTCATCAATATACATATGACTTCCTCAGAACACCATATAGGAAGAAACAGTTCCCTTATAAATACAAAAAAACACCCTTTTTCTCTAATTATTCAATTAAAAGCTAACAGTGAATGACAATTAGTAATTAAATGCCTTCTATCTCAATGCAGCACCCTACACTGACTAAAATTCCTGTTACATCCCTCATGCTTATATTCAATATTAAATACTGAATACAATAATGAACAACAATAGTTAAAAATGAGTAGTAACTTACTAAATTCAACTACTGAAAAAACTACAATAAAAAATTGTATTTACTAGTAATAAAAAAACACAAACTATGTCCTATTGTTTTGTATAAAATGACTGCTTGTTACATTATATAGAAACATACACTATATGTATATATATGTCTCCTAAAGCCCATCAAGGGAATAATATTGAATAAAATAAATACAATACACTTATTACAAGTAAATATAGTGAGAATATACAACTATGTATGAACTGCTATCTAGTAATGAGCTCATCCAGGAATGACAAAATAAAAAATTATAATAATAAAAAATGAGTGCACTGTTGATATCAAATTATGTTCTAACTAATGGTTTAGTAGGGATCATTTCATTAAGTCCTGGTAATATACCTGCATTTAGTCTTATCTGCCACTTAATCTCCTTTTCACTCACTATAGCCCTAATATTTCCCCCTCTGGGGTTGTATGGTATCACTTCTAAAATAGCAAATTTAAAGTTATTACAATTTGGGCTATTGATAAGATGCCGAGATAGGGCATTGTTCACATCTTTTTTTCTAATGCAATACGTATGATCGTATATCCTATTCTTCAGACAACGATCCGTTTTCCCAACATAATAATTGTAGCATGTGTCACATATAGCCAAATATATTAAATGATGTGACAAACAATTACCAGGACTAAACCATACCTTGCTTCGTAAATTGTTGTTTAATGTAATAGTAGGTTCCTCAAAGATATACCTGCAGTAATTACAACGTCCACATTTTGTGGTACCCCCCTTAGATGTTTTTCTTTTCTTGTAATGACTAGTTGTAACTTCTATTATTCTCTTGATGTTATTTCCTGTTTTATATACAAAATGTGGCTTGGATGGTACTTTGTCTTTGATGGTAGGATCACTAATAAGTATATTCCAATTGGAAGTAATGATGTCTTTTACTTCTTTGGCATGTCTTCCATATTTCAATATGTATGCCTTTATATAGTTATCATAATCATTACTATCATTGGCATTATTACCCCTTTCCCTATTGTTCTGAAGGCCCATACCTAGTAGTGGTGGATATTTCTTGCCCCATTCCTCTGATGTATACATAATGATATCCTTAATCATAGCTGAGGGGTATCCCTTATCGGTAAATAAGCTGCCTATATATGCTAGTTCCTGCAACATACATTCCTTCACCGAGGTCATCCTGGCTGCTCTAATGCACTGCCCCTTGACGATACCTCGTTTGGTAGCATAGGAATGGGCACTATCATAATGTAAGTAGCCATTACTATAGGTATCCTTCCTATGTATACGTGACTGGAAAGTTTTCCCATCACTGTAAATGTAGACATCAAGGTAGTTGATCCCCACCACATCCATCTGATGTGTGAACTTAAGGTAATTAGTACTGTGATTGATATAATCAACAAAGTCAGTTAGTTTGTCCACATCTCCTTCCCATAGAATATAAATATCGTCCAGATATCGGACGTATCTTATAATATAGGACATCCATGTTGATTGTAAAACAGACTCGTTCTCCCAATCCAACAGTATGAGATTAGCGTATATGGGGGCACATGCCGCCCCTATAGCTATGCCAGTCCTCTGCCTATAGTACTCTCCCTCATAATAGATGTAGTTATTATCGAGTACTATGTCCATAAATTCAGTAAGTAGAGAAACTTCATCCAGTTCCAAACCACTGAAATTGTGTAAAGTATTCTGGAATCTACTTATACCATCGTTCCTGGGAATGCAGGAGAAAAGGTCCTTTATGTCAATTGTTACAAATACCAGGTTAGGACTCCACAGATGTTGTTTGAAAATTCCTAGGAATTCCCAGGAATCTTTCATAATATGCACTAGGGAATTGTACATATGTTTCAATCTGTGGTGTATAACTTTACCCATTGGGAATGCTTTACTGTTACTGCCTGAAATAATAGGTCTAAACGGGGGGTCCAAAGGATTTTTGTGTACCTTGGGGATCCCCGTAATTGTAGCTAGTATAGGAAATTCAATTTTGAGAAACCTGTAGGTTTCTTCATTTATTCTATTTTCTAACAAGTATTCTTCCAAATAAGAATTGATTCTACCATGAGCAATATTCACCTGGTTAAGTGAGGAAACTTCATATTGTGTGGAGTTATTTAACAATTCAAAAATTTTAGCTTTATATTTCTCTTGATCGTATAAAACTATTCCTTCCCCTTTGTCAGCTGACATGATTCTGATGTTTTGTTCACACAGTGAATCTATAACCGAACTTACTTGTTGTCTCATATATCGGTCTTGTTTATCATATTTATATTTCTTATAAAGTGAATAGAGTTCATTATTTGTCACATTTTCAAACGATGTCAATATATTGGACATAGGTGGAGTAAATGTGCTTTTCTTTCTTAAGTCACCTGTGTGTCCTATTGAAGTACCACTCTGGTTGAAAAATACCCCAAGATTTATTTTTCTCAAAAATAACTTGAATTCAACCATAGTATCTATCAAATCCAGAGATTTATCAGGTATGAATTTCTTTCCTTTAGAAAATGTTTGGAATAACTCGGGGGTAACTTCACACGAACTGTAATTATAAATTTTCACTTCCCCACTTGTATGAAGAATATTGTTAAATGTACAATCTTGACTAACATTAATGGTGGGGGTACTGTCCTGTCTGGCCCTGTGGATATAGTTGTCAAAAGCTACTGGGGATCTTATCTTTTTCTGTTCCACCTCTGTTTCCCCTTCCCCTTGTATTTCACCGTTTGCCAGACATTGCGTTCCCTCCCTCCTTCTAAAAAACATTCATCGTCAGATTGATATAAATGTACATTCTCATCTCTAACATACTTGTCATCCTTATAAATCTCCTCATTTCATTTGACATTCCACCTGTAAACAGTTCCTTTCTCATATTGGGACATATCTCTCTGTAATTTCCTACACTTTCTATCACAAACGTTTTTGCAGTTACTTTCAGCGTAATCAAATTGCTTACAGTAAAGCTTTTCCCATTGTGGGAATAATACATCCTTTTTGATTAATTTATTTAAATGTTCTACCTCCTGCAATAAACTACTTAGCTTAGAATCATTACAATTGACTATAAATTGCATAAATTGTTTGCCAAATCCATTAAACATATTGTTACACACTTCAATGTTCTCAACATTCATCTCTACCCCAATGGGTTCCTTAAAAAATCGAAGCCCCATAGGGACTATACCACTATCGATGCACTTATTTAAATACATATTGTCAACCTGGATAGTTTTGATTTTATTAAGTTTATTACCAAAACTAAAAATGAGCTCTTTTAAAGATGAAAAATGTTCATTGTCTTCATTACGTTTGTTCTTGGTATTATGAATATCGTTAAATTCATAAGACATGTGCATAAATCTATCAATATTGAAATTATATGCACCACTGTTGTCTCCCAAAGGAGAACTCTGTAAAACAGTACCTTTTGAATTCTTGCTCGTACCACCACTCGTTTTATCCTCAGCTGCATAAGTCCGTACTGGTGGCTGTCGTTTAGGCTTAGCCCCAGAAATTAGATAAATCGCTTCTTCATGTTGTCCAGTTGTAGCTGAAACATTAAGAGTACTTCTAGAGCTAGTTCCACATGCGTTTTCCATTTTCCTCGGTGTACAGCTCGACGGGAACGGAGATGAAAGCCTCCTCTGCCCATTCGGGATCTCCTCGTCGCTGCCGTTACCAATAGAGGACCGTGATGACGCAACAACGCTTTGCAAGTTAGGTTGCACCACATTAGCGTGTATTGTATTCGGCGGTGTTAATAATTCGATTAAACGAGTAAGTTCACCCTTAATGATGGCCATTTCAGAGTGAATCTTATCAACTTCTTCCCTTGTAACTGAAGTTGAAAGAGCAAAAGCCTCCTGCAAAGAATCCATACTGAAAACCGACAAATAAAGATGATATGTTCCTGGAATTCGACAACAGTTGACTGAAAACCACCACAGAAGATGTAAATCAGACCAGGAACAGGATTCTTGCACCAAACAATACTCTTTTATTGTAAAACCACAATAAATTGTTCAAAAGATGTTGAGCGCTTTCATCAATATACATATGACTTCCTCAGAACACCATATAGGAAGAAACAGTTCCCTTATAAATGCAAAAAAACCGCCCTTTTTCTCTAATTATTCAATTAAAAGCTAACAGTGAATGACAATTAGTAATTAAATGCCTTCTATCTCAATGCAGCACCCTACACTGACTAAAATTCCTGAATTTCCTATACTAGCTACAATTACGGGGATCCCCAAGGTACACAAAAATCCTTTGGACCCCCCGTTAAGACCTGTTATTTCAGGCAGTAACAGTAAAGCATTCCCAATGGGTAAAGTTATACACCACAGATTGAAACATATGTACAATTCCCTAGTGCATATTATGAAAGATTCCTGGGAATTCCTAGGAATTTTCAAACAACATCTGTGGAGTCCTAACCTGGTATTTGTAACAATTGACATAAAGGACCTTTTCTCCTGCATTCCCAGGAACGATGGTATAAGTAGATTCCAGAATAGTTTACACAATTTCAGTGGTTTGGAACTGGATGAAGTTTCTCTACTTACTGAATTTATGGATATAGTACTCGATAATAACTACATCTATTATGAGGGAGAGTACTATAGGCAGAGGACTGGCGTAGCTATGGGGGCGGCATGTGCCCCCATATACGCTAATCTCGTACTGTTGGATTGGGAGAATGAGTTTGTTTTACAATCAACGTGGATGTCCTATATTATAAGATACGTCCGATATCTGGACGATATTTTTATTCTATGGGAAGGAGATGTGGACAAACCAACTGACTTTGTTGATTATATCAATCACAGTACTAATTACCTTAAGTTCACACATCAGATGGATGTGGTGGGGATCAACTACCTTGATGTCTACATTTACAGTGATGGGAAAACTTTCCAGTCACGTATACATAGGAAGGATACCTATAGTAATGGCTACTTACATTATGATAGTGCCCATTCCTATGCTACCAAATGAGGTATCGTCAAGGGGCAGTGCATTAGAGCGGCCAGGATGACCTCGGTGAAGGAATGTATGTTGCAGGAACTAGCATATTTAGGCAGCTTATTTACCGATAAGGGATACCCCTCAGCTATGATTAAGGATATCATTATGTATACATCAGAGGAATGGGGCAAGAAATATCCACCACTACTAGGTATGGGCCTTCAGAACAATAGGGAAAGGGGTAATAATGCCAATGATAGTAATGATTATGATAACTATATAAAGGCATACATATTGAAATATGGAAGGCACGCCAAAGAAGTAAAAGACATCATTACTTCCAATTGGAATATACTTACTAGTGATCCTACCATCAAAGACAAAGTACCATCCAAGCCACATTTTGTATATAAAACAGGAAATAACATCAAGAGAATAATAGAAGTTACAACTAGTCATTACAAGAAAAGAAAAACATCTAAGGGGGGTACCACAAAATGTGGACGTTGTAATTACTGCAGGTATATCTTTGAGGAACCTACTATTACATTAAACAACAATTTACGAAGCAAGGTATGGTTTAGTCCTGGTAATTGTTTGTCACAACATTTAATATATTTGGCTATATGTGACACATGCTACAATTATTATGTTGGGAAAATGGATCGTTGTCTGAAGAATAGGATATACGATCATACGTATTGCATTAGAAAAAAAGATGTGAACAATGCCCTATCTCGGCATCTTATCAATAGCCCAAATTGTAATAACTTTAAATTTGCTATTTTAGAAGTGATACCATACAACCCCAGAGGGGGAAATATTAGGGCTATAGTGAGTGAAAAGGAGATTAAGTGGCAGATAAGACTAAATGCAGGTATATTACCAGGACTTAATGAAATGATCCCTACTAAACCATTAGTTAGAACATAATTTGATATCAACAGTGCACTCATTTTTTATTATTATAATTTTTTATTTTGTCATTCCTGGATGAGCTCATTACTAGATAGCAGTTCATACATAGTTGTATATTCTCACTATATTTACTTGTAATAAGTGTATTGTATTTATTTTATTCAATATTATTCCCTTGATGGGCTTTAGGAGACATATATATACATATAGTATATGTTTCTATATAATGTAGCAAGCAGTCATTTTGTACAAAACAATAGGACATAGTTTGTGTTTTTTTTATTACTAGTAAATACAAATTTTTATTGTAGTTTTTTTCAGTAGTTGAATTTAGTAAGTTACTACTCATTTTTAATTATTGTTGTTCATTATTGTATTCAGTATTTAATATTGAATATAAGCATGAGGGATGTAACAGGAATTTTAGTCAGTGTAGGGTGCTGCATTGAGATAGAAGGCATTTAATTACTAATTGTCATTCACTGTTAGCTTTTAATTGAATAATTAGAGAAAAAGGGCGTTTTTTGTATTTATAAGGGAACTGTTTCTTCCTATATGGTGTTCTGAGGAAGTCATATGTATATTGATGAAAGCGCTCAACATCTTTTGAACAATTTATTGTGGTTTTACAATAAAAGAGTATCGTTTGGTGCAAGAATCCTGTTCCTGGTCTGATTTACATCTTCTGTGGTGGTTTTCAGTCAAATGTAGTGTAACATGGCGTTACTACTGTTGACAGTGCTGTCCCAGGCAAGGGTAGAGTGCTAACATTACTACTGACAACACGGAACATGACAGTGAGGCCTCAGTGCAGCTATGCCAGCAGGTGTGCTTGCTGTCAGTAGTAATGTTAGCATTACTTGTTCCTGGTGTGTGGGCTGTGTCACCGTATATATCCCCTAATGGGTAATAATCAGACATGTGGAATGTAACTGTAGAGTACCGTCTGTACAGCACATGGTAGTGAGGGCTTACAACATGTAGTAATGGCATACATATTGTTGTCAAACAACCATCTGTTGACACATTCATCCTACTGCATAGCTACTCACCAAACTGGTGTCTGTCAGTCCCTCTACAGATGTGCAGATGGCAGGTATCCAGCTGGGATATGTACAGACAACCTATGCTTGATTGACACTGACATGTCTGGCCAGCTGTGTACTACCTGTCACATATAGGAAACACCCTGTATGGGCCACATGCCATGGGTACCTATACTACACTACCACATTCAACTGAACATGCATGGGTACAGGTCTCCATCACAGATACTAACCATGTGTTGTAATACATGTTGCATACATGTCAACTGGATCACCTCAGTGGCTATGTGCAGAAGGCACCCAGAGGATTGGCTGATGCATGTCACCCTCACCCTGTCAGTCACTAATGTGGTGTCTGTCGATAGATTTCCTTCTGGCACATGGCAGGTGGCATGATACCAATGTACACACACCCTCTATATATCCAAACTCTCCATGGACAATATCCAGGTACACAGCTATGACCACCTGCAGCAATGCACCACAGTACTGACACATGTACGTGTGCATTATTGAGGATAGCAGTGTTTGTGTGTTAGTACACCTGTAGTTGGGAATTCCATGACAGCCTTCACAACCACCTCATCTCCCATTGCCATAGCCAGATGTGGCCGCTGCTGTATTGGACATGACATGTACCCTGTTACACTCCTCTCCCTAACAGCTACATGTGCCTTGCAGTACCATTACAACAGTGTTGTACAAATGGGTCGATAGGCATGGGAAACCCATTGAGGTCTGCCAAGTGTGTGTATGTGTACATGCCTGCATATCTGTAGGGTACACCATTCCAAGGCCACATACTCCTATTACACTACACATTGCCACACAGTAGTAGTACAGATAGTGTTGTCATTGCCCATAGGTGAGGAATCACAATGCAATACCCTACCATGCCTGGGGCATGTGCATTACATGCATATCCCTGTAGTACCACTGTTGTGATATACAATGGGTTGTATTGCCATCGTGGGCAATGTGTGATAGTGGGTATGTCAAAGTGTTATAATGGGTTCCAGTGTGTATAATATCGATTGGGGAATGTGGGTGCTGTATACACTTTTATTACACCATGGTACACCCAGTATGTGTCCCACGTACCACTTTCTGGTGACCACTGTCATCATCCACCATACAGGTAGCTGATACCACAATACAGCCCAGTTATGCATGTGCTGTGTGCAGCCTACATGTAACACATTTGACACATGGACTAGTTAGATAGCACCAATAAGCCCAGGTCTCTAAGATGTGTGTCTGCCTGTTATGTGTTTGTCAATGTGTATATGATGGCATGACACACTTTGTATTCTCCATATACAACCATTAAATCCCCCATTACCATATTGTACATGTCTGTGGATGTTCTGCATGTAACATGTAACCTGGTACACACCACACCCTAAACTTTGTGTGGTGTGTGCATTGAAAGCCACACAGTTCAATAGCACTACATATCTAGGTAGGGGTCTAGTCACAGTGTTGCTAAGTAAGGATGTGCGTGTATGTTGGATGGGTTAACATAAGGTTACAGATTATACATATCCCGGTGGGTCACCTCTCAATGTGGCACAGGCAATAACTGTTATAAAAACCTGTCACATGTGTGCAACTGTACCCTGGATATGTCATGACCGTGGTGTCACCACAGTGCCATAACCCTTGTGGAATATGACTGCAAACCATCCTCCTGCTGACACATGTACAGCTACAACACAAATGGATAACATTATGGAGATCACAATCAATCAGTGTTACTAACAGCTGAAATGCATCATAGCTGAATGGCTACACTACCTGACATGTATGGATTACACATTACCCCTGACAACATCTTACACTGCAGTACATTGCAGCACTCTATTACAGTCACCGTGTGCATCAGAACCGTACTAGCCTGTCCCTGCATCGATGTTATGGATGACAGGGATGTGGCACAGGTATCATCATATGCACAGGGTGTGTTGCTGGTTTGCCAGAGGCCGAGGGTGGTCCATACATTTGACACCATGTGTGTGGGTGAGGGCTGTAATTCTTTGATTGAGGTGTGGTGATAGGTTCATAGGTTCATAGGTTCATACTAGGCTATCTGCCCTAGGGCATTTATAAGCCTAGCCAGAATGTGTTTGGCTTTCGCCACCCATTTTAATTTTATTTTGCTATGCCCTTTTTCGAGGTTAGTATACTGTGCCTCTGTCTAACAGTGACACAGAGGTGATAGCTGGGGTAAACCTACGATCTCCCATCCACTCATCAAGATTCCTCTTGAAGAGAGTCAATGAGGGACTCTGCCTAACCTGGACTGGGATTTTATTCCAGAGTGAAGGGAGCCTCTGGGTTATGAATCTGTCCCTCCAGCATGTCCTATTTATTTCAGTGCTGAGGTTCAAGTCTCTCGAGCACGTAGCTCGATGGGATTTGGATTTTCTGAGTTGCAGCATGTCCATTAATTCCGGTTGGACATGGCTTTATACGTCAGGCACAGATCGCCTCTGAACAGGCGGTATGCCACTGAGTAGAACTGGAGTTTCTTTAACCGGGCAGCATATGGCATCTGTTTGAGCCCTTTGATCCTCTTGGTGAGGTACTTTTGGGGTCTTTCCAGTTGCTGCAGGTGTCTGGTAAGGTACATCCCAAAATGGGCATTGTACTCAATTATGGGCCTGATGAGGGATGAGTAAAGAGGCACGATGACCTCCCCTGATCTAGATGTGAATCCCTTCATGATTAGGTGGGCTATATAAAATGTTTTTCTAACCACTTTGGACACGTGGTTGTCAAATGAGAGATTGCTATCAACTTGGGTCCCCAGGTCCCTAATTACTTCTTCTGTACTTAATGGATTTCCACCTATGTGGTAATTTGTGGGCACTTTGTTTTTGCCAAAGGGGATGACTATACACTTTTTGGCATTTAGCTTGAGGCCATGGTTCTGGCACCAGTTCTCTGTTTCTATGAGGCCCTTTTGGAGGATGCTTGTGTTGGCTGGAGAGTCGATTATGGCGCCCAGTTTGCAGTCATCTGCGAACTTGGTCAGCCACAGTCCTTCCATGTTGGCCTGTACCTCCGAGAAATATATACCGAACAAGAGAGGTCCCAGGACTGAGCCTTGTGGGACACCACTTGTAACTGGTTTGGAGTCTGACATGGCTCCAGCAATTCTAACCATGTGGGTTCTGTCCTTGAGCCAGTTTGCAATCCATCTAGTGACATAGGGGTTTCTATTTAAGCTGGTGAGCTTATCTATGATGCCCGCGTGGGGTATTGTATCGAAGGCTTTTGCGAGGTCCAGGTAGGCTGTGTGGACCACCTTCCCCTCATCAATGGCCTTGGTGACTGTTTCAAAGAAATCAACCAGGTTTAAGAGGCAGGATCTGCCCTTAACAAAGCCGAACTGGGTAGGATCCAGTGTTTGTAGGTCCCCAATATCTTTATTTATGAGGTCCATGATGATCCTTTCCATAGCTTTGCAGACCAAGCTAGTCAGGCATATGGGGCGATAGTTTCCAGGATCCGTTGAGGCACCACCTTTATGGAGAGGGACCACTGTTGCTGTATGCCACTCTTTGCACACATATCCTGTAGTAAGGCTGAGATTGAACAGTAGTTTTATGTTTGGGTTTAGCTCTTCTTGGATTTCATGTAGGACGCAGCCCAGGACACCATCTGGTCCCATTGATGCTGTGTGTTTTGCTTTGGAGAGGGCGGCTCTTACCTGAGCATCTGAGATGTCAGGGGGGCAGCACTCTTCTGGGATAGATATTTGCCCTTTTGGTGGGAGGAGAAGTTTGCGCTGAACCTGTCAGCTAGGATGTTGGCAATGTCTGTGGGTTTGGTGTATTTTTTGTCATTTTGGACTAATTCTGAGCATATCTGGGAATTACCACACAGGTTCCTAACATAACTAAAGAAAGCCTTGTGATTATCCTTAGTGTCCTGTGCAATTTTTCTCTCGAAGCTGGCCTTAGACAATTTTATGTGTGCCCGTAGTTTTTTGCTAATACTGATCAGTGATGCCTTCCCTTTTTGAGATTTTGCTTTATCATTTAGTAGCTTCCTCCTTCTATTGTATAGTTTGTTTATGGCTGGGGTCCACCAGACAGGACGTCTGCCTTTGGAGGATTGGGTCTTTGTTTTATTTGGGATCGCATGATCCATGCATTCCTGAAGGTGTTCATAGAATGCGTTTATAAAGGATTCTGCGGTCTGGGCCGTATTTTCCACAGGCCCGGGGGTTTTGAAGGATTCCAACTCAGTTTTGAGGAGTGTAAAATTTGCTTTAGAGAAGTTTTTCACTGTGGTTTTCTGGGCAAGGGGTGGGGTCGGGATGTGAATATCCAGTGAGATTAGTTTATGGTCTGATCTTACCAGTGAGGGATACACTTCTGGTCTGGAGCATAGAGTCCCCATGTTGGTGATGATCAGGTCCAGTATGTTTTCCCCTCTTGTGGGAGTGGTAACAAGTTGTTCCATAGCATTTGAGTTTATAAATTCTAGGAACCTTTGGGCTAGGGGTGTTGGAGCTAGAGTAATGCTCCCAGTCTATGTTTGGGTAGTTGAAGTCGCCCAATATAATGGTGTTTGGAGAGACCTTCATATTTTCCAGTGTTCTCAGGAAGGCCGAGTGGGGTTCCTGGGTTTGGGAGGGTGGTCTGTAGCAGGCTATAAACTGGAAGGCAGTTTTACCCACTGTTAGTTGCACATGGATAGTCTCTGATGCTTCGTGCTTTGCCACCAACCTGGAGGTGTGGGCATCTTTGATGAATATCGATACTCCCCTCCTTTTGTGGTTCGTCCAAGTTTTGGGGCCGAAAAGCATGGTATGAGGTATAACCTGGTAGTGCTGGGGTGCTCTCGGGAGCCCTGAACCAGGTTTCTGTTACTGCACAGATATCGATGTTCTCCATGCTAAGGAGAGTTTCGAGTGCATGCATCTTGAGGTTTAGACTTCTGGCGTTGAGTAGCATTACTCTTAGTTTCTTATCCCTTGTGATACCTATGGAGGTGGGTTTGTCTTTTGAGCCCTGCCTAAAAAAGGCACTATGGGGGTAGCAAGAGCCTTTGCCAATATCCGAAAGCCCAGGGTGATGTGGTGTTTCTCAGTGTGGGGTTGCCCTAGGTGTGTTTGCATAGTGTGTGGGTAAGCATGCACACAGTTCTGCCATGTGGCTACCCTATACAGGTGTTTTTGGACAGCTGCAGACCATACCTGGCAGGGTGTGCAGTTCACCTCCTTCAGCCATGGACACGCTGACTGCACCTGCCAGGGGTTCCTTGGGCACGTGCAGGTACAGATCTTGATGTGCTACTCTCCTCTGATGACAGATGTCCTCTGGAACCATGTCCCACCTGGGACTGGCTAGAGCCACGTGCACAAGGCCTGCTGTGGTGTGGACAGCACCCCCAGTGGTGTGCTTGGGCTGGTACTGCCACTACAGGAGTGCCTTGCATCCTAGCACATCCACGTTGATCACCAGATAGGTTCATAGGTTGGTACTAGGTTATCGGCCCAAGGGCCTATGCAAGCCTAGCCATAACAATTCCCTGGATATTTCTTCCCACAATATTTACTTCTCTGGACCCCTGTCTAGCAGGGCGACTGACATGATTGCTGGGGTGAATTTCCTATCTCCTATCCAATCATCAAGGTTCCTTTTGAAGAGGGCCAATGAGGCGTTCTGCTTGACATGTATGGGCATTCTATTCCAGAGTATGGGGAGCCTCTAGGTCAGGAACCTATCCCTCCAGCATGTTTTGTTCATTATGATGACAAGGTTTAGATCCATGGCTCTGAGGGATTGGGACTTCTTTAAGTGGAGCATATTCAACAGCTCAGGGTTTGACATGGCCTTGTATGTTAAGCAGAGATAGCCTCTGAGTAGACAATATGCCACAGAGTATAGCTGGAGTTTTTTTAGATGGTCAGCATATGGCATCTACTTTAGGCCTGTGATTCTTTTAGAGAGGTATTTCTGTGGCCTTTCCAGCTGTTGCAGATGTCTTGTGAGGTACATACCAAACGGGGCATTATACTCTATAATGGGTCTAATGAGGGATGAGTACAGTGGGACAATGACCTCCTTTTTTATGGATGAAAAGCCCTTAGTGATGAGGTGTGCCACATAGAAAGATTTCCTGACTGTTAGGGTGATGTGGTTATCGAAAGTGAGACCACTGTCCACCTGTGTCCCCAAGTCTCTCATCACACTTTCAGTGTTTAGTGTCCTGCCACCTATGTGGTAATTCATGGGTACATGTTTCTTTTCCAAAGGGGATAACTATACATTTCTTGGCATTAAGCTTGAGCCCATGGCTCTGGCACCAGGTATCTGTTTCTGTAAGGCCCTTTTGTAGAATATCCGCATCATTTGGCGATTCAATAATGGCTCCCAGTTTGCAGTCATCTGCAAACTTTGTTAGCCAGAGTCCCTTAGTGTTGGCCTGTACGTCAGAGAAGTAGATGCCAAACAAGAGTGGTCCCAGGACTGAACCCTGAGGTACTCCAGCTGTCACTTGTCTGGAGCTAGATTTGGAGTCAGCTACTTTTACAATCTGGATTCTGTCAGTAAGCCAGTTGGCAACCCATCGAGTGACGTAGGGATTTATACCCAGCTTAGTAAGTTTATCTATGATACAAGAGTGGGAGATGGTGTCGAAGGACTTGGCGAGGTCCAGATAGGCTGCGTGGACCACCTTACCCTTGTCCACAACTCTGGAGACTGATTCGAAGAAGTCAATCAGATTCAGGAGACAAAATCGGCCCTTCACAAACCCAAACTGGGTGGGGTCCAGTGTTTGAAGGTTGCCAGTGCCTTTGTTTATAAGTTCTATGATAATGCGTTCCATGCCCTTGCAGATCTTCCTTGTCAGACTGATGGGATGATAGTTCCCGGGATTCAAGGCGGATCCTCCGTTGTGGAGTGAGATAACTGTAGCTGTGCGCCACTCAGTGAGCATGAAGCCTGAGGTGAGGCTATGATTAAACATGACACTTAGGTGAGGTGCCGGTTCATTTTGAAGTTCATGTAGTACACAGCCTGGGATGTCATCTGGTCCCATGGATGCTGTATTCTTAGCTTTGGAGAGTGCGGTTTCTACCTGTATGGCTGTGATTATCAGAATTTGGCAATCTTTTGGTATTGAGATGGGCCATTTAGGGGGTGAGAGGGGGGTGACGTTGGCACTAAATCGATCTGCCAGGATATTGGCAATATCCTTGGGATCAGTATATTTAATGCCATTCTGTTGTAGCTCAGAGCAGATCTGAGCAGTGCCATTTAGATTCTTGACATAACTATAGAATGCCTTGTGGTTGTCTTTGGAATCTTTGGCAATTTTATTTTCGTAACTAGCTTTTGAGGATTTTATGAGGGATCTCAGCTTCTTACTTAGACTGGTAAGGGAGTTTTTTGCATCCTGGGATTTTCCTCTTTTCTGCAACAGTTTCTTCCTTCTGTTGTATAGTTTGTTTATAGCAGGGGACCACCATATTGGCTTCCTTTTTTCAGAGAAGAGCATGTTGGTTCTATTTGGGATGGCACAATTCATGCACGAGTGGATGTGCTCATACAGTGCCTTAGTGTAGGATTCTGCAGTCGAACTTCCAGATCCCGTCTGCATGGGTGTTGTGAAGTTTGTCACTTCTGACTTCAGTAGCATGAAGTTGGCTTTGGAGAAGTTTTTTAAGGTGGTTTCCTTATTGGGGGGGTGAGGGTGGATGTCAAAGGTGATTTGCTTATGGTCAGACCTGACCAATGAGGGGGTGACCACTGGTGTGGAGCATCTATCTCCCATGTTGGTAATGACCCGGTTATTGGAGCCCCTGGTGGGACAATGGATTAGTTGATCCAGGGCATTGGACTTTATGAATTCTAAGAACCGTTGGGAAAAGTAGTTGGTACCCAAGTAGTTTTCCTAATTAATGGCAGGGTAGTTGAAATCACCCAGTATTAGGGTGTTTGGTTGTATCTTAATATTTTCCAGTATGTCTAGAAAGGTGTAGTGAGAATCTTGGGGCATGGTGGGGGATCTGTAGCAAGCTACAATTTGGATTGCAGTCTTACCTAGTGCTATTTGTACCTGTAGAATTTCAGATGCATTGTGCTGGGCAACTAGCCTGGAGGTGTGAATATCCTTGGTGAATATGGACACTCCTCCACCTTTAGTGTTTTGGTCTTGGTTTTGTGGCCGAAAAGTGTGGTAAGAATTGTAGCCTGGTATTGCAGAGGTGCTCTCTGGAGCCTTGAATCAGGTCTCAGTTACTGCACAGATATCAATGTTCTCCATTTTTAGGAGTGCCTCGAGAGAGTGCATTTTGAGGTTTAGACTTCTAGTATTGAGTAGCATTACCTTCAGATTTTGCATGCTTGTATCTGTTACGGTGGTGGTTTTATCCTTTGAACCTTGCCTAAAAAAGGCACTATAGGGGTGGCAAGAGCTTTAGCCAGTAACCTGAATACCAGGGGTGATAGGTGCAAACAATCTCTGGCAAAGCATCGTGGTTTGTCAATCATGCCTTCCCAGGCAGACAAATACTGGATCCCCTTTGAATGACACCAGAAGCTTAGCCAATTGTTGAAGTCAATCATTTTGCCCTTATACTGTGGTATCATTCTGGGTGAAGGCAGGATGCTACTCAGGGCTAGGGTCATACCTGCCTGGGTCACATGATCCAAGAGCTCTTCCATGTCCCTTTTCATGTAGTCCAGGGAGGTACGTCTCAAGTCATTCACTCCAGCATGGACAATGACAGAGTCGTATTTGTACTTGTTGTGGAGTGACTTGAGTGCATGCATTATGTGGCAGATCCTGGCACCCGACAGGCAGCTGACTGTAAATTTCTCCTTGTTCAGCCTAGTGAGATGCTGGTGTTTCTGGCCTATGTCCACACGGCCGTCGCATGACTCCCACTACATTTTCAAGCACAGACATACCACGGTCGAGGAGGCCCACCATCTCACCCCCACCATCTATCCATGATCTCATTATGTTCACAGAGGGCAGCAGAAGGTTCACGGATGTTGTCACTTACAGATGAGAAAGCAGCCCTTTGCAGCCTTAGGCCCTGTCTGGTGTGATTTCCATATGTGCCTGTGTCTCCATGACAGCTTGAAACATGCTCCTGGTGGTACCAGTTGTGGTGCCTCTGCCAGGGGCATGATGACCAGCGGCCATCCCACGAGCACCATGGTACATCTGCCTATGTTATGTCTTGCCGGATATCTGGCTATGCCGACTGTGACCCGACACAGTTGGCATGGAAACCAAACTCTCTTGGTCACCGGCACCAACTGCCAACTGTCACTCTGCTATGGCCACTTGTGATGGGGTGTATATGGGCACTGTAACAGTGTGTGGGCTTGGGGTGGCTAGCAGGGTGATGACAAATGATGGCGTAGTGTCAGCCTCTTGCAACCCCGCCTGTGCCTCAACAGTACCAGTATCATCATCACTGGTGTCTGTATGGACACCAACCTCAGATTGCATGCAGAAGGGAACGTGACCCACCTCGCCACCTGTGGGGGAAACAAACACACACTTTAAGACCTGTAAAGCATTGCATAACAGTACAAACATTTACACACACGCACACACACAAACACACACACACACACACACACACACACACACACACACACACACTGGCAGTTTACCTTACAACCTCCCAGTCCCTGGGTTTACAGACAGTCTTAAATTCAGTTACATATGTTCCCCATCCTGCATGGCACTTGCTAACATACACTCATTAATACTACCCATTAACATATCATTCCTCTCCATGCTTACATGTGTCATCACAACACATGACCTGTTACTCCATCACCTCCCTGACTTGAGTGGAGTAGGTTGTACATGGCCTCACTGCTGTCATCCAGTGTTAACCCTGTGTATGTCCAGTCATGGTGTACATGGCCCTTATATGGTTGGGGCTGCTACATTCACTACATATTTCACACACCGGAGTCTCATACTACAGTCTTGCTCAGTCCATGCCACATCTGCTGCACAATCAACCTATCATGTGGACAACAATAATATCTGGATACACTCACTGGTGTGTTCTGGTAATTCCCCATTACATTATTAGTGCTGCATACGTAGGTAGTTGGTTATCTATCTGCTGATGGCAATATGATGTGTATACCTGGTGTGTACTTTCCCTCCCAATGTATGTTCCATTATACAGACCTTGTTATGCTATCAGCTGTCCTGTGTTCACATATCAGACAAGTTGTCCTGGTGTTTCATGTGTCACTCCATGTCCATGTACGGCACAATCCCAAGAAGAAGTACTACTATGTGAATGTGATCAACCCCACAATCAACTCTGCATACATAGACACCCACACAAACAGACACACATGTACACACACATCTGACATGCATCGACCACACTCCACTCCACCAGATTGCACTTACAGACACAATCAACACACACTCACCCCCCACACACACCACCATGTGAGGTTGCACAACTTTTGTACACACAGTCCTCCCATTACCCTTCTGTCAGCCTGCATTACATATGGTACTCTACAGCATGCAGTGCAACTATAGTGACTTCATGCTAGTACCAGTATACATGTGTGTGATGCATGGGCTGCATTGGTAGGTGATGGTCCTTCCCCTTGATAACACTGCAACCATGTACAAGGTGTTACTGTGGACCTGTTCTGCACCCTGCCTTGTACTGTGCACCATATCTCACAGGTGTACAAACCATTGCTGCATGTGTAGTACTGTGTCAGTTATGTCAGCTCCAATGCTCACAGCCCCTTTGTGTTTGAGCAACTCATACCTGGGATGATATGTCAACAGATGTAATTTGTGAATGCCTGATGTCTGGTTTACAGATCACAACATCAGCAGTGCATGTATGACCAATACAAGACTATTACACTGACAACTGCCAGATCTTACCATGGCTAAGGGGGAGGGTGCCCTAGACATGTCCCACAACTCTGCATGGTTGCAAGGTCTACTCATGTGCGCATCCCTTGGAGTTCACACACTGCTGTCACTATTGCTGTGGAGTCAGGGTTATGTCTGCCACAGTTACTGAACCTGACTGTATGCAGATGCAGCCATTCTTAGAATATGTAGGATCCCTGCTGCAGTGCACTGCTGTGTCATGATGACACACCCTCCCCACCTCCAGCATGTTTGCAGATGCTTGACAACTATGGCCTACACTTGTCAGTTTGTAGTGTCCCAAGAATGGGACACTACATGCAACAGCCTACTACCAGCTAATTATGTGGACCACAGTACTATGTTATGACATAGTGTCGATCTGTAGCAGTTGCTATAGTAATACAGGTATATTTACAGTTGTAGCACCATATGAGGGTGTTGTTTCACACATATCCCTACTGTAGACCATGTGTCTCACCATTCATCTAACCCCTGTGGACACATTTCACAATGACAGGATGTTAGTTATCTTGCATGTGTTTGTTGTACCATTCCAATACCCCATCATGGTCTCCACTGTGATGCAGTGCATTTCACAGCAATGAAATGTGAACGTATACAGTATGCAGTATGGGTAGGTGTGTTAGGTGTGTGCATGGAATATCCCATAGCTATTACATGCCTGGTGTATTGTCAAGCATGAACATGAACCATACTCACTGGCTACAGGCTGCTGCCTTGGTGGTATCCTGGAGAGACCTACATAAGAGGTGAGAGAGTTGATGTCAGTGGCCACAGCTGTGGCATTCATAAAGGGTGAGTGCAGCATTATGGTACATCAACAGTACAAGTCCACAATACTACAGCTTATGCACAACTGTTTATTACTACTACACAGCAATAGACTATGTATATGATATCTCAGATATGCATGACCTACCTATACACATGTGGATGCATACACAAGAGTGATCTAATGATATGCCCTGGGGCCTTACCTGCATGGTCCTCAGCCAGTGTGTTGGTGGCACCCACCTCCACAATGCTCGCTGCCAGTTGTTGGTTCTGCAGGAAGGAAGGTGCCACAAGGCTTCTGAGAAGCTCCTTCACACGAGTCAGGGGTGGATGGACGGCATGCCCCCCACCTGTTGTGAGGTGGTCCCCCCATACGGCAGCTGCACGCCAATGTACATGGTGAAGCAGGTCAGTGCAATGATGCCGGACCTGCTCATAACTGTGGTTTTGCAGGCCGACATCATTGACCCTGTGGACTAGATGGTTCCACAGAATGGTCCTCTCCTGTTGATCATGGGCTGTCCTGCCAAAAAGTAGCAGGTAATGCTGTATCAGGTGTGCCACAATTACCTCAGTTTCTGCAGCACTGAACGCTGGTAATCTGGCATGAGACATCTTCCCTGAAAGACATAACGATGGAAACAGGTATGAGCACCTCATACAGCAGGGTTACCATAGTTCTTGATACACATCTCTGTCTCACCCCACCATATCAGCTACAATAAACCATTCACACAATGCAATTGGTATGTCGACAGCTTACCTACCTTTGGGACATATGTTGCATTGTACCACGCTTTGTGCTATGTTTTTGTACCACGCTTTGTGCTATGTGTTTGTAACCATGTTCCCTGTGGGGACACTATCTTTTCTGGCCTGTTACAGACTATTTCCCCTGCATGCCATCAACAGTGCCACTATGGTTCCACATGTGCATGTGGTATGCATGCTATGTGATTGCTGCACATCTGCCATTCTGTGCTATTGGGGATATCTATGCATGCTGTTGGACATGTTCCAGGATTGTGTTAACTATTACAGCCCACATATGTTCCATAACAGTAACACAATTGCATGTGTAGGGGTTAGTTGCCAGCAGAACCACTTCCCCCACCTCATCTGGCATTGTTACCAGGCCACATCACATCTGGGACCCACCATGGGACCTTATCATCTACTAGTCCTGCACTACCTTCAGATGGAACCACCTCAGGAGATGGTGCCCCCCCCCCACGAGCACACACAAACACAACCCTGTCACCCAAAGTCAGGTCCAGGGTCTAATGCATAGAGAGCTCCACGGAGACATGGGGGACTTGCTACATCTCCTGGAGCCCTGCAGTACACATACACAGGGTGGACATGCTTGTTCCTCCTGCACAGCCCACAGCCCAAGCACCTTTATGACCATGTAGATGCTGTCGAGACTGTCCATGGGTGGAGACCTTGGTCCCATTGCTTCCATATGGGGGCTCAATGGCATACACATTCCAAACAATACTCCCCATCCACGGTGTTTACACACCACATGTGTCATATACCAGCCCTGTATGCTGTCTTTTCTGTCTGCAGACCCAACTTACATACCACAATTTGCCTACTAGCCTTTGCCAACTTACAAATCCCACCTTCACGAACATATGTGATGTTTTCTCAACATGGGTTACACATCACACGTCAAAGTCTATTTTGCACCTATGTACAGCTCTGTATATATATATATATATATATATATATATATATATATATATATATATATATATATATATATATATATATATATATATATATATATATATATATATATATATATATATATATATATATATATATATATATATATATGATATGTGTGATGTTCTCTCACACATATCATGGAAGGGACATGTATTTACACACACACACATACATATATATATATATATATATATATATGTGTGTGTGTGTGTGTGTGTGTGTGTGTGTGTGTATAAATATGTAGAAGAATTATGTTATGTGTGTGTGTGTGTTTGTATATATGTAGACATACACGTATACACACACACACACACACATATATATATATATATATATATATATCTATATATATATATATATATATATATATATATATATATATATATATATATATATACATATATGTGTAGATATATATTGTGGGTTGTTTATATACCTATAGCTGTATGAGTGTCTGTATATCTGTAGACATACATGTCTAATTATATATCACACATATATTTATCTATATGTTGGGTGCTAACAGACATCTGGTCCACACTCTGTAACTCTCTTTCCTTCACAGCTGCAATGTTCTGCCTTGCTGCAACACAGACAGGTGTCACATATGAACACAGATTAACATTAGGGTGGTATATATGGTGACAGATTGCAGGTAAACCTATTATACACCTATGGTATTTGTGAATGCTACATTACACATTAACATGATTGTCCTACAAGTGGTGTGCTCTGACACCCATGTGTCTATCATGACGGCAGTACTTCCCCCACCAACTACTGCCCACACTAATGGTTCCCTATTAAAATTGCGAAGGTCCACTTACCCAAATATAGAAATGTCAACACATATACATCGAAACGTGAAAACACAGATCGTCCTGAAGCACGAAATCCGAAATGTCGAATTGTCATGGTTGGTCCTTCTGCGGTATAGTTTTGTAAGGTAAGTGTGCGATAGTTACGGACCTTAGGGTTAGGGTGCGGGTTAAGGTAAGTGTATAGATAGTAATAGTGTACGATAGTTATAGACCTTAGGGTTAGGGTGCGGGTTAAGGTAAGAGCATAGATAGTAATGTATGTAAGGTTTAGTGTAGGGTTAGAAGTAGGGTTTTGGTTAGTGCATGTGGTTTATTTATTTTGTTTGGGTAGGTAGTATGTAGCGAGTGGTGGGGTTGGACAACTATGACGGTTCGAGATTTTGAATTTCACGGTTTAGGGTGTTCGATGTATTCGCAGTTCGGGTAATATGTGTCGATGATTCCGTATTCGCTGTTTAGGACTTTCGCTGTTGTAATATAGACCCCACACTAACATACCAAACACAGATATTATGGCTTGCATCTTTACATTCATTGCTGATCTGCACACTGCCTACAGGGACAGACAGTATTGTCCAGAGCAGTTGTTCAGCAGAACATCATAACAAGAACAACTACAGATGGCACATATAAATCATTCCACATCATATATCCTATTATTATATGCTACATACTACAGTCAATTAAATACATATATGTTTTACATACCTGTATTTTTTTTTCTGACAGCTGTGACAGCTTTCTGTTGTTTATGTTTTGTTTTGTTTTGTTTTTTGTCTCTCTCTCTTTCTCTCTTTCTCTGTCTCTCCCTCTCTCCACTAGAGTGATTTAGCTGGTTTGACTAGATTGCAGCATGACTTTTGTAGGTGAAGCACATGATCAGGTGATGGGCTCTGCACCAATCAGTGTGCAACAGTTGCTAACTGCATGCAGCCTGCTGTGTAGTACTTCGGATAACCACTGTCATGGCAACCCAGTACTATAAAATACTGACTCATGTGGGCATTGTCCCTTAACCTTTCCAGTATGGAGGACATCCTTCCTGTATGTGGGCAGCAGTGTTACAGAAAGCAGGTAACAATACCTCTACAGCAGGACTTGCAGACATAGACCAACTACACATTTGTATAAGGTTCCAGACCAACAGACAGAGTGAGTAGTGTTGTTATGCGCATTGTATATTGCTGGTCTTACAGTGCTTGTGTGTACATAGTAGTTTAGGATGGAATGCAGTCTGCCTGCATAGCTCTCAACTGTGGGCCTATCCACATGATGGCCAGTGGATTGTCTGTTAGGTTTTGTCTGTGCACCACACAGGTCTTGTCCTAGATATATCACTGGCAGTCTGTCTGTTGCGTGCTATCAGTACATGGTTACATCCATTTGTGTTTCTGATGTCTTATTCCTGCATAAGGGTATGTTGCAACAAATTCTGTAACACCAGCAATTTTCAGGGTGTGTAACAGCAATATTGCAAATATGGCCCTGTGTTCCTGCCTCTGTCCTCCACATATATGGCATGTTTTGTCCTGCTGTGATACAGTTAGGGATTGATAGGTAATGGTCTATCATTATTTACTGCTAGCAATCCTGCTATCATCCCAGTCATATCGTGGACTCCCACAAAATATGTTGGTCAGGGTCCATACATATGGGGGCAACAGCTGGACAACATATGTGTGCCCTTATACATTCCAAAGGTCAGTGTATGGTACACAGTGTTCTTTTCCCTTGTATAACCTTTTATGGGGGAGGGGTATTGAATGCTATCAAACTAGGCTGTGACAACATGCCATGGATATCAGTGTTAAGACACATTGAGGTATGTGACTGTACACTTTCATATGTTCCTCCATGGGAACAGTGGTGGGCTACAGCTTACAGTGTTACACACAGTTCAGTTACTCATTTTGATTGTGAGATGTTAAGTTGAGCAATGTTATGTGACAGATACATTGACATTACCACAACTAATACATTTCCCCCTAGGGCTTGACTACAAGGTGTAATTGGAGGCTGATGAACTACATCTGTAATTGTTGATTGTTACTTATCCTGAAGGGAAATCCTTTGTCTACTGTTGTACAAATTGAAGGCCTTGGCCTGGACAGCATAGTATGTTATATATCCACATTGCTTGATCTACTGTTTTGTGTGGGCCTTGCATTCATCACTGATTACATATTTCAAAATCTATGTGCTGTAAGTAATGGCATACATTATTGTATAGTACACAAATTAAAGGTTTTCTGTGTATACATACCTGTGTGTGGTGTCATGTCCTTTGAATTGTGAGTGGGTATATGTTTAATGTAATTATTCTCATTTGTGGGAACGGCTGCCACACTACACATTTCACAGGTGCCAGTTACAGGACTTGTGGCTGAGGGATATACTTTGCACCCAGTACTTCCACATTACTTCTACATATGTATGGCTACTAATACCTTTTGTCTGTGTATATGTGTATATACCAATATATCTCTCATATATTTATATATATATATATATATATATATATATATATATATATATATATATATATATATATATATATATATATATATTTGTCAATGTATAGATGTGTGTGCATATCGGCACCATTGTAATGTGTACTCCTTCCACATTGTACATTCCCTAAGGTAGACTGACTTTCTGCATGATATGTTACAGATATTGCCCTGACATTTTTCAGGTGAATTGGCTTACTGTTAAAGTATTGAAGATGCGTTGTGGAGGGACCTGAAGTTAAGAACTGCATGTGCTGGATATTGGATTGCACAGCATATCCATTAGGGCTGTGGAAGGGGGTAACATAGCACTAATTACCAGGTATCCCTCATTTGAGCTCCCACCCCCATTAACAGTGCATACGATCTATGTTGTAGTGAGTGGTTCAGGATTTTGCTCCCATGTGGAAATGCTATACACACACATATATATATATATATATATATATATATATATATATATATATATATATATATACAAATACATATGAACATATTTATCTATATACAATTGATGTTATATGATTATTTGTGAGTCATACATATATATATATACATATAGCTGTCTGTCTGCCTACATTTAAAGATATATATTTGTCCATATGTCCATGCATGTTTGGCTATATACTTTTGGTCTGTACCTTATTCTCTTGGCAATTGACATGGATGATCTCAGGATTGAAGTCAGTAACTAATGACAACACTTTTGTGTTTCAGACTTAAACACCTTCAAAATATGTGTTTTCATACATATAACTGTTTAACTAGCAACATTTTAAGTTTATAAGAGCAATATTTGCCATATATCCCTATTTGTACCCACATTTTGGCACACTTTGTCCAGAATTCTTGCATTACGAGGTTGTGTGGTATGATATTACTACATTTCCTGTACTGTTGAATGATTGTGCTGGATGATATGTTTGTGAAAACATCAGAGCTATGTGTATCTGCCAGGGTGTAATGGTACATCACTTTGTATATGGTGTGCAGGGTCCTGGGTTTGAGCCTTGCAGATGCTGTATATTTTGTTACTGGACAGAACAAGGGTCGTTGGCTACAGAGTTATTAAGGCACTTTTAAGCAGTTGTAAGCAGGTTTGCGTGGGTTTGAGCCACGGTAAGCACTGCTAACTTCCAGTCAGTTTCTAACACTCAGCTTCTAAATTGCTTAACCTGTGTAGGCAGTGCTTACCCTTGTGCAAACAGGCTTAAATCTGCTTACTGCTGCTTAAAAGTGCTTACTCCCACTTCCCCCCATGATAATATCTTTAAAAGAAAAGAAAAAGGGGTTTATAGGAAAGTGGTGAGAAAGGGGCACAAAGAGGGAAAGACAGTAGGGAAAATAGCCAGGGATGCGCACGAAGGGTGTAGGGAAGATCCATAGCTGCCCATTTCTTCTACAGCAACAGCTTTGCATATACACTGAATGTGGAGGTAGATTTGGACACTCAAAACCCTGGGTGGGGGTGTGGACAATGATAATCCATTATGATGCCAATTAGACCAAATTATACGTGTCCAGTGGACACGTGTGCAAAATGGACAGCTATATATGGGGCAAATTTTTTTGTGGGTACAGAATGCCCTTTTTTTTTCTTTCAGGTGAGAGTGGGATTTTGGGGAGGGGTAGTATGTATATTTGGGGAGGTAAGTTGGGTAGGTTAACAAACAAGACAAACAAGACGCATACAGGGAGGTATATGGCACATGTGAGGGGTAACCACCTTGGACGGGGAGGGGTGTTTAGAAGTCGCAAGCCCATGACCCCCCAAATGGAAACAGCGGGACTGAGGTCCCCACCCATGGGCAGTCACCACTGCACCTTCACGGCCCCAAGTTTGGCTGTGCTGGGGGCTGAGTAGGAGGTGCAGTCTCCCCCTCTAATTGCACCATGTGACCCTCAAGCTGGCATAGCTGGTCTCAAATCTCCCTGTCGAGCTCCGTACCCACCATGGCCAGGACCTGATGGCGGGTGACAAGTACCTGTCTCCCCTGTTCCCAGAGGGGGGCTGAGCCCCATCCCCTGTGGCAGTTCCACCCGAAGGTGGTGCAGGGCCAACAGAGGAGGAGGTCACAGGCTGGGCCCCAGATGTGCTGGTGCCCAGTGCCATAGCCAGCTGAGGTGGGACAGGTGGGTCCGCTGGGACCAGCCTTCCCATACAAGCTACGGTGTTGGAGTTTTAAAAATGATATGGGTTAGTAATAGTCAACAGCAGTCAGGTTTAGTTATAACAGCATGTATAGGTATTCCCATTAACCCAAGAGACAAGATTTACTACAGTTGCAGAGCAAGCAGAACACATGCATATATGGGACAACATTGGCCATTACAACAGCATGCAGGTTTCATTGATGGCAACAGGGCACCAGTATGGGGGTATTTTAACATGGCACATGCATAAAACCAAATGTGAATATTTGTAAACCAATAGGACATATGTCCCAACAAAAGTATGGAGTGTACACATACCCATTGAGGTGTGTAATTGGGTTATTGTTGCACATATGGTGGGGGTGAAAGAGAGAGGTCAATTAACATATAATATATCCCTGTAGTTTTCACACCTTTCTTAGTTACTGCAGTGATCTGTCCCTTACATGTATTATTACACTACCCAATGGCCTTTGTACAATGGTACGTTTGTAGATTAGTATATGCGCGGACTGTGTCTTACATATAGTCTACACCTCTTACCTGTTATAGCTGTGGAGAACACTACCTGACAAATACTACACATACTCCCAGATTCCATGTTAATGTTATACACATACCTAACAGTCCATTATTGCACACAACTCTGGTCAAGGCTTGACAGGAATCAGGTGTTACTGTGACATATTTTGGAATAGCTGTCCTAAACTTTGGGTGAGATGCTACAATGACAGTTTTGTTTCCATATACATTCTCTTTTCATGTTCAGGTCTGACTATCCATTATATATCAATATAAGCTGCCTACATTTCTTGGATCATCACACTTATTTCTCAGGGGAACAGGTTACGTGTCAGCAGATTTGGATTCATTATCTGGACATGCTGGATAGATCAGAACCGCTGACGGGTATGACTATGCATACAGCTTACTACCTGAACATTCTGCCACAGTCTGTAGAGTTAATGGTTATGATTATACTTATAGCGTACTATCTGAACATTCTAGCAAAGTATGTACAGTTGTTGGGTCTAATTATGCATACAGCTTTCTATCTGAACATTCTCACAAACTCTGTATAGTTGTGGGGTATGATTATGCATGCAACTTACTACCACTCCTGGGATTCGAACCCTGCTCTGTGTGGTAAAAACATTACAGTTGACATCACAGTACACTGTGCTATCAGGGAATTGGTGTAAAGCATTCTAATGGTTTCCATTTAAGTCTCCCTTAGTTGTCTATATGACTGACCTCTTGGGACTTCAATCATTGTTATACTGAACTTCCTACACATTTTAACTGTGTTCAACAGTGTGGGTAAGACTGCTTAATACAACAGTACTATTTATAGAATGCAACACTACAACAACATATGACAGCAGAATGCACACAAGCATTCCTGGAGTTATATTTTTATTCACAGGATATTCCACCTTTATTTCCACGGAACCTATATGACAGTCTTCCTACCATATTGTCTGGTTTATTCAGTACATCCCATACACAATACATTTTTATACTGGTACAACACTTTCCAGAACTGTTATATTTATTTGTTATAACAGTACATGCAGGAATATTACTAACTTGCCTCACAATGCTGCCTTTACAGCCTAGCAGCATGGGCTTGCAGGTTTGCAGCCCTCTCATCTGCAGCTGTCAGAGAAATACAGTGATATTTAGCCATTACCTATCCATAGTATACACAAGCTAGGAAATCATTATCCACATAGAAGAATGGGTACTTAGTGCTGGGGCATCAGCCATCTGCCTTGCATCTTGGATGCACTGGTCCAAGAGATCAACCCTCCACCACTTCAGGTCAGCATGGTGATGCCTGACCTGCTCACCAGTCTGGGGGATACCAGTGGCACTGGTGAGGTCACAGGCGAGACTGTCCCAGGCCTCCACTTTATACTGGGAGCCCTGGTACTGGCCCTGCAGTAGTCTCTCCTCATGGTGTTTCACCAGGAGCCATACCATGAATCAGGACTCCTCCGTGCCCCAGCGCTGCACTCTAAATCGAGTGCCTTCCCCAACTCCAGCCATTCTGCCTACAGTAGGGAGCTACAACCAGGTATGAGAATTCTTGGCACCTGTGGGGTTTAAATATGCCCGATTTCCCACACTTTCCTGTGATTGTTCAATTTTGAAAAGGCTAAGCTATGGGGCACACCTGCTTACCTAATGTTGGCATTGCTTAAAGGGGCATACCACTGGGCAGATTAAGTTAGCCGGCCTACACATTGCTTACACCACATAGGCTGACCTCTGCAATGCTTAGCATTGCTTAATATCTATTTAGCATTATATCTTCCTTTTGACATTGATTTATTATTTGTTACATGTTATATCTGTGTCTGCTACCTGTGATTCCTGTGTACGTACACTGTATGGGGTCCTGGGGATTTCAAGACTTTATTACAATAACGCCTCACATCTGGCCTTACTGCAGTACTCCAGTTCACATATTTATATTATGTAGCAGGTTATACAACATCACACTGTACATTGATTAATTTCACATGTTCAGTTTGATTTGACCCTGGTGTGGATTTGTTTGTTGACACCTCAGTTTTATGTACTGCTCTGGTGGCTTAGTGGTTAAGTACTGTGATGGTAGTGTACAGGGTCCTGAGTTTGAGCCTTGCAGAGGTTGTTTATTTTGTTGCTGGGCAGAACATGGGCCACTGGATACGGAGTGATTAAGGCACTTTAAAGCAGTTGTAAGCGGGTGTGCGCATGTTTGCATGGAGCTAAGCACTGCTAACTTCCGGTTACCCTTTCTTATATTCAGTTTGCTTCCATATTGCTTAATCTGTGTAGGCAGTGCTTACCCCCGTGCAGACACACTTAAACATGCTTACTAGTGCTTACATATGCTTACTACTGCTTATTTGTGCTTAAACCTGCTTACTAGTGCCTTATTCATTATGACACTGATACTTCACATGTGCATTTCCTGCAGTACTCTAGTTCATAAATATGTGTTATTTAGTGGGTTTTGCAACAAAAAAATTAGTTTTAATGTGCTTTGCCATGTAAAATAGACTGTGCTGCAGTAGGACTCAAACTGGGAATGCTTGCTCATTAGGCAGATGCTCTTCCCACTACACTATTGCTGTGCGGCTTTATTTGCATATATCTTCCTTGTTATCCTCTTCAGCCTTTTAAGCTGCTTTAACCATAGCTAAGTGATGGGCACACCCACGCACCTATGGTTAGCTTTAATCGGATTTAAAAAAAAAAATAAAAGGGTTTCTTCATTTTATTTCTATCTACTGTTGCTGTTGTACACATGTGGGAATGTTGGTGGGGATATGTGGACACCTATGAGCGATCTCACTCATTTCTTAACACTTTCTGCCCGAGGTGCATTCCTTGGCCTGGACTATCTTAATCCCTCTAGTTCTCCCTCCCAGCACCACGTGTGAGGTCACTTCTTTCTTACACATGATCTCGGTTTCTCTTCCGGCCCCCCCCCCGCACTTACGTCCACACGGTGGTCTGACTTGAACCGGTCCATCCAACCCTGACACGCCTCGATCCATAATTTCATACACATGGTCCCCCCCCCCCCGAGCTTTATGTACACAGCAACCATCCATTCTCTGGTTGCTAGCCCAGCCATACCACACCTCCACACATTTCCCTCTCTCCACATCTTGGTACTCATCCAGTATACTGTCTCGGCCCAAGCTTCTTCAGTTCAGGCTCTTCATCCGTTTAGTCCACGTACGTACAAGGCTTGCCCTGTTCATCTTTTGAGACACGTGTAAACATAGGATTGACTCACAATTTTTGGTTCGTCCCGTCAGGGACAGACTTGTTTTTGTGTCAAGATTAGACTTAGCTGGTCTACACTATTTCTCCCACAGTTAGCATCCTGCCAGGGGTTTGAGAAGCAGCGGTTTGCTCACACACCTGCCCAGCCTCATTTCCCAGTTCTGCGGAACTGATGTCCCAGGTTTTATGTTTTGAGCATGAAGAACACCCACATGCCCCCTCGACATGCACCATTTTTTATTATTTTCTTAAGTTTTTTGCAAGACTACAGTTCTCACATTATGATTGGACAGGAACTGTTTTGTTAATTTACATAAACTGCTAAAAATACTGTATTTGAGCAATGTACAAATGGTTGCTCGTATTAATGTAACATGTCTGTCTGAAGGGGTTTTGATATTACATAAGACGACAGTGCTAAATAATACAGGGGTAGCTGGTGTTCTCCTTTTCATTAATTTTTAATGCTTTGTTGTCACGAAGTTCGTTCTTGATATATATATATATATATATATATATATATATATGTGTGTGTGTGTGTGTGTGTGTGTGTGTGTGTGTGTGTATATATATATATATATATATATATATATATATATATATATATATATATATATATGTATAGGTTCATAGGTAGGTACTAGGCTATTGGCCCTGGGGCCCAGCCAAAAAGGTACCCTGGCTTTTGCCACTCAAGAAAATTATTTTCCTGTGCCACTGTCAAGCAGAGCCACAGAGGTGATCCCTGGAGTGAATTTCCTATTTCCCATCCAATCATCAAGATTTTTCTTGAAGAGTGCTAATGTGGAGCTTTGTTTGATATAGTTAGATAGTTTATTCCAGAGTATGGGAAGTCTCTGGGACAGGAATCTATCCCTCCAGCATGTTCTGTTTATTGTGGTGACAAGGTTTAGGTCCCTACAGCGTGTAGCTCAGAGGGATTGGGATTTCTTTAAGTGGAGCATGTCTAACAGCTCTGGGTTTGACATAGCTTTGTATGTTAGGCAGAGATCACCTCTGAGTAGGCAATATGCGACGGAGTAAAGCTGGAGTTTTTTGAGACGGTCTGTGTAGGGCATCTGTTTGAGGCCAGTAATCCTCTTTGTGAGGTATTTCTGTGGCCTTTCCAGTTGATGTAGATGTCTTGTGAGGTACATACCAAAAGGGACGTTGTACTCCTTAATGCGTCTAATGAGTGATGAGTAGAGGGGAACAATGACCTCTATTTTTCTGGATGAGAAACCTTTTGTGATGAGGTGTGCCACGTAGAAGGATTTCCTGATTACTGTGGTGATGTGATTATCAAAGGAGAAACTACTGTCCACCTGTGTCCCAAGGTCTCTTATTACACTTTTGGTGTTAAGTATACTACCGCCTATGTTGTAGTTCATGGATACAGAGTTTTTACAAAAGAGGATGACAATGCACTTTTTGGCATTGAGCTTGAGGCCATGGCTTTGACACCAGGCATCTGTCTCAGTGAGGCCCTTTTGTAGGATGTCCACAGCGTTAGAAATTTTGATTATGGCTCCTAGTTTGCAGTCATCTGCGAACATCATTAGCCAAAGACCTTCTGTGTTAGCCTGTACTTCAGAGAAGTAGATACCAAACAGGAGAGGACCCAGGACTGAACCCTGTGGTACTCCACTTGTCACTGGTCTGAAGTTGGATTTGGAGTCTGCTACTTTCACAGTGTGGGTTCTATCAGTGAGCCAGTTGTCAACCCATCTTGTGACATAGGGATTTATACCTAGTTTAGTGAGTTTATCTATTAATTCCAGAGTGGGAGATGGTGTTGAAAGCCTGGGCAAGATCTAGATAGGCTGTGTGAACCACCTTAACCTTGTCTACGGCTTTGGTGACTGCTTCAAAGAAGTCTATCAGGTTTAGGAGACATGATCTGTCTTTTGTATATATATATATATATATATATATATATATATATATATATATATATATATATATATTTGTACATACACACACACACATACATCTACATAATTAAATATTTCCTATAGTGTTGAATGACTGTGCTGGATGATATGTTTGTGATAACAGCAGAGGTATGTGTATCTGCCATGGCTTAGTGGTAAATCACTTTGCCTATAGTGTGCATAGTCCAGGGTTTGTAACTTGGGAGTGCTGATTATTTTGTTGCTGGGCAGGACAAGAGCTGTTGGTTACAGAGTGACTAAGGCACTTTTAAGCAATTGTAAGCGGGTTTGCACTGGTTTGTGTGAGGGTAAGCAATGCTAACCTACGGTTACATATGCTTACAGAGAGTTAGCTTCGATTTTGCTTAACCTGTGTGAGCATTGCTTACCATTGCGCAAATGGGCTCAAACCCGCTTACTAGTGCTTAAATATGCTTACTACCTCTTACTACCACTTACTAGTGCTACATTTTAGACAGTAATAGTGTAATCATTCTTGGGAAGGTGGGTGATTTTAAAAATATATGGAGTTATCATTCTTTACACAGTTTACCTTCCATTTGTATCTGCAACACTGTATGGGGCACGTGATTATCTGTGGACTTTGCAACATTATGTCAGTGACACCTCACATTTGCATTAAGTGCAGTTCTGCATTTCACAAATACATGTTATTTATTAGGTTATGCCACAAAAAATATTTATCATAGAGTGATTTGAAGGGAAAATGGAATAAACTGCAGTGGGACTCGAACCGGGAATGACTGCTTGTAAGCCAAATGCTCTGCCCACTACACTATCGCTGTACTGTTTCATTTGCATATATTTTGCTTTTTATCCTCTTTTTGCTGTTTAAGCTGCATTAACCGTAGCTAAGCAATGGGCACACCCACTCACCTACGGTTCGCTGTACTCGGATTTTAATTAAATAAAGAGGGTTTCTTCATTTAATTTATATGTACTGTTGCTGTTGTATACATGGGGGATTGTTGGTGGGGATATGCGAACACTTATGAGTGATCTTGCTCATTTCTTAACACTTTCTGCTGTTCTACATTGCAGAGGCATGTTTATTCTGAGAGCTTTGCTCTCAGACATGCCCCCTGCACTTGTACATGCTCCGTGTAAACCTGGGAGCTCGGGCAATGGGCCTTTATTAATATGCATGGTGCACTGCCGTCCTGCTCCTACACGGGCACTTCCGTGTAGGGCTAAGTTAGTCCTGCACAGAAGATTAGTGAATCCAGGGGAATGTTTAAACTTTCAGATGAAATTCTTTCAGTAATGATTTCAGAGTGACAAAACTATTTAATCCAGGTGGAATATGTGCTTTTAAGCGTAAAAATCCAGTAAAATTCATCTATTTCAGTTTTGCATATGATGTTCCCACAACATATAGATTCACACAAGATGTGTAATATACAGAATTTAAACATATGATCGTGTCCATCTGATGCTTGGAAAGAGCATTAGTGAGAACCTGTCGCTTGCCCTCAGAAATATGACTTCCTATTCAGTCTTTAAGTTTCTGGTTAATTTTATCAACATAATATGCATTGCATTTCTCGCATAAAGCTAGACATACAAGGTTTCTAGTGCTACAATCCCCAGATCCATGTAATTCAAAATCAAGACCATTAGCAGGGTGAACAAAGGAACCACTTGTATAAACATACCTGCAGTAAACACAATTACATCTAAAAGTCTCTTTCTTGACAGTCCTAAAGGCCATAAACATTTTCAGCTGTTCTTTATAGCATAACAATTATTTCAAGTTTAAACATTTCTTTGTTGTTGTTGGTCTTTTCGGCTTTTCCCGGTTAAGGGTCGCCACAGCGGAACTCTGGTCCGCTAATGATTGGCAGTAGATTTTTATGGTGCTGAGTTGCTAGCCTGACACCCAACCTTCAGCGAAGGCACACCCATTTACACATGTCTTTCGGAGGCCATTCAACACAGGGAGGACATGCAGACTCCACACAAAAGGCACTCCAGCTGAGAATCGAACAGGAGGACCTCTTGCTCTGAGGCGACAACGCTACCACTGTACCACCATGGCTGAGTAAATAATGGCTTATTTGTAATAGAACTCAAATCAGGTATATCTTGTAATACATGCCAGTACTTATTAATAAGTTGTTTCACTTAAGTGGTATTTTTATTATATGTAAGTATGCATCTGAGCTTAGTATCATTAGAGACAGGGTTTTTGCATATATTCCTAGCTGCACATTGATGCACTACCTTATCCTGTATTTTATTAACAGTATTTGCAGCATAAGCCCTACCAGTAATCTGTGGTCATTTCTTCTAGTTGACTGTTCATTAAGGTGTCAGATGTGTTCATTCTAACTACCCTCATCATTTGACTTTTAACTACATTATTAAATACAAAGTGTAGATGCATACTACTCCTATGCAAGTAAGAGTTGCATTTGACACGCTTTTTATACAAGGTGGTATTTATGGTACCATCAGCCACCTTAAAAACTGTCACACCGAGAAAGTAAATTTTATCTCTTGTAAAGTGTTTCTTAAACTTAAGGAACTTTGAAGTATCCAAGCTGTATTAATAAAATTCTTCAGAAAGATCTGCATCACTATGGCATATAAAAAACAGGCCATCCACAAACCATCAGTAAAATACAACATTATTATGAAATGGATTATCAGTGGATAGAACAAATCTCCATTCCCAAATGTACATGACTATGTTGGTGTATGTGTTAGCGATGGGTGTGTTCATCACTACTCCACTCTCCTGTTTATATAATGTTTGCTGAAACAGAAAAACATTGTTAGTGAGCGTGAAGACTGCTAGTGAAGGGTGAAGGCTGCTAGCCTAGCCAGATAGAATTTTGCAGATAATTCTGTCATTTGTAAATATAAATGTAAACTACAGGCTTGTTGTCTTAAATGTAAAGAAATACTGTTACATGTGGAACTGGAAATAAATGTGACAACATTGCACTCTACTGACCAAAGTAAAACATGTGGGGACCCTTTGAAGTAGCAGTGGTGCCGAAAAGTCTAGATGAAGAAATTCTTTCTATTGTTTTAACCAAGAGTTAAATTGCTAGATTTAAACATGCAAATGTATTTTATTGCTCTGTTCCTGACCAGCTACAAGATAACAAAAGGGTGATGTTAAGAATGTAAATGCAGTCAATGTGTAGCCTGGGAACACCAGGGAAGTGTAAAAAGATGATGTAATGTTTATCAAAACTGCAATAGCAATTTAAACAGAGAGAATCAGAAGGCATTGAGCATTTTTGTCTGGATCATCCAACTGACAGCACTGCCTCTTGCTCACATGTAAGTTATCTTAGACTTGTGTTTTCTTTTAGGGATAGCTATAAGCTAGAAAGTTTAGACTAAGTGTTGTTCTGTGATGTCAGAACTGTACTACTGATTTCTTTTAAGTATTTATGTGTAATCTCTGAACTCTTGACTAGCACTGTGTAGTAGAAAGTATTGTCTTGTGGTTTTAATTATTTATTATTAAATATTTTAAAACCTTTTAACTGTGGCTGGTTTGTGTAGAGATAATTTAAGCTCTAGAGTACATTACATATTTATAGTGATTACTGTACCAAGTCACTCTAATAAGCCTTGAGACTGTTTAGTCACATCTACCAATTGGATAATAATATTGTACAATAATAATTGGACATCCTTTTAAGGGCTTTTGAGTAGCTGAAAATATTAGCTGGGTGGTTGCAAGTGGTACAGCTGGAGAACCTGTGCCAGCCTTCTCCAGAAGTGTCTGTGTGGTTGTATAAACCCTTATCTCGGAGTGTGTGTGTGTGTGTGTGTGTGTGTGTGTGTGTGTGTGTGTGTGTGTGTGTGTGTGTGTGTGTGTGTGTGACAGCTACTTGGGCAGAGACACGAAGCACTGGTTGTACAGAGAGGGTGCTGGAGATTTTAGCTTACCCAGCTAGGCTGAGATCTGGACCTTATTGCTGTGCCAGTGGGGATTCTTATTGGGGACCAGGGAAGCAAGGGAGTGACCAGCTCTGGACTGACTGTGAGCTCTGTGTGCTCTTAAGGGAAATTGCACTTTACTGTGTGTATTTATCATCCTTTCCTCATATATGAGATGCCCTCTCTGGTGTTAGTGGTGAGGACTGAGGCTCCTTGATTGCTGGGCCAGGGCACAGGCATCACAGTGAGAATCATATTTAGTAGCGAACATAAAATATTGATATATGATTGGGTTTATTCAGTGAATTCAAGATGGTATTCCTTCACTGACTGGATACCAACATTGTTTGGTGTCACAGTGAAGAGAAAATCGATGTCAAGGGTAGCAAAGTAACATCCATTCAAATCACTGTGCTGTGACCACACATGTTGATATTGGAGAAAGTCAGAGGTATTCCTAATAATGGTACCAGTCTTATCAAAGCCTGTTCTAATCTTTGTTTCCAAAAATTGGGATACAGGTGCTGTTAACCAACCCCTAACTGACACTATTGGCCTGAAAGTTGGGTTGGTTAAAGATTTATGTATTTTGGGTATACCATATATGAAAGGTAGCCTAGGGCTGTCTGTGTAGAAATAATCAAACATCTGAATGCTTACTTGCCCCAATTAAGCAGTGTATGCAGTACCTCTAAAAAATGACATATTATACTACCCTAGTTATGTCTTGTAATATGTATGTAATCTTGACTATTTAACATATCTTCCATGTTTCTAATATAAGAACAAAAAAAAGAGAAAGAGAGGCAGATGAAATAAAATAAAACAGCCTCTGCTTTTTGTCATTGTACAAGGAAATGAAACTGGACTAAGCAAGAAAGATTAAAAATGAAATACCTCCACCTTTATCAGCATTCTTAATCACAATGCTAATGTTGATAAAAAGATATTGTATTGCTCAATATTCATTCTCAGTAACTTTATAAAACCTATCAAATTTCGGGCTGAGATATAACTCATAAATTTCATGCTCTACAACTCTTTCAAACATGAGAATGATGTGGTTATTAAAAGGAACATAGGTGCTTGAATGTTTTGTAACATCACTAATAGTATCTACAGCGTCTGACCCAAACATGATTTTCAAGTTCAGGTTTTGCACAAAATTCTTAAACTCAGCTAAAGTTTTAGAGACATCTGATATATGTGCTGGCACAAATGTTACTCCCCTCTTTAATACTGATTGCTCATCTGTATTTAAAATGATTTTAGAGAGGTTAGAGACTGGCATACCTAATTCCTCGTTTGACTCCTAGTCACTGGCCGTCTTGCAGTGTTCCACTGCCATTGTCCTTATGTTGTTCTCTCCATCCATGGGCATGGTTCAGACATCGATAATGTTATCTATAAAAAAGGGAACTCTATAGGGTCCAAGGTATGAGCTGCATTAGTGTCCATGAAAGCTTGTTGGTTGGCAGTCTCAGCAAACAAGGTGGTACGAGAACCAACAGACAGTAATGGAGTAGTGGGAGGTGGAGTTGAGATAGAGGCACTCACTGTTAAAGCATTGGTTGTAGTAGTAAAGAAAGATGAAGAAACATTGGTTATACCTGAAAGTGCAGGTGGAGCTGACTGTATGATGTTACTTGGAGAGTTATTGATAAACTGTGTGAAGGTAGTGGGTAGACCATTCTCAAGCATTGTTGATAGTTGCTCAGAAACAGGATTTAGACTTGGATGTCGAAGTTGCTTAGCAGATCGTTCATTGTTCCACACAAAGACATCTCCCTCTTAATATCTTTTATGTCTCTCATGAGTTTCATCTTCTTGGTCTCTATCAGTCTTTTCTCAAAGGCTGAAATTCCCTCACAAGTCACTGAGAAGACGTCAATGTACATGTTTTGTTCAATACCTCTAGTTAACTCGGTGTATAGCATTTCAACTTCAAGCTTTAAATCTCTTTCTATGGGGTCAAAGAAGGTGTTCATGAGCTCCATGTACTTGAAAGAACAGATCAGATTTATCAATTGTCATCTCCTTAACAGATATGGATACATATTAAATGTACGTGGGCATTTTTAGCACTCTCAAACCGCATGATATGACCTTGTGCCGCAGTTAGGCATTAAAGCACAACCACTGCCATTGAAGCCTTCTTAAATGGAAAGCACTATCTTCAAATTGTTTTAGTCTGGAATTAAATTGCAGACATGGGTCAGTACTTTGTTGGGAGTGCATTCCACTGTGCATCCCTAATACTGGTATCAATCATATCAAAGATAAGATCCTAATACTTACTTTCTCCAACATCTACATGCATGGTCACAGCGCAATGATTTGAATGGATGTTACTTTGCTACCCCTGATGTAGATTCTCTCTTTGCTGTAAATCTACCTTTTATATAGTTAATGTCCTGCAAGCATACTTTGTACTGCTGTAATCATGCATTGTATTTTGATAATGTTCTATTTTTCTTCGACTGCTCCACTCAGCTCAGCTCTTGGATGAAAAGACAAGCTTACCCACCTGCAAATATAAATAAATAAATAAATAAAATTGGATAACACTCCCTATGGATGAAGTGCTGCAGGACAAGACTGACCACTATATTTCAGAACAGAAATCAACTTCCACCTTATATCAAGTGAGAAACATGCATGTCAGTTCCCTAACTTTCTGTAGATGCCACTGCTTGCCCCTGAAAGAAATATTGCTTACACAAAATATGCTGCTGTTGCTTAGAACTACCATGAGCTGACACACAATAATTGTTTTCTGTTTGGAAGTGCAGGTCAGAAGGCCTACTTTGGTACGGCAATAATTGCTGCTCCATGTACAACAACATGTCTTGGCCTTTAGGCACCTCTGGTAATTCTATCATAAACAGATTCTACTTTGTGGATTGGCACTCAGCATTTTCCTGCTGTTCTTTAATATTCCACAACTCTTGCTATAGTCTGCTGAACAATAATGGGATGTGTCTTTGACTTTTTGACTTTGATGATTTTTCTTTCTTTCTTTTTTTCTTGTAATATTTAAACATCATTTTTACATAAACATAATTAAATTTAACTAAAACATTAAATTCAGTGGTTGGAATAGATTTTAATGGAGCTCTGGGTCACTGCTGCATGTGGTTCACCAGATTCAGTAGCTGATAGACAGCTCATAAGTTCATAGGTTCATAGGTGTGTACTAGGCTAATGGCCCTGGGGCCTTTACAAGCCTAGCCCATTGAAGTACCCTGGCATTGTGCCACCCATCATTAGTTCCCAGTGCCTTTATCAAGTAGTGCCACTGGAGTGATCCCTGGGATGAACTTTCTATTTCCCATCCACTCATCAAGATTTCACTTGAAGAGGGCTAGTGATGTTCTCTGGTTGACATGTATGGGAAGTCTATTCCAGAGCATGGGTAGTCTCTGGGTTATGAACCTGTCCCTCCAGCATGTTCTGTAGATTGTGGTAATGAGGTTGAGGTCTCTGGAGTATGTGGTGTGGAGGGATTGGGATTTCTTTAGATTTAGCATTTCTAACAGAGCTGGGTCAGACATGGCTTTGTAAGTCAAGCAGAGATCACCTCTTAGTAGACGATATGAGTCAGAGAATAGCTGGAGTTTTTTGAGTCTGTCCATGTAGGACATGTGTGTAATGCCTAAGATCCTCTTCATGAGGTACTTCTGTGGCCTCTCCAGCTGTTGCAGTCATTTAGTTAAGTACATGCCAAATGGGGCATTGCACTTTATAATTGGTCTAATAATCATGCAAAATACTTTACAGCACTTGGGCTTGTTACAGTGAAATCACATGAAACAAGGGTATCTTTTGAGATAAAGGAAGTATTTGCATCAGTCTGACAACAGGCCAGATTCCAAAAAAGTTTATCTGAATCTGCCCTGATTCTGGAAGAATTGCTCTCAGTGTAAGTGACTTATTTTGGTGTAAGGCCTGTCTATAAACAGGCTTACTCCAGGGACTAGATTCCAAAGCACATGCTCTCAGTCTGCTCTCGGTGTAAGTGGTCACTTAAACTGAGTACAAGTCTTTTGGACTTGAGCCCAAATTGTCTGTCTAGAATGTACACAAGGATCCAAGGAAGATAAAAGGGCATGGAAGAGAAAGAGAGGAAGCAAAAAGTTCCTTCATTCTAGTCTCTGTTTGTATCAGGTCTGCAGTCGGTGGGCAACGATTCTGGGTAATTGCTGAGATGTATAGCTATGTTGGAGAAACAGGTTCTCTATTTTAATGAAACAATGTCATGGATAAAGTAAAAGAAACAAATCATTCATTATACATGTAATTCATTTTTACCAAACCTGTTGGTAACTTATCCAGTATTCATAAATTCTGACTAACAATTTTACCTGGCACCTCATTTTGACAAAGCAAACTAGCTTCCTTCCAACTACCCTCTCCAAAAACAAATCTATATCATTTTCATTTTTCACTTATTTTTAGTATCCATTTGAGATCAGAAACACAAACATTTGTGGTAATACTTCCTACAAAGGTGCTTCTGCAATTAAATCTCACTTTTGTAATGTTTTCCATGGCATCAGTATTAATTTATTGGCAGTTCTCTTCCAGTGTTAATCACAAATGCACAGTAATTCAGCATTCATGCCGATGTCTCTCTTTCCATTCATCACCCTAGAAAGAGAAGGAAGATGAAATAACAAAATAAAACCGCCTTCTCTTTTTGAATTGTACAAGGAAATGAAACTTGACTAAGCAAAAAAGATTAAAAATGAAAAGATTTTAGTAATACAAAGTCCAGAGCCTGTGTGTGTGTGTGTGTGTGTGTGTGTGTGTGTGTGTGTGTGTGTGTGTGTGTGTGTGTGTGTGCCTGTATGTGTGTGTGTGTGTGTGTGTGTGTGTGTGTGTGTGTGTGTGTGCGTGTGCGTGTGTGTGTGTGCTTGACTCTCTTGTGTATCTTGTGCTAATTTTAACACCCGTTTACCCAGAAGCCCTTGCTTATCCTCATTAGAAGTTAATATACACAAGCTGTGGCTAGCAGGAAGTGCTAACAGTCAATTAAGGCATAAAACGTTTTCCACTCACTTTTTACACTTTTACACAACTGGTGTTGAGGCAGACAAAGAGCATGGGTGCTACTTAAAACAAGCATGGATGTCTTGCAAGCCATATGCACACACACCAAACTAATAACATTTAACTATAATCAGTTATCTGAATCTCATCAGTTTAGGCATTGTCCAGGATGTCTGAGCATGTGCTTCGCATTTCCAATGTCAGGAAGGCACAATAGCTGCATACATTACAAACAAATTTGTCTGACAGCACAGCACAGAGAGTGAGGCATGAAACATAAACAAGCTTTTCCCTGCAGTTATGCACTTGATTCCTTTAGTCTACACTTGCAAACAATTTGGCTCTGAGCAAGTCACGCAGCCACATGGTACTTCTGGTCATCCCTGAAAAGGAAGACATGCGTCGAGTAATCTTACCTGGTGAACAAATTAATAAAATAAAACACTGTGAATAAAAGTAAACAAGCACAAAACCTCTCAATTGTCCAGATTGTGCCTCATATTTTTTATCTGTTCTTACAAAATTTGTTGTTTTTTGTCAAATCACTGAGGGCTGAAGTCACTAAATAATGACATACACTTGAGTTTCAGACTTCATATCCTCCAGAAATGCATGCTTACACGAATTCTGTTATTCTATCAACTTTCCAAATTTATAACAGCAATATTTAAAATCAGTCCATATTTATTGACCTTTATCCCCCATTATTTTAGGCTTTGTCCAGATTTTTTCTGCTAAGAGGTTGAGAGGTATGCATGATAGTTATCTTTAAAAACAAGTAAGCAGAAATGTCTATTTCACAAGTGAGGACAGCTGAAGAATTCAAAGCTTGTGAGTCACATACTGTGAAGTCAGTATTTTAAGAACTGAGCGTAGATGTGTACATTGACAGCATTAACATACACATAGTCATTCAAGTCACACTGACTAATCTACCGGTCTGTTAATAAATAGAATGCGCTTACAGTTCTAACCCGATTCCCCAGTAAAGAAAATTTCTGACAGAAAATGTATGCATTGGCATCATAGTAATGGTTTGACATCTCAGCTATTAAACTTGTTGAAAATGGCTGCATCAGTTTTCCCATGAATGTTTCATGACAAAGGGGATCTATCATCATGCCTTTCCCTAAGTACTACAGGAATCAGTAGCACTTTCTCCAGCAGATGGCAGTCAAGTACTTTGGAATTCCATTCTATGCCAAACAAAAATTTCATGAAATGGCAAAGGGTATGTAGGGGTTGTTGCATACAGTATCATGTTATCCTGTGTTTCAGGACAACAATAATTTAATTGAACAGTTACTTTCTGGTTATTTACTTTTTCATGTTGAGAAATGTGTTTATAGAGTGGAAATGGAAAAAGTATTGCAATTAATACTGTTCCATATTGCCTTAGAAACTGTATGAAGGCTTATTTTACTAACCCACTGATGTGAAAGACGTTAAATCAAACTTTAAATTAAACAGAAAGAAATGCTCCATTTAAAATTTAAACTGCTGCAGATTTGAATCTCTCAACAGAAATGGCCAATGGATTTGGTTTCTCGGTCAGACAGATTTGTTTTGTCATATCCAGCCTGGTCAGGCAGATTTGTTTTGTCATGTCCAACAGTGGTCACAATCTACTGCATAACCCTTACCACTTATCCATCAGCAAATTATTCTTTCAGTTCTTCTTCGCCAACTGTTCATACAGACAGATTTCTGAAGGAAAAAACAGCAGGGATTTTATGCACCGTGATGTTACACTTCCTCTGCTCCTGCAATGTGAAAGCATGGTGCTGTATGCATATTTTAGCAGCTGCTACATTTTTTTCTAGATTCTTAGCCACTAGAAAATAAGTTGTTCTACTCTGTAATAAATATTTGAAACACTGAGACGGAGACCATAAAATCATTTTGTAAAATCAAGTAACACTGGAAGCAAAAAATGCTGAATACTTGGAAATCATGACAAATGCAGAGAGGCTGCAAAAGTCATATTCAAATGCAGAAAATATAACAAATTAACGTCCTATTAAAGCATAGTTTACTTTGTACATTATTACCTTGAGAATACTCTTTTTCTCTTTTAATATATTAACAACGATTTAATTATACAGGTTTGTTGCATACTTAATGCAGTGTGCTCCCTGAAAACACCTATGACAGCCAGCAGTACTCAGTACATGTCACTGAACTAAAGTCATATCAGCTTTTTAATTTTGTAGACAACATACCAAATTCTATAACAGATACTTGCTTTTTTCATGTTCCTTTTAGCTTCAAGTATACATTTTTAAAAACTGTACAGGCATCGTGGCATTATAGTCAATGTGCAGTAAAATTAAAGGCTTATGGCACTGATTACACAATTACTGTCAACGCCCACTCGTAAGTACTAACTGCATCTTCTTTAAGCATGCCATCTCCCAGTTTGTTATTTTGCGTCTGCCATGACACACAAAGAAAAACGGTCGTCCCATGGTTTACACTGACAGCTTGTTCGGTATAACATACTATGTTCTATGAAGGGAAGTACTAATTACAGTAACAGGCTGTAGTTCTCTGTGTGATTCCTTCACATATCTTGTAGCATACATCATATTCCTCGCAGTTCTGTAAACCTAAATTTACTGTAACTTAGTATCTAAGAAGACTGTTTGCTGAATTCCTGGTGGGAACTGTAAATGTAACTGGAGGCAGTTTGTCACGGTGACAGTGTCAGTTTTTAAAAATGTATAATGGGATAATTGAAGGATTAGAAAGTCATACTGCTGTACTGTAAAAGAACTATGACCACTATTAAATAATGCACTTATGCACTAAGCTTTGTACGTATGTTAGATTAAAATAATGGTTTACACTTCCGTACAAGAGTTAGGACAGAATGGTATTTCATACCATTCATTCATTCCATAGTTACCTGTGTAATCATTTCAGGGTTGCTTGGGAACCAGATCCTATTTTGATATTCAGTGAGTACAATGCAGAGAAATTGTTCCTTAAAAGGGCAGCAGCTCTTGCAAGTTGCGTGCGCGCACACACACACACACACACACACACACACACACACACAGACACACACAGACACACACACACACACACACACACACACACACACACACACACACACACACACGCACGCACACGCACACACACACACACACACACACACACACACACACATACATACACACACACACACACACACACACACACACACACACACACACACGGACATACACCCACACACATGCACAAATGCACATACACATACTCATATTATTGGCTGGGTTATTTCCATATCATTCAGATGAAAAAATAAACTGTATTACCTGGTGTCATAAGTGCTTCAGAAAAAGTACTTTCTACTTTGTTAGTCAAGTCAGATATGTCAGGATTCAGCATTAATTTCAACAAGCATATACATTTTATTACAGACAACATTGCAGCTAAGAATAAGTGATGGGAAACTACAAAAAGGAAAACTTTCAGACATACAGTTATGACATGCATTAAACCTTTTACAGACTCTATGCAAAAAAAAAAAAAAAAATCATCTGGATCAGGCACAGGAAACTACGGTTATGAAAGTCTTACCATAACAGTAGATGGCCTTCTCTTCATTGTTGTAGTATTCTTTACCTAAGGGATCTCCTGCCAAGGATAGCCCAATGTCTGGCCAGAATGCCAACATCTTTAGTACTTATAGTTGTAATACATCACACGTTTTCCCTATGCAAGGCATAGAACATAAAGGTGACTACAGACACACATTCAGAACTGAAAAAGCCCCCAGAAGGAACAGAATGCCCTTAGGGACAAGGAGAACATGTGCATCCAGAAGAAGAAAAGGGAAGAAGACAAAGGACCCCTGTCCAGTATGGTCAGATAACTACAGGGCAAGAGCTAAAACAGAAGGTGTAGGAGGCTGGGAGTGAAGGACATTTACTGTTATGGTAAGATCTTACAAAACTGTACTATGTTTTTCCATATCACTGTTACAATACCCATTACCTAAGGGACAGCACAAAAGCTCAAGAGGAAGCCTGGGAGGAGGAAGGCACAGAAGAGCCGTCTGCAAACCCATGCAGGATAGCCCTGGCAAAGCCTGCCCTGGCCCTGGAGATAACATTCAACTTGTAATGCTTAGTGAATATATGAACAGAGGATCAAGTAGCAGCCTCAGGGGTGGAACTGGTATCCAACCCTTGAAAAAAGTACCAGAGAAGGCAACTACCCTAGTAGAATGCTACTTTCCCTATGATAAAAGACATTTTCTATGAAAAAAATAACAAAAGTGTACCTTAGAAATCCAAGAGGGGATGGTTTGTCAAATCCAAAGTCCTGGGATGAAATGAGACAACAAGCTGTTCAGATTTGTGAATAACTTTAGTTTTATCCAAATAATATCTGAGCTATCTATGCAAACCCAAGGTGTGAAGAACATTCTCATTGTCAGACTGTGGAGAAGGAAAAAGAAGGGAAGATGAATAGCCTGATTAAGGGGAAACTCATTGATCACCTTGGGTATAAAAAGGATTAGTATGAAGAAATATCCTGTCTCTGTGGAAAACTAAGAAAGGAGGAATAGCTATGACAACCTGTTGTTTAGACACCCTCTTGGCTGAAGTAAAAGCCAAAAGAAGATCAGTCTTCCAAGTACAATGTTGCAAGGAAGTTGAAGAAGAAGGCTGAAAAGGAGTTTGGGTCAATTTTTTCAAATACAAAACCGAGGTCCCAGGAGGGTGGAAAAGGCTTCTTAGGAGGCATTATATGAAGACCACCTTTAGGAAATTGTTTGACCTCAAATCTAGAGGCCAGAGGATGATTCAAGGGTGGACAATTAGAGATTGCTGACAGGTGAGCTTTAACTAAAGAACATGCCAACAAAGCATGGAGCAGATCACACAAATAAGAGAGAACCATGGATCCTCCATAGATAGGGGATCCTGATGGCAAGAGAGGCATAAGACAGAAAATCACTTCCATTTGGATATTTTTGAATTTTGTGGTAACTCATTGAAGATTGCAGTCAGTCAGTGATAAATAGATAAATGTACCAGGAGTCCTCACCGCTAAATATACAAGATTTAATGACTTTAAGCGCGATATTAACAATACACTTTTCATCGGTTCAAATAACCAACTTCTTCAGAAACATTCAAAAACGTTACACAATCAAGTATAGGACACAGCCTTAAAATACTTCCACGTACTGATTTACAAAATCAATTAATTAAGTTGTTCCACCTGTTAGTGGTTGATAATGTTATAACCAAGGTAACACAATTGATGGTATAAAATGACCCTCTCATATTGTTTTTTGTTATTTTTCTTTGTTTTTCCTTGATATTAGCCGCTCCAAATCCAAACTAGGTACAACAATTTAGGTCGGCCCTACATAAACCACTATTAATTGTGGATTGTACAGGAGTACATGTTTTCATTTTAAAACCAAATTCCTACCACAGGAAGTCACGATACAATACATTATTCTAGGGTCCAAATTAAATGCAAACATGTTTCTTTTTGACCACACCAATACAGTCAATGCAGTAGTTAAAACACTTGCCACCTGCAACGGTGGTAATTTTACAATCTGGGTCGCCCCTAATGTCAGTCGCATTACTCAGTTGGCGTGACCCAAATAGTTTTACGCTGAAAATTTTTAACTATTTTAACTGTTTACAGAGTGAAACTTAATCCCTACCCTATTTTCTAATTACTCAAAATCACTTGTTAAACACATCCATAATTACTACGCGGATTTGATAATTAATTATAAATTATAAATTTTAAATTTCAAACGAACAACATTATTAAAAATTGATAAAAATTAATGAAAATTATTAAAAATAGATGTTGTACAAGGGTAATTTTATTAAAACAAAAAGTGTATATGTGTATATATGTATCATTAGTCAGAGTGTATTCTTAGCGTTGATAAAAATCGGAATAGGTGTAATGGTGTAATAGGTGAACAAAAGTTTACATCTAAATCTAAATATGACTGTAACAGCAAATTGGTGGTATACCTAGCAAAGTGCACAAGTTGTTCAGTTTTCTACATCGGGTAAACCGATAGAAAGCTTAAGGAAAGGATCTATGAACATTTATACAGCATTAGGACTATGAACACGACTAATGCTCTGGCTAGGCATGTATTGGATAATGGTGATCACCATTTCAAATTTAGGGTTATTGACCAACAGACCAGGGATATTAGGGGAGGTTATGAGTCCCTTAAACTAGAAAGAAAAGAACTTCTCTGGCAATTACGTACTAATGCTAACCAGAAACCAGGTATAAATGAAATGACATCAATTTCATGTATCCTTAAGTTAAAGAACTTAGAGAGGTGAACCCACTTGAACATCAATATAGGGCTTTGAAACCACCATTGACATGAGATAAAGGTGTTTACATAATTCAATTGCAACACCCAATAACCTGGATGGTAACCCTTCCGATTTTTATCAACGCTAAGAATACACTCTGACTAATGATACATATATACACATATACACTTTTTGTTTTAATAAAATTACCCTTGTACAACATCTATTTTTAATAATTTTCATTAATTTTTATCAATTTTTAATAATGTTGTTCGTTTGAAATTTAAAATTTATAATTTATAATTAATTATCAAATCCGCGTAGTAATTATGGATGTGTTTAACAAGTGATTTTGAGTAATTAGAAAATAGGGTAGGGATTAAGTTTCACTCTGTAAACAGTTAAAATAGTTAAAAATTTTCAGCGTAAAATTATTTGGGTCACGCCAACTGAGTAATACGACTGACATTAGGGGCGACCCAGATTGTAAAATTACCACCGTTGCAGGTGGCAAGTGTTTTAACTACTGCATTGACTGTATTGGTGTGGTCAAAAAGAAACATGTTTGCATTTAATTTGGACCCTAGAATAATGTATTGTATCATGACTTCCTGTGGTAGGAATTTGGTTTTAAAATGAAAACATGTACTCCTGTACAATCCACAATTAATAGCGGTTTATGTAGGGCCGACCTAAATTGTTGTACCTAGTTTGGATTTGGAGCGGCTAATATCAAGGAAAAACAAAGAAAAATAACAAAAAACAATATGAGAGGGTCATTTTATACCATCAATTGTGTTACCTTGGTTATAACATTATCAACCACTAACAGGTGAAAAAACTTAATTAATTGATTTTGTAAATCAGTACGTGGAAGTATTTTAAGGCTGTGTCCTATACTTGATTGTGTAACGTTTTTGAATGTTTCTGAAGAAGTTGGTTATTTGAACCGACGAAAAGTGTATTGTTAATATCGCGCTTAAAGTCATTAAATCTTGTATATTTAGCGGTGAGGACTCCTGGTACATTTATCTATTTACCAGTTGTATTTCTCGTACATTTCTTAGTCAGTCAGTGATGCCGGACATTGGAGTTTCATATTGTTTGCAGTTCAAAAAATGCATGTTGATGCAAAAACATGTTACTAAATTAAATTTCTAAGTGAATTATAGTAATATTTTAAAATGCCCATAGTTTCAGGCCTTTGCCCTCCCACTGTTTTTGGCATTGTTCCCGATTCTTGAACAAAGAAGTTCAGACATACAGATGCAAACATGGAGCAGGTGATCTAGAGGAGTGAGAGTTGCCATTAATTAAGAAAGATATTTTACTCACAAGTGTTGTCTTCCCCACCCCCCAGTACAATTGCAGACCTGTTATGATCACTTGACTGTAGCTATGAGTCAGCAGAGCACTCAAACCATTCTGCTCACAGACACTCAGTTCATGTTTCTATCGTCACATGACAGGTATACAATAATAAACTGCTGGGATGCTTCAGCAAAGAGCTCAAATACAAACAGGTAACAGGCAGGATGCACTGAGCATGCTTCACTTTTAAAGCAATAAGTCCATTTATAAGGCAGTGATTGGTATCTTTAACTTTCTTCACCACAACAAGTAATACTTTGCGACTGGACCATGTCAGTGACATATGATCCAACAAGACTGAAGTACAGGAACGTCTTTGATGTTAATGCATTTTACTGGGCAGTGTAGACATAGTCATCTCTGTAATACACATAATGTTTAAAATCCAGAATGAGTGATTTGCCCTGTAATGTGTGACACCGATGAAGGAACATTGAAAAGATTTAATAAAAATACACAAAAGAAAGACAAATTATTCACCTTAATAAGACTATTGACATGATCGGGTGACTTTACTTCCTGAAAAAAAAATCCCCAGTCCATAGTCAGTTTCCCTAAAAACTACCCCAGAAAAGGAATTTTTTTTTACTTGTTTATTTTTTTTTTACTGTGTCTGGAGTAGAACCCTCAATAATTTTCTTAGCAGTTTTCTGCATATGAATTAATATTTTAAATATATATGGTTAGCATACAAATAACACAAAAACTTCAAAAAGTATAATAGTAGGGGGCTTATAGCTTATTCTAGGATTGTACAAAGACACCAATTGTCCCTCTTTTTGCTATGGGAATATGCTAGCATTCCCCACCATGGACTTCTGTCAGTAAGCAACATTCTGCTGGCAAACTCAGTAAAACAAACTGGAGCATCTGAGAGACACTGTGAGATGTCTGTGTTTATCTGCCTGCCTGCTTTACTTTGCCTAAAGAATTAAAGCTGGTATTATTATCTTTCTTAATGCATATTTTTCTAAAAAAGTAAAAAAAAAATGTAAATGAGCAAGACTCCTTTCCTTTAGCATACCAGCATCCTCCCCATGCTATACCCCTAATTTTTAGTTACTGGAACCATGGGTGCACACCACTCAGTCAGTTTAGTAACACATTTCAAAGTCTTTGCAGTTTGTTTTAACTTTCACCTCCTTGGACAGTATAGGAAGTGGTACCTTCCTAGGTGGGGTTAAGGCATATGTAGCAGCATTTTGTTTTAGTTTTCTCTTTCTGGTTCACATTAAGCAAGCCATCCTCACCATATGGACTTATTGCATTAAAACCTTCATATGCATGTATGTATATATATATATATATATATATATATATATATATATATATATATATATATATATATATATACATGTATTAACTTAATTTATTCTAGCAATTAAGGCCATCTCACACATCACAGTTGTGTCGAGCAGATTATTACAGCACACAAACCCAGAACTCAAAAGCTGTGTCCCTTCCACTCAGACATGGCTAGAAATTTACAAATGCACCTGACTATACCTACAAGTGTACACATTTCAGTTTCTCCTGTGTTCCACAGTGGACACTTCAAGAGGTTTTTGCAAGTAGCACTTGATGTCTCAGTAACATTTGCCCCCAGGTAAGTGTTAAAACTCCCAGTTGCTCCACAAATTGGATTATTTACTTGTTAGTCTGCTCTTCCTCTCACACAGTGATGGCTGAATACAAGAAAAATGCTTTTTGTACATTGTTTTTCATTCCATTTACATTTTCCTGAGTAAGAGTCTTTAATTTACTTTGTTTTACAAATGATGCAAAATGGTCCAGTCTTTTACATTTCTTACGCCTTCTGTAAAAGAAGCATGCTGCAATGACTCATTATAATAGTCACACCTCATGCATTCGCCAACCTTAATCCCACTTTGCTTCTCAAACATTTGTTCATTCTGACTAACATTATGCTTTTTATGGAACTTGCCATTAACTTTACATTTTACCTCACACATATCATTTGCCATGTCCAGTGACTTTTATTGCCTTTTCTAAAGTTAGACTAATGCCAGTCTGTAACTTTTGAGTCACTTCTACATCATGCAGCCAAATTGTAAGTTTTTTTTTTTCTAACTTTATCATCTTTTGGGCCATTAAAGCCGCAGTTGTTTTGTCATTTTATGCAGTTGTTTTACAGGTGTTTCATATTATTCCCCTATTGTTTGTAAGCATCTGTAAAAATAAGCTTTATTGTAATTCTTTCTGCTCAAAATGTTCATTGATTTTACTAATTACTGATTCACATTGTACTACTCTAACACTCTGTAAATGCAAAAGAACTGTATAGGGCCTTGACCTCTCAGACCATGACATACAGAAATGTCTTTATCAGGATTTTATTTGTTTCTTTGTCTAATTTCATCGTTACATGAAATCTTGCAAATCTTTGTCTCCAGGCAGGACAGCAAAGTGTTTTCTATAAGCCAAATTGATCTGGTGGGAAAAACTTCATCACAGCAGCAGACATTTAGAATTTTTGAGCTCAATGGTTAATAGTCAGTTAAACTAGAACTTCTCCAGGCAAAACCATGATTCAACTCTTGAGAGTGTTGGATCACACTCCACGATATCCCATGATTTAAGAACTGTAAGGATAGTTTTGTTCATCAAAAAAAAAAAAAAAACAGATCTGACACTATGTCAGAAGTTGCTTCAGAAAATGCAGTGTCTTCTTTGTTGGTTGAGTCAGAAATGTCAAGATTCAGCATTAGTTTCAACAAGCAAGTAACTTTTATTACAAAACAACATGGCATTTCAGCACAAAGAAGGTTAACACCAGCATCTCACACCTAACGGTTCAGAACTTGCAAAGCATTATGTTCAAATTATTTCTTAAAAGGATTATACCAATTATTAGTCTTAAAAGAGCAATGCTAGTATGTAGATATGCACAGCATATACAAGCATTTTATCAGGTTTATACTGCTTGTTATCCCACCTGGAGATGAGAAGACAGGCAGACCCTACACAGAAGGCACTGTTGCCAAGAAGTGAAGTGGAAAACTAAGCAGCGTGAGGTAGCAATACTAACCATTGCAGCACTACACTGCTTGTATTTAAAACAGTTATTATTATTTTTTTAATCAAAGTTATTTATTTATATATTTATTTATTTATTATTTGGTAACCAGGTTGATGGAGTGGTTTGAAGATCCTTTTCAGCCATGATCAAAAGTACAGAAATGAAAGCAAAACATGAAGTCAGGAAGCATGCCATGCCAAAGAACAAATGCAAAATCAAATATTTTTAAAGGGTCTTGGAACAAACATACGATTGTTGCAGATCCTCATGCTTGTTACAGAGTCTTATCTATGAATGTTGCAGAGACGGAGTTAACAGTAAAAACAAAGTTATTTATAATATTTATGGTATATATATATATATATATATATATATATATATATATATATATATAAGGTCGGTTTTAAATTACAGCATTTCAGGAAAGAAGAAGGACAACATTTAAGGATAATAAGCAGGGAAGGACTGTCATGCTGGAGGTAGCATGCTGTTTGACAACAAATGGCGAGATTAATCATTGTCTTTAAAGCACTTACACTCAGTTCCCTTGTGCACGTGTTCAGAGAAGGCATTTTTGAGCTCAGTGAGAGATTCCAGGCCCTTTAATTCAGGTGGGAGTCTGTTCCATAATGACTGGTCTAATCAGGAGAAATATGTTCTCCCATAGCTATTTTGTATGAAGGTCTGCTTAATGTGATGCCTTTCTACTGAGTACTTTTTAGGGAGTAAACCTAGTCTTGGATGGGTGGTTTCTATCTCAAAGATATGCAATAGCCACTGTTGAATATTTTATGAATAAGAGTACCTAGGAAGGAACATTGACCTTTCAATGATTGGACGCCATTTTAGATGTTGCAAGATGTTGCAGTTGTAAGATCTGCTGTCAGCAAGGACAGCACATTTTATTTTCTGTGATCTGAAGTCTTTGGGAATTTTATGCTGATTTAAAAGGTAATCAGAGGAAGACTGTAGTAGGGGAGATTAAATCAGAGATTCCATAGCAGAGTTTAAGTTGAAATAATACTGTGTTAGTTATTTTGTCTATATGATTTTAAAAAGTAAGAGAAGAATAAGGGTTAAGTCATGGAGGGAATAATATTGTTGTGGTTACTAGTGATGTTAATGAGAGAGCTTTTGAGGGGTTGTAAATAACTTAAGGTAATTATTAGTTTATTTATCTATTTATTTTTGTGGTTAATTTCATAGTGATTATAATCAGCTCAATTGTGCAGCTTAGAAAAAGACTGTTGCTTGTTCTGAAGATCAGAGGGACTCTGTTGCTGACTACAAAAACATGCCAGTCCACTACAAACTTTTTTTTCCTTCTAGTGCATCATCAGAAGATGTAACTGGATGCCATGGAATCAGGAAGTAATTGGACAGTTGCTTAGCACAGAGATAACAGAAACATGATTTAATTAAACTTAATAAATATAGGTCCACTGGTATGTAAAATAAAATGCACATTTTATAATGAGAAACCCCACTTTACAAGATGAAGGCATAATTATAGCAAACAGAAATAGCTTCAAAATACCTTTGCACTTTATCTTTCAAGGTCTGACAATATTTAATCTGCTGCTCTTTTAAGTAAAGCAGGCTACCAAGAAATATTTAACTAGCTGACTTTGGAGTTTTGTTTTAAAGATTTTTCCGGAGCACGATAATTTCTTTTACTGAGATATCTCTACAATGGAATGTTGCTGCATATTCAGCAAATGTGCATAGTCTTGACTGACATGTTTGGATGGTTGTGCTGAGATGGGGTTGGTTGAAAAGAAGCAGTGATTTCTTTTATACTGGCAAGGATTACATGTTTGTACTCTTCTAGTAAGAGAAGCTTGTTGTTGGACATTAAAGTTGAAGGCCAGTATTTAGTTTTTGTGATTTCTCCTGCTAATTTCTTTATTTCCTTCCAAAATAATTTTGGATTACTGCTAGCAGCAGTTTGTTTACTTCTTAAGTGCATAGATTTGGCCAAATTAGTTAGTATTCTAGTTTGTTTTAGTGGTTTTTTTTAGGTTTGGTGAAGGTTAAGATTACTTGGGTTTAGTTTCCAGGCTGACCATGCCTTATCCATTTGTTTCACAATGGGTTTGTCATCACTAGAGAGCCAGTGATGTTTTGACTCCCTCAGTCTCCTGTCTGAACAGAGGATGAGTCAGGCATATCCTTCAACCTCTCAAAGCAAGAAATCTAGACAAAGCCATAAATAAAAGTGGGACAAAGGCCCAAAAATAGGGACAATTTTGAAATATTGCTCTTACAAACTTAGAAAATGGATAGAATAACAGGTTTTGGATTAGAATGATTTTTAGATTTAGATCTAAATCTTTCAATAGAATAACAGGATAGACTAACAGGTTTTGGATTAGAATGATTTTTAGATTTAGATTTAAATCTTTAAATAGATTTTTTTCTTATTAACAAATGCAGTATATTGCATTAATATTACTTATTTTTCTTCCCTGCTCCTCCTTTAATCTACCTTTCCCAGGATTCCCACCAAGCCAAGATTGAACCATTGGCATGCAGTGCTCTTTTACTGAACTGGGCAACCTTGGGATCAGTGTTATTTTCATAATATACAGAAAGTATGTTTTATCATCTGGACAAAATTAATTGCTAGCCCTTGTTTAATTTCTATTTTTTTAACTAAAGGACTCCACCATGGACGTTATCTTCCCCCCACCCAGTCCTGTACTTCCTAACAACAGTCTCCCTTTGTATACTGTTTAACTGTTTGGAAGACCTGCTGTTTTTCTAGTATTACTAAACCCTTTCTCCTATAAATTGTGGTCTTTCTAAATCCCACATACTCCTGGTACAAGTGGTTTATTTTATTTCATAAGAAAGGTATGCAAAGCAAGGAAGTCCAAATAGCTACTGCTTTTCCTGATTGTTTCAGGACATTATCTACCCCCTCCATTATGTACTTCTAACAGCAGTCTCTCTTTATATGCTGTTCAACTATTTGTAAGCTCTGCTGTTTTTCTACTTCTACTAAACCCTTTCTGTTATAAATTTTGGTCTTCCTAAATCCCACATACTCCTTGGCAAAACTGGTTTATTTGATTTCAATAAGAAAGATATACAAAACAAGCAAGTCCAGAGTACCTACTGCCTTTCCTGATTGTTTCTGTAGACTTGCACATCTAGGAAGTTAGGGCCAGCATGTTTCAACTTGCTATTGGCTATCAACCACTTTTCTGGTCTTTTCTGTCCTCCCCCTCCGACACAAGACCAATTACAGCCTCACCTAGCTTTCTTAAGCTACAGGAGCCATTTTTAAAATCCCCTTGGTGTAGTTGCTTGTCTTGTTGGGTGAAGTGCCCATGCCTAAGGTTTCTGCCTGCAAGAAAGTAAAACTGCAGTTCTACCAAGAAAAAGGCAAGAAAGAGAGTAAATATATGTACATACCTTTCTGAAAAGACAAGGTATATTACTAAAAGTCTATTTTAGTGCAAAACATTCCCTTAACTGTTGTCCTGCCCTACTCAACTCTGTAACATCAGCTTGTACATCACCACCCCGTTCTATGTCCTTCTTTTCATAGCCTCTCTTCAACAAATTTTCCCCTACCACCTTGTACTCTAATAGCTTAACTCATTTCTTTCCCTTTTAGTGGCACTTAGCACACTCTTCTTTTTTCCTCCTCTTATCCACCATAAACTCTGTAGACCACTGACTTCTCCTTGTTACTACTTTTTTTTTCAAAGTGCTGTGAGTGTTTTCCCCTTTTTCTTCTTTAAAACCTCCTTTGCTGCTTGCCTGATTGTTTTTCTTTTCTGTTTAGCCCTCTAATCGACCTGGTCCTACCCGCTCTGTTTGCCCTTTGGTTCATTCGAGCTGACTCCACTACCCTACTCTACCTTCATTCCCACCCCCCACATTCATTGCATTTATACCATCCATTCCACACCCCTTGCTTTCCTCTAACCAATCCATTAACTCCTGCTGTTACCTCTCCCATTACAGTCTTCCCCTTCTGTCATACTGCCTACCTTTGCCCCTCCCCTCAACATCATTCCTTGCCATAATCGTATTCTCTTATCTTTTAAGTAACCCCATGTTCTTCTCATACTCCCTACTGGTGCACAGTACCTTTCACTTCTTCATGTCACACTTTTTGTCATCCTCTACTCATCTCTCAACATGTGGCCTCTCTATCTATCTGCTACCTTTCTTTTCTTCCTTTCACTAACAACCTCTTACCATACACCACTCTGGTATCACTCACCTACACCTACTCTCCCCTTTTCTGTTGGCACCCACACTACCTCTCACCTGCATCTTATCTCTACATCTCTCTTTCCCATTTCACCCTCTGACCTCTTCAGAATCACTATTTTTCCAGATTCATCTCTCTCCTCTACTCTAAAACAAAAACATCCTACTACTCTGAACCTACTCACATATCTTTTCACTTTCTTTGATACACTTCTCTTGGATGGGGGCATCCACCCCAGTCCAGGACCACCTGCCTCTACCTTTCACAAAATCTCAACTCAAGCTTCTCCCCCTCACCTACCCCTTTATACCAACACTCCCACTAAAACTCTTCTCTGTTAATATTCAAAGCATGGTTAATAAGATAACAGAACTTCCCTCTTGGATTTCTAACAATGCTCCCCACATCCTTATCCTATCTGAAACTTGGCTTAAACCTCACATCCTTAATAAAGAAATCTTACCTCTTGGCTACAACATCTTTCACTCAGATAGAACCAACAAGAGGGGTGGGGGGTTGCCATCCTCTACTCCGATCAACTTAACCTTTCCCCATTCTCTATCTCTGTTCCTAGCTTTACACCTGCAGAAATTCTTATAATAAACTATCACCTTAACCCTCACAAAAGACTTGCCTTAGTCTGTATATACATACCCCCCAGTGATAATATTTCTATCCTAGAGCACTTTCTCTCCTGCCTCACTCAATATGTCCCTTACAAAACCATTATACTCAGAGATGTTAACACAGACTGGTCTAAACTGTCTACTTCATCCCCTACTCACAGTCTCAACCTTCATGGATTTCACCAGCACATATCTACCATTACTTGAACTAACAAAAACTCCTTACTTGGACCTTTCCTTGACTGGATCCTTACCTCACATTCTACCTGTTATTGCAACCCTCAAATACTTATTAACTCTTTAAGTGACCACTCCGCTACCTATATTCATAGATTCACCCAACATTCACCGAAAGATCATACATACAGAGTATGTCGAAACCTTACCCACTTTGACCCAGATCCATTTAACTCCAAACTTTCTAGCATTAAATGGTCCTTCCTATATCACCTCCCTCTCAATGAGGCTGTAGAATCCTTCAATAAAATTTTCCTTGACACACTTAAACAAACCCGCTCCATTATGCACAGAAGAGATGGTGCCTGGAAAGCCTGGCTAAAAAAACATTCTCTCTCCTTTTTCAAAGATACAAAGAGCTCAGAAACATGACCAAAAAATAGTCAACAAAAATGAGAAAGCTTTCTTCTGCTCTAGCCAATGTCGCCCACATAAAAATAAAAAGAAATTCTGGACTACCATCAATAACCTGATTCACCCTGGCAATTCATCTACTCCCAACCCCTTCCCACACAACACTGCAAACTGCCACTCTCCCTAACAACTATTTTATAGAAACAATCCAAAAATTTACACAATACTGTACTTCTAACTCAACCCCTCCATCACCTCATAACAAAATCCTCCCTGGCGCTTTCACTTTCCAACCAGTTCCCACTTTCATTATTAAATCTCTCCTAAATAAACAAGCCTTGCTCCTCCTCTGCCAACCAACTACCCCCCTACTTTCTTAAAGTTGCTGCACAGTCTATTGCATACTCTCTCTCTATACTTATCAATCATTCCATTTCTGAAGTTTATGTCCCAGACATATGGAAATCTTTTTATACAATCCCTCTCCACAAAGGTGGAAACTCTATTGATCCTTCTAACGTCAGACCCATTGCTATCCAAAATCCTAGAAAAGTGCATCCATACTCAGTTACTCAAACATATTCTTGACAACAATCTCCTAACTCCCCCCCAACATAGCTTTAGACTCCACCATAGTACAGCCACTGCACTACTCTCTTTCACTCAAACAGTAGCTGAAGCCTGCGATAATAACTTGCCCATCTCCTGTTTATTCCTCAGTCTGTCTAAGGCCTTTGATACTGTCTCCTGTTCCAAACTTCTAACTAAACTCTCTGACCTTCATCTCTCTACCTCCTCTGTTAACTGGTTTTCTAGCTACCTTTCCAGCAGGCAGCAGTCCATTCACTTGCAAACAGTCCTCTCCCCTTTCCTCCCAGTAAACACTGGCATCCCTTAAGGATCTATCCTTGGCCCCTCCTGTCCAATATTTTCACTAGCAAACCACTCTGCTACTAACCTCTCAACACTTCTACCGTATGCTGACAATTCCACTCTCATCACCTCTGCCCACAGCAATCCTGAGCTTCCAGTGCTCACTCAACACACCTTCTCTGTCAAAACCTGGCTTTCTGATAATCATCTCACACTAAATCCAAAAAAAAACTAAACGCCTTCTCTTCCTTCCTAAAACACTTGCTCTTCACAAACCCTCCTTCTCTATCACCTCTTTCAACAACACCACTTCAAACCTGAACCCCATACCAAACTACTTGGCGTAATCATTGATGATGAACTAAAATTCTATATACATATCCAATAATGTATAAAAACAACCCAACAGAAACTTGGTCTCCTCTATTGCAACCAAAAATTTCTTACACCCACCTCCAAATCCTCCCTGGCTCAGTCACTCCTGCTAACCTGTCTTCCTTATGCTACCCCTGCCCTTACTAATGTTCAAACATATATTCTCTCCAAACTAGAGCAAATATATAACAAAATAACCAGATATGCCTCCAGTCTTCCATACAAACCCCATTACTGCCTCACCCTTAAGACACTCCAGTGGCTTGATTTCCCTAAACAACTACTTCTTTCTCAACTACATATTGCACACTCTATCCTGAATGATCCCTCTTTCTGCCCCTCCAGGTCTATTCTACTGTCTTACTATAACCCCCAACACTACCTTTGTATTACCAGCAAACACCTCCTTGACATATACAAACACAATAAAAACATTGGAAAGTCCCTTTATACTCTATAGCCCATGCTTGGAACTTACTCCCTCTCAATATAAGAACCACTCCTGAAAGATATCTGTTCAAACAAGATTTTAAACTTTATCTACAAAAGATGTGGTTCTGCCCTTGTCAACCCCCCACTCGACTTATTCTCCCTTCTTATCTACATAATTTCTTTTTCCTCATATACCCTGCACCTTCTGTTACTTTTCCCTCTTTTTTTCTGTTTTTAAATGCACCAAAAAAAAAAATAATAATAATAATAATAATAGGTTCTTGTATTACTACTGACTCTTTGTACGTTGGAATGACCTCATCATGGTATTCCACTTAATTTCATACTCTGTTTTTTTAATATGTAATATTTATAGATTTGTTAGCTGTTAATAGACTTATGTTATGTCATGCTATTACTTGCTAGTAGACTTAAGTTATCTGTTGATTATATATTTGTAAATTTTGTAATAGTTCTTAATTTTCTGGAGCTTTTTTCCTCAGGGCTCCACTGAAAATGGGCCCCTGGCTAAGCTGGATTAACCCAGTTAACAAATGTCAACAAATAAATAAATAAATAAACAAAAAAACAAATAAGTAAATAAATAAATATAATTGATATGAAGTCAGAAACACAAATGTCTGCCATTATTTCCAAACTTTAATCTTTAATGATCTGTCACTCATTTGCCAGAAAGCCACAATTTTATGAAAATCAAACAAAAATATGAGGCATAAATCTGGACATTCTGCTAAAATCTGTACAGTTGAGAAGTATGGAGTCAGCCTTGTATGGACGTTAGGGTATTGCTAAAAATACACCAGTGCATTTATGAGTTGTTTATGAGATAGAAAGGGGACAGATCAATCCTTTGCAAAACCTGGTCTTGACTAAGAAGCTTGTGGCTTCGGGATGACCAACCTATTGCAACATCTGTGGGTATCTTTGTCTTAGGTTCATAAGTACTTACTAGGCAACTGAGCTATAAGGATTTTAAGAAGTCTGGCCTTACATTCTCATGGTAGTTTTTACAACTTATGTTTTGCGTATGAATAACCCAGAGGTGGGAAGAACAAGAATATGTTGGGGCATGTACCTGATGCCCTCTCTATAAGGCACATGGGTGCTAATATGAGAATGAACTTGCAGTTTCCCATCCATTCATCCAAATTATGTTTGAATAGAGTAAGCGCAGTACTTTGTTTTATGTGGAGTGGAAGATGGTTCCATAGGAAAGATATTCTCTGTTTTACATACCTATCCCTCCAACATGTTCTACTTATGTCACAAAAGAGAGACTGAGTACCATTGAGCAGGTGTTCACTCTACCACTGGACTTGTGAATGTGTAATAGGTCTGACAGGATAGGGTCTTCCATGGCTCTATATACGTGGCAGAAGTCACCTGTTAGTAGCCTGTATGATACCAAGAATAAGGATAAAGCTTTGAGACAGTCTGCATATTTTTTGTGATTCAAGCCGTTTATTTTTTTTTGTGAGAAAGCATTGTGGTCACTCCATTTGTGACAAGGGCTTGGACATGTACATACTGAATGGGGCATTATATTCAATGATTGGCTTGATGAAAGCTAAGTGCAGTGGAATTATTACATCCCTGGACCTGGACACCATACCTTTTCTTGTAAGATGTCCAGTGGATAAGGTCTTCCCTACAACAGTGGATACATAGTGATCAAAGGACAGTTCATTGTTGACAGAAGTTCTCAGAACCCTGACTGCTAGGTCAAATCTCAGAGGTGTGTTATCAATGTGAGAGTTGCAAGAGAAGTCATCCTTACCAAAGGATTCAACCATACATTTCTTGACATTTAGTTTTAGTCTATGGTTTTGACACCAGCTATTTGTTTTTAAAAGGCCCTCTTGGAGGATTTTGATGTACGATAGGGAGTTTATTATGGCATCCAGTTTACAGTCATCTGTAGACTTGGTCATCTTTAAACTCTTAACATTTGCTTTGACATCCTAGCAGTAAATGCCAAATGATAGTGGCCCAAGGACAGAACCTTGGGATATACCACTAGTAACATGTCCTTTGGAGGAGGTAGATCCACCCACCTTAATGTTTGAATTATATTTGTTATCCAATTTGCTATCTAGTGAGTTACACAGGGAGATACATTAAAATGGGAAAGATCATGTATGATACCTCAGTATGGGATGGTGTTGAATGCCTTTGCAAGGTCTAGATATGCAGTTTATACTGATTCATCCTCATCCATCGCTTGACTACAAGTACACATATGTGGAGAGTCTCTCTAAAAACCTACCAAAACACCAGATACCTCCAAAACACAAGTCTGCTACAGCTAACACAGTCTCCACAGGACCCACAACACATAGCAACACCAATGTCTCACCCAACAAGTATCGTTATGACTCTGTCATAGTTCATGTCGGTGTGAATGACGTGAGACATACCTCACTAGACTATATGAAAAAGGACATGGTCGAACTCTCTGAGTATGTGTTCCAGGCAGGTATGTCCCTAACCTTAAGCAGCATACTACCCTCACCTAGAATGATGCCACAGTATAAACAAAAAAATGAATGATTTCAATATCTGGCTTAGTTTTGGTGTCATTCCAAGGGGATCCAGTTCCTGCCTGCTCGGGAAGCCATGCTCAACAAACCTCACTGCTTTGCCAGAGGCAGTTTGCACCTAGCAAGCCTAGGTTTTTGGCTGCTGGCAAAGGCTCTTGCCTCCCATATAGTGCCTTTTTTAGACAAGGTCTCAAAAACAACATTACCAACATGAAATTAATTGATCAGAATAAAATAAGGGTCATGCTGCTAAATGCTAGGAGCTTAAACCAAAAACTGCACTCCCTGGAAGCACTTCCATCACTAGAAGATGTAGATGTCTGTGCAATCACAGGAACCTGGTTTAAGGCCTCTGAGAGTACCCCAGCCCTGCAAGGCTACAATGCCTTCCACACCTTTAGACTGCAAAATGAACGTATGGAAACCAAAGGAGATGGTGTTTCAATCTATAGTAGAGACACATTCACCTCACTTCTAGTTAGACTGGACAACTCCATGGAGATACTCTAGGTCCAGGTTATGGTAAGACCCCATTCAAGGCCTAGCCAGTTATAGATCCCCCATCCATGGGTCAAGACACCCATGAAGCCTACTTAACCAAACTGAAGACAATCCAAATTTAACCCAACACACTGATTATGGGGGATTTCAATCCATCCTACCATCAACTGGGAAACCTACTCTAGCCCAAACTCACCAGCACAAAAGTTCCTTGACTTTGTGAATTCAAATGGCTTGGAGTAAATTGCCCATACCCCAACAAGAGGAACAAACATATTAGAGCTGGTCTTCTCCAACATGTCAAATAGATGCACTGCAGCAATTGTTGGACCCTCATTAGTTAAAACTGACCACAAATCAGTCACCTTTAAACTGCACTAATACCAGAACTCACAAAGGGTGAACTCAGACTAAAAAACTTCATCAAGGCAAACTATACCCTCCTAGGTGAAGGTATACATGCATTCCAAGTCCCACCCCAAGTTGAAGGTGGTTAACTGTGCTGAATCTTACACTAAAGCCCTGTACAATCACTTGTGTAAGTGTATAAACTTGGTTGTATCAGATAGAATCAGAGCCAGAGCGTCAGGTAAAATCAAGCTGCCATGGTGGATTTCCAGCATCAACAAATTTTACAATAAACACAAAAAGTAGCTGTCTAAGAAAACAAAGACAAAGACCCAACAATGGAAAAAGCACCCTCCTCAGCTTTATCAGGCAAATAAGACAACATGTGAAATCTTCCAAAAGCTCCTTTGAGAGAAACCTATCAAGTACTGCCAAGGATAACTATAAGGCCTTTTACAGCTATGTATGTAACCTAAAGGGTAGGACCCAAGCATGTGTAGAACTGGTGGCAGATGGTATTGCACACACTCACCCCACCTTACATATTTGAAGAGCTGGTCCTCAAAGCCCTGTCCAAGGCAAAGAACATGGCCTCTGTGGGACCAGATGACATCCCAGGCTGTCTTCTAAACAGGCTAAAACATAAACTACTAAGTACCCTTTTCAATCATAGCCTAACCACAGGCTTTGCTCCTGCAGAATGGAGAACAGCAACAGTTATTCCCCTCTACAAAGGTGGCTTAGCAACAGACCTGGGGAATTACAGACCCATAAGTCTGACCAGCCTTATCTGTAAGGCCAGGGAACATATCATTATGGACCTCATAAACAAAGACATAGATGAACTACAAACCCTAGATCCTACCCAGTTCAGCTTTGTAAAAGGCAGATTCTGCCTGTTAAATCTGGTAGATTTCTCTGAATGTGTGACCAAGGCCATTGATGAGGGCAAATCTGTGCACACAGCATGCCTCAACTTGGCAAAGGCTTTCAGCATGACCCCACATTCAGGCATTACCGATAAGCTTACTAAACTGAATGTAGACCCCTTCTTGTAAGATGGTTTTCCAATTGGCTCAAAACCAGACACACACTATCAAAGTGGATGACTCCATATCAACCAGTAGACCTGTTACCAGTGGGGTGCCAGGGGGTTCAGTGCTGGACCCCATACTGTCTGGTATATACTTCTCAGAAGTTTAGGTCAAAACTAAAGGGTTGTGGCTGACCAAGTTTGCAGATGACTGCAAACTAGGTGCAATCATTGAATCCCCAAATGATGTCAGTATACTCCAGGATGGTCTCACACAGACCAATGACTGGTGTATTAGTCACAGTCTCAAACTGAATACAAAGAAATGCATCATCATTCCCTTCAGTACAAACAATATCACTTCACACTATAAAATCAATAACAATGCCCTAAATAGCCATGAAGTGGTAAGAGACCTGGGATCACAGGTTGACCGCGACCTTAACTTTGACTACCACATGTCTATCATTGTAAGGAAGCTTTACATGTAGCTCACTTGATTAGTAAAGGCATCACCTCAAGAGCAAAAGAACTTATAACCCCTATACTCGGCACTTATCTGGTCCATAATTGACTGTAACTCCCCATTCTGTATGTACCATACTAAGCACCTACAGCAATTAGAGAGACTTCAGAGATTTCTAACAAAGAAGATCAAGGGCCTCCAGCATGTACCTTACATGGACCGACTAAAATCCCTGTCACTGTACTCTGTATCATATTGACTTCTTAGATGTGACTTATGCCTGGCCTACAGAACAAGCCAAGACCCAAACCTAATAAACTTACTGCATATCCATAAATCAAATGGGCCTAAAGCTACCCATTCCAAGGACTTAAATATGGCCTACAACTTAAATAGGACATGCTGGAGGGACAGCTTTATCTTCCAGTGAGTGCCACGTCTTTGGAACAGGCTACCAATTCATGTGAAACAGAGCACCTCTATGATACTGTTCAAAAGGAACCAGGATAAGAGGATGGGGCATCATAAATTCTTACCAGGGATAGTGCCTACAACCCTCCTGGACATGGTCAGTCATCACGAAATGCAATCTTGGGTATTGACTAGTAACTCTACGGTATTACATTGGGTTGAAATGGCTAAGCTTAAAATGACCTCCGGGTCGCTAGCCTAGTCATTTCCTATGATCCTATGAGTAGCCCTCGCAAAGAATTTGAACAAGTTAAGTAGGCAGGATCCAAACTGCTATGGCTCAAGAGTTTGTAGTTTACGATTGTCCTCTTTTATTAATTCCATAATAATCTTTTCCATAGCCTTTCAGATGAGGCTCATCAGACTTATGAGTCTATAATTACCTCAGTCAGTTTATGCCCTACAAGGGCAAGGGGGTGACTGTTACTGTCCTCCATTCACCTCGTACAGAGCCTGTTTGTAGCCTGATATTGATTTGTATTCGGTATGACAGGTCATGTTTTAATCTGACCTGGCATGTTATCTGGCCTCAGAGAAGTAGTGCTTTTGGCCTTGGGTAGCACCTTAAGGACTTGCTCTTTAGAGATTTGAGGGGGGGGTGTAGATGGAGGTATGTGATCTGGGAATATAGGAGGAGAGGGGGGGGTGAAGTTTGAATTAAATTTGTCCACTAGAAGATTGACTATGCACTCTGAGTCTGAGTCTCTGATATCATTTACTATTAGCTCTGTGCAATGCTGGGCATTGTTTCTGACATTTCTAATATAGTTAAGGAATGCATTATGGTTATCCTTCACCTGGGTGGCTATTTTTACGTCATATCTGGCACTAGTTGATTTGATCAGTTTCCAAAGTTCTTTGTTAAGTTTTGAAAGAACATTATTGGTATCTTTAGAGTTAAATTAGTTTTGCATGCAATGATTTATTTTATTTTATTATGTATGTAGCCTGTTTATATTAGGGTTACACTTTAGGGGGTTATTTTTAAATTTGGCATTGTGTTTATTTTTGAGAGAGACTGATGCATCTATGAAGATATTTACATGTGCATAGAATTTGGTGGTAAAGAACTCTGTACAAGCAATGGGAACATGAAGATAGAAAGGGCCTTTGAATGTAGCTAAGTCATCACTCAGTTTTAATAGATTAGCCTTGGGATAATCTCTGAATACCAGGGTATTGCAAGATGCTCTCATCTTCAATCATAAGGTGAATGTGACTAATCTCTGGTCCAATTTGATCAGGATAGAAGTGACAGTTGGTGGGGAGTTAAGCTGCCTGATATTGGTAAGGGACAAGTATAGGATTTTATTGTCCCTTTTTGAGGTAGGGACTAACTGGTACATAGACATTGTATTAATGAAGCCCAGAAACTTTTGGTCATAAATGTTTGAGGATATAAAATTGTTCTAGTTAATGGAGGTGTAGCTGAAGTCTTTTAGAATAATGGCGTTTGGCTTAATGCATAGGTTCTCTGTAATGTTTAGGTAGGAGGTACGGGCTGAAGGGGTCCAATAGTTAGGTATGATATGATAAGATTTTTTTAACAGTTAGCTAGAAGTGCAGGAGTTCCAGGTCATTATCTTGCCTAACAAGTCCGGAATTAAAATGACTTTTTAAGAATATGGAGATGCTGCCACCTTTAGTGCTTTCATCTAATGCAATGGACCTGAATGTGTGGTAGGTATTGAAACCCTGCACTGATGGAGTTTTCTCATTGGTCTTGAACCAGGTCCCTGTGATTATGCATATATATATATATATATATATATATATATATATATATATATATATATATATATATATATATATATCAATTTTTTCAAGGGTAAGGAGTGCTTGTAGGAAGTGGAGCTTTTTGTTAAGGCTCCTAACAATCAGTAGCAATACCTTTATTTTACCCAGGTTCTGTTTTGCTATGTTGAAAACTTTAGAAGAATGACATTGCCTAAAAAAGGCACTATGGATATTGACAAGGATTTAGCCGATATACAAAAAGCTTTGGGGGATAAGTACAGAGAATTCCAGGCAAATCAAGTTGGACTGTCTATCATTTCCTCCCAGGCTGGCATATATCTTAACCCTAAATTGAAAAAACAACAAAACCAACTGTATAAAAACAAAAAAACAGCACGTCTAGGAGCTAAACAACACAACTTTATTGTTAAACGGTTTTCATTTGATAAGAATAACAAACTTCTTCAGACAAACCATTAGTCATAATACAAACTATTTAAATACCTTTTAAAAGCCCGCCTCATCCATCTGAAAAGGAAATGACATCACATTTACTGCAAAAAAATTACTAATTTTTTTTTTCTTTACACATATTCACACCTTTTAAAACCTCATATATAAATAAAGATATTAGAAGCATCAAAAAGTGTGCAAAGAACAGCAGCCCAAAAATCAACATCAATATTACATACATAAAACATTTGTGTAAAATTAAATGCCTATATACTTATATGTTAATATTCAATGCTTGCCTAAAAAGTCATAAAGGACCCTAATATAACAGTTCCTTTTACTGGGACCCAACCTAAAATCATAAAAAAATATTATTAGTATAGGCACAGTATTGCTGTAAAATATAAATACATAAAAATCTACCTAGCTAATGCTTTTAATCTAAGAATGCTGTTAATTGTGCAGTAATCATTCAGCCCTGGCCATGCATAGGAATATAATGATAACTGACAGATTAATTCTGCTTGTTCCAACTGCAATGCTCAAGGACCACCCTGGCTTGCTCACAAACTTGCTGGATTCCCGCAAAAACAAAGCCATGGTCATTGCAAATGTGTATATGCTTTGCCAGTGCATTAGCCAAATTTGATTTTCTAATGGCATACAAATACTCGTACACTCTTTCTTTCAAGCTTCTAATAGTCTTGCCTATATAATAGGCAGGGCAATTCTTGCACATTGTGACATATACCAATCCGTTTGTGTTGCGATTATATTTACCTTGAGTTTTATTTATTTATTTATTTTTGTGAGAATCCAGCAAGTTTGTGAGCAAGCCAGGGGTGGTCCTTGGGCATTGCAGTTGGAACGAGCAGAATTCATCTTGCAGTTATCATTGTATTCCTATGCATGGCCAGGGCTGAATGATTACTGCACAATTAACAGTATTCTTAGATTAAAAGCATTAGCTAGGTAGATTTTTATGCATTTGTATCTTACAGTGATACTGTGCCTATACTACTAATATTTTTTTTATGATTTTAGGTTAGGTCCCAGTAAAAGAAACTGTTATATTAGGGTCCTTTATGACTTTTTTAGGCAAGCATTGAATATCAATGCATAAGTATATAGGCATTTAATTTTACACAAATAATTTATGTATGTAATACTGATGTTGATTTTTGGGCTGCTGTTCTTTGCACATTTTTTGATGTTTCTAATATCTTTATTTATATATGAGGTTTTAAAAAGTGTGAATATGCTAAAAGAAAAAAAAAATTTTTAGTAATTTTTTTGCAATGAATGTGATGTCATTTCCTTTTCAGATGGATGAGGCGGGCTTTTAAAAGGTATTTAAATAGTTTGTATTATGACCAATGGTTTGTCTGACAAAGTTTGTTATTCTTATCAAACGAAAAGCACTTAACAATAAAGTCATGTTGTTTAGCTCCTAGACATGCTGCTTTTTTATATATTTTATCCCCTTAGAATGATGCCAAAAGCTAAGTCTATTGTGAAAGTCAATACTCTTTTGTTTGTACTGTGGCACCATTCTTGGTGATGGCAGATTGCTGCTCAAGGCTAGGTTCATACTATCTCAGACACAAAATCTGAGAAGTCCATCGTGTGTAATGTGGTGAACACTGGCCCCTAATAGGCAACTGACCATGACTCTCTCCATGCACAGCCTGATGTGTGGTGCATTTGTATGTATTACTAAGGAGTTTTGCCTTATGGGCTTTTGAAGTGAGACTGTATGACTCCTAGATGTATGTTTAATGGTGGGTGCTGCCTGCGTTGTATGCTTGTGAATTTGCAGAGGGTATTTGTTTCTTAGGCTACACTGTGGAGGCCTTTGTCGTTTAGCTGTGTTTCTTTTAATATCATCAGCATATGTAGGTCTATGAGTTTCGTCTGAGCTGTGGATGACTAATTTAGTGTGCAGCTGTGTGGTACCAACAACCTGAATGTTTGTGTGAAATCTTCATCTCTATTAACATTATATAACTACATGTCTCACACATTGCTGTCAGTTTGTTTAAGTAATAAGTGGTTGTCAGTAAACATGAAACAATTGTTACATTGTCTCAGGATGCCCTTTTCAACTAAGCATGCTAAGGAGATAATAAGAAAGTGCAACTCCAAGGATCCAGGTGCTTTTTAATGGGAGCTGAAGAGGGGAGCAGCACTTACAAAGGTTTGGAGTTGATTACTTGAGGTGCTATCAGTCTGTTAATGGAGATAGTGCTGGTCTCAACACAGATGCACACAACTAGGAATCAGTGATACGTTGCGCCTTCTGTCACCAGAAACAAAAGAACAGGACTAATTCCAAGTTGCTTCTTGAGAAGTAGTATAAACCCAGATTTGTATGTGCTCAGTGCACTTGTTATTGTCTTCTCTTAGTAGATACACTGCATAGGACCTACAGCAGTTGGATGTAACAGAAAGCCAAGCTGCACAAAGGCCCAAGTCGTCAACCAGACCACTCAGTGAAGTCCCATACACACTGCCAAATCTAGAGACCAGTAAGAAATCAATGTCGCTCTTCTCCTTTTTCACCAGCAGCAAAGCAGTAGCATTAATCCCAAGCTCGATCCTAAGAAGCAGTTTTCAGGCTTTCCATTGATTGATAATCTCTGTGAATGTTGATAAATCATGCCCCTCTGTTCCTTCTCTCACTAGGTGCAAAACAGAAGGAATAATCTCAAGCTGATTCCTCAGATGCAGTTCCTAGTCTCAACAGTTATTAGTTGCTTAGCCCCAGATGCTGCAGGTTTAAGATGGAAAAAAGATTAATACTCTGAAATTTGTAATTTGTACTAAGTGAGTGGGATGGTATAAAACAGAAGATAACTTAAGCTTTAAGAATCTAAGGGGATCCTTCCTAGTTGATCTTTCGGTGCCCAGTAGAATGAACAGATGAGATGAGACTGGGAAGAGCTTCCAAAGTCACATTTACAGCAACAGTGGGCACCTAAAAAGCCAACAAGTTTAAAAGCACAACAGGGATGTGATTGGTGGGTGTGAAAAATCAGATACTGTCAAACAACTGCAGAGTTACACAGTACTTCCACAAAATAAGAACTCAGTTAATACTTGGGGATAAATAAGAAATCCTGTTCAGTTCAGCCCACTAATTAACTAGATTGGATTTTTTTTGCAGTCTGTGAATGGAAAATTACTTTTTTTCTAACTGACTCTATCCAAGAAGTGTAAAAGCTCCAAGAAGAAAAAAAATGAATTAAATATAATTTAAAATAAAATAAACTGGAATATAAGAGCAAAAAAAAAATGATGGAAGTATCCAAACCTTAAATGAATGAATCCAATCCAATTTCATATACCATCAGACAACAGCGCTAATCACACTTTTTAAAAAGACCACTAGGAGCCAGCAGGCAGTGGTCACGTGGACAGTTAGGAAGAACAGAGAAGTAGAGGCAGTATCCAATACTTGTATTAATGAGATCTTGAGTAGTATGGTTTCCTGATAGCTGGGTTGGTCTGGTAAGATTGTTTACTAGTTGTTCAAGGTTATTTAGTGATAGAAAGATTTTGATTTGGGTAGATTCTGCAACTGTTGTTTACACTGAAGTCACCTAATGTAATAGTGCTGTTAGGGAAGTGCTTTGGGATGACATTATACAGTATATCTTATATGATTTTTAAGGAGGGTTGGGGAATGTATATTACAGAACAATTAGATGAGTATAATATCCTAGATACTGTTCAGAATCTACTTCTCTGAAGTGCAGGCTAAAACTAAAGGACTGTGGCTGACAAAGTTTGCTGATGACTGTAAACTGGGAGTGATCATTGAAACCCCTAGTGATGTCAACATCCTGCAAGAAGGTCTTACGCAGACTATTGACTGGTGCCAAAGTCATGGTCTTAAACTTAATGCAATAAAATGCATTATCATCCCCTTTGGCAAGGGTGATGTTCCTGCAGACTACATCAATAGCAGTACCCTAAGCATGCAGTCAGTGGTGAGAGATCTGGGTACACAGGCCGACAGCAACCTTAATGTTGATTATCATGTCTCCACTGTGGTAAGAAGGCATTTTATATTGCTTATTTCATAAGTAAGGGCATTGCCTCCAGAAAAAAAAGAGGTTACAAGCCCCTGTACTCTTCCCTCATCAGACTAATAATAGAACACAATGCTCCCTTTGACATGTTCCTTTCCAAACACCTGCAGCAAATGGAGAGACCACAAAGGTTCCTTACAAAGAATATTCAGGGTCTTCAAGATCTGTCTTATGCAGACAGACTGAAATCATTGTCATTTTGGATGGCACAGTGGTGCAGTGGTAGCATTGTCACCTCACAGCAAGAGGTTCTCCAGTTTGATTCTCGACTGGAGTGCCTTCTGTCTGGAGTCTGCATGTCCTCCCTGCATTCATGTGGGTTTGCTCTGGTTTCTTCCCATGTTACAAAGACATGCATCTGGAACATTTCTCTCTGGGCCTCCACTTAAAACTGTCTTTGTTCTAAGTTAGACTTTCCTGATAAAAAATGTTAAATAAAATAAATTTTACTCAGTGTCATACAGACTGCTCAGAGGTGACCGGTGCCTTGCATACACAGCAATCTCTGACCAAGTTTTGATGGAAATGCTGCACATTTGCAAGTCAAATGACACATGGGTCACTCGCACAAAGGACCTTAACTAATATGTGACATCAGTAGAACTTACTGGAGAGACAGATTTGTCTCACAGAGGTTGCCCCACCTTTGGAACAAGCTTCCTATTCATGTTAAACAAAGCCCCTCATTGGCCCTATCTAAAAGCAATTTGGACAATTGGATAGGTAAACAGAAATTCACTCGGGAGTTGCACCTGTGTCCCTCTTGGGCAGGGGCAATACGTGCTGATTTTAGTGTCTGCTTGAACAAGACACTCTTGGGAACACAAATTGAAGTTGGCTATGCTTGTAAGGGCCCTGGGGCCGTTAGCCTAGTAACCTCCTATGATCCTCTGGTAAGGTCACTTGTTGTACAGTCATGAGCACTGTTGTTACTGTTTTGAGAAATGGAGGATTTAAGAATGTCTAATAAAGAGTTCTTTTTGATACATAGCATGACACCCCACTCCTGATCTGGTATCAGGTCTGCTGTCATAGAGGATATTATAGTGAGGTTGTATGAAGGGGAAGGGCAGATATTGTCTTTAAGCCAGGGTTCAGAGAGTTCAAGATTTAGTTGGTTTTCAGTGGAAATGTGGACTTCCAACATGAATCATTTGTTACTCATGTTGTTAGTGTTAATGCATTTGGATTTTTAGGCCTTGTTTGTTTGCAGTGCTAGTATTGTTAGTCAGGGTATTTGATGCAGTGGTTGCAGCAGCAGTGCTAATACAGTTTAAGTTGCAGTGGTTGTGGAAGGGTGGAAGGGCTGCAGTCTTCAGTGTGTATATTTATTGGCTTATAAAGGCTCCAGAGTAATCTGAGCAGGGGACCTCGCTGCTTTTGTGAAAGCCCTGCTGGTGCAATGGACAGATGTTCCATAATCAGAGATCTTGATCAAGAGGCCTCATGGGATTGTCATAGTGGGCCCACTAGAAACAATTAAAAATCCCAGACACATAATAGTCCACTTCCGTGTATTTATTCATCTAAAAAAACTGCTATATTTAATATGGAAGCCAGGCAAAAAGCTTTGATGTATAGGTGCCTGACCATTTCTGGAGCAACATTTTAGCCCAGATACCAGAAAAAGAAGGTGATTTTGCCCAGTAGTATACTTGTTGCAAGTGAACAAGATGAAGTTTCATTTGATCCATCCTTTCTTTTAGGCAAACATCGACTTGTAGAGACACTTTCACAGTGGCAGCTGGTGACTTCAAATTAAAGGGAGGCTGCAGGAGACAGTTGAATGGGTGGGGCCAATGGGAAGGGGCGTGGCCAACCAGAAAGGGGTGGAGCTATGCTCAAAACCACAACAACTGGAACTTTAATTAAATATGCTGCCCTGGGTGCCAAACTGTCATTACAAGAGTCCAATCAAGACAAAATGAAGTGTAGAAGAAAAAAATATTTCAATGCATTGGCTACATGACAACTTACTTAATATCTAGATGGAAACACGAAGGTTGTGAGGCATGTAAAAATAAATTGCTTTTTAAATACTTTACTGGAATGCCAGTCAAAATCAAGTATAAAATAAAACAAGCAGCAGTCAGCTCAAACCACTTCTCCTTGCACTGCAGTTCTAATTATAATTTATATTCAGCTTTATAAAATTACCAAGTAACATGCTGAAAGTAGCAATCTCTGTGATACCCCCACTTGTAAAAATGTTTCTTATCCAAAAAAGACCTGCTGCCTGACAACAACTATTTACTTGTTTCATGGGGAACACATGATCAAATTAAAAAATGAACAGCAAACAAGAAACAAGCTCAAGATAAATTGCTTAAAGGATTACTGCACAAGTTATGGACCACACATGATAGATTGGCATTCTGTTTAGTTTACAGGTAAAGCCTGCAAAGATAACTGCAAGTCTCCAACAAATGTAATGAGCTTCTGAAAATACTGTAATCCTGTCCTTTATTTCAAATACTGTCATATGCATTTCAATACCTAAGGCTTATACGTTATCTAGTTATGTAAATATTCTCTGCATGGCAACAATAAATATTCTCTGCATGGTAATTCTTTAACAGTATGCTTATTAAAGCTTACTTGCATCTTACAATCTCCAACAAGCTTACCTGATGGTCAATAAAGCGCTGCTACTTTAATACAGAGCAACAGGGCACTGCAACAGCATGCATTTTCTGAATAATAAGAAGCGTAAATCAACAGTATAAAAATATGACAGAAAACCAGAACATTCTGCAAAATCAAGGACAGATGAAAAGCCACGGTCGTACTTGTGGTCCACCTTGGGTGGGGGAATACTCTGCATACTTACACTGCATAACTGCTCCTTGCCTTGCTTGGACACATCCAGAGCCACTACAATGGGGAGTGGGGGCAACAAGTAGGTCACAGATGGAAATGTCTCTGACTGACAGTGATGGCTCTGACACTCATACCTCTCAACCTCAGAGCAAGAAATCTGGACAAAGCCATACATAGAAGTGGGACACAGGCCCAAAAATAAAGACAATGTCTAAATATTGCTCTTATAAACTTAGAAAGATAATAGAATAGTAGTAGGTCTTGCATTAGCATGAATTTTTGAAGGTATGAAATCTGAAACTCAAATGTCTGCCATTATTTTCTAACTTCAGGCTTTAATGATTTGCTACTAATTTGCCAGAAAACCACAATTTTATGAAAAAAAGACCAACAATGTTATGCAAAAATATAAAATTGCCACACAATACAGCTGGGAACCTGTCAAAGAAGGGACACCTTTTTAAAATTAGTACTGTTAACTTGAGCAGCTGACAAAATAAGATCATCTACATGCATTTCTGAAATAAAAGTAATCTATAACTCTGATCATTACAGTTATTTATAATTGTAAACTCTCCACATTTTCTTCCGAAATTGCCATTTTGCAGAGGAATTATTAGGGGGAGAGCAACATTTTGAGCCAAATTGGGGACAGTTGTGAGGTTTGGATATTCCTAATTCTATAAAGCAATTTATTTGCACATACCTCTCAACCTCTTAATGCAGGAAATCTGGACAAAGCCAAATATATTGGGGGAACATGCAAACAGTACTAAAATTGCTTTTGTATAAACTTAAGACAGTTGATAGAATAACAGGTCTTGCTTTAGCATGCATTTTTCTGAAGGTTATGATGTCTGAAACTCAATGTCTGTCATTATTTACTGACTTCATTCCTAAATGATTTGGCAGAAAACCACAAATTTTATGAGGAACAAACCAAAAAGAAGAAGAAAAAATCTATTCATTCTGCAAAATTCTGGACAGTTGAGAGGTATAGTTCAGCCGGTGCTGTCTGAGTTTGCTGCCCCCCCTCACAAAATCATGGTCGAATGGAGCGTCGTCCCCCCTGCAGCCATTCCAATGTCCCATTCCTTGGTTATTTCGGCCCATTTGCCATAAACACTGTAATGTGCATACTGCTTTACTTCTGCAATGATATGGATTTCATTTGAAAGTTTTATTTTATATTTTACAGTATAAACCCTAATAGATATCTGCTAAACAAAGCAATGCAGTCTCCCACTGAAAATAGACTTAGCATTAAAACTTCTCTGTTCTTGAAACTCACATTTATTGAAACAGCATTGAAACCCACATTCAAAGAAACATTTTGCCAGTGGCAGATAAAAGATTAATTTTGGGCTGTTTTCAAATCATAGGCCCCTTGAACATGAAACATACACATGCTCTTTGATACACCTTCCTGACTGTATTAAATTATATTCCTTGTACAATACAGTACAGTTGTTGGAAGGCATTTTAAATTTATTGTTTTGAACATTTTTCCAGTAAACAATGAAACAAAATGCATGCACCAATAATGACAAAACTGCCCAATTCAGAACATTTCCATCATAAAAGTCTACTCAAACTTCAACAGTCCACCAGTATCAGTAAATATGCACAATCTCTGAAGAAGTAAAAGTCATCTAAATAATTCCACATTAAAGAAATTTGTTAACTAATGAAGAGGTTACTGCTAGCAAACAACTTTATATGTCATTGTTTCATCTACAAATAAAGTGCCTGTTGCCCTTTAGGAATAAATTGCTTATGTTGCATTAAGAAAATTATAATGCTAGCAATATCACAATAGGGAATGGATGGCAAACTGATAACAAGTTCATAGTTACTAGGTATCTTCACCAAAGAGGACTGCAGCATCCATCCCCTTTACAACAGAGTACAGTATCAGCAATGGATCTACCTACTGTGGGAATAGAACCCACAGCCTTCTGCATCAAAAGCAAGTACACTACCTGTTGTGCCATTTACAATGTAAACAGACTTGGCATAAGCAGCACTAAACTTTTGTTCCCCTGCAGCTCTCAGCTCCTTGTAAAATCTACTCGACACTCAGCTGTATCTCTGAACTTTGCAGCACAAGAAATCTGGACAAAGCCAAAATTTATTTGGGGGGGGGACAAAAGCCCAAAAACCAGGGACACATTTTAAACACTGCTTGTATAATGTGGAAAGTTGCTAGAATGAAATGCTGTGTTACCACCATACATTTCACTGCCAAGTATTGAACCCAGGTCCCTGTGCAAAATAGCCAGAGCAACATACCACTATGCCAAATAATCTATTTTTATAAAAGAAGGGAAGACTGAAACTTAAATGGCTACCATTTAGTGAATCCAGTTTTCACCATAGCTGTCAACATCTTAGCACAAAGCACCTGAACAAAGCCAATAATGGGGAATACAGCCCCCAAACATATTCAGTGAGTTCAGTTATCACCATAGCTCTCAACCTTGGCACAAAAAAACCCGGACAAAGCCAATAATGGTGGAATACAGTCCAAAAAATAGGGACAAATATCCACTGAGGACATCAGAGCAAACCCACACAAACACAGGGAGGACATGCAGACTACACATTGAAGGCACCCCAGCCAAGAACCAAACCAGACAACCCATAGCTGTCAGGCAGCACTGCTACCACTGCACCACTGTCAGCTTTAAGTAACAAAAATACAGAAAAAAACACAGATTTTGAGGAACAGAACAGATATGAGGCAAAATTCTGCAAATATTTTAGAAATGGTGGTGGGTAGGGAATTCAGGCTCTTGTCACTTGGACCCAAGGTACAGGGTTCAAGCCTTATTGTCTACCCAACACCATGAAACAACTAGCATTTTACACACACACACACACACACACACACTCTGCAGTGATCACCACCTACCTGTTTCCAGAATGGCCTGCAACACACTCCTCCACAGCAATCACCTGTTTCCAGTGGTCTCCGCGATCCTGTGCCCACCCGATCAGTCCTCCATACTGTTTCCAGAAATGTCTGCGATCTTGTGCCTGCCCTATCAGTCCATGATCCTGTGCCCACCCGATCAGTCCAGAAATTTCCGCGATCCTGAGCCCGCCCGATCAGTCCTCCATACTGGCCTGCGAGATGTGAGGAGGCTGCTGGAGCCTCCTGCTATTGGTCCAGCCTGCGGGCGATGCAGTCCGGTGACCTTCCAGTTTGTACGGTCATCACCGCACAGATTCCTGGGTTGAAAGGGCAGAGTTTCCTGCCTTCCCTATCCGGACTGCCTAACTGAGCAGTCTGGAGCTCAGGAATGCCTGAGCATGCGTGCTTGGAGTTCTGGTCTGCTTAACACAGCAGTCAGGAACTAAGCACGCATGAGCGGAGTCTGAGAGATATTTTTTTTATTTTTATATGTTCACAGGTGGGGACCCATTTTACAGGTGGGAGGGCTGCAGTCCTGCAGTTCTATAGCACGAGCCACCCCTGCACTTTCATATGCACAATCTGAAACTGGGGCATATAAGCTCAGCAAAGCTGTGGACAGCAAATTAACACTGAACTAACTCATTGCTAAATTTGATACAACAGAAAAAAAAATTGATAAATGTCAGAAATTTGCGTGAAAATTTAAGGGACATGGAAACTGATTTGACTTCACTCTCTGATGCTCTTGAAGCTAGAAGAAAGTAGAACCCCAAGGCACAAGTACAACAAGTGCAGAGGATATTAGGCGATCAGGAAGACTGCAATAAAGGGAGTTACCAGGTACCCACAATGAAGAAAATATATTTCTCATAGTTGAAACAGAAGCTACAGCATGAAAGAAAAAGTGATGACTTTACTGCAAACGTCTTAGTAACCTGAATTAGGTTCCCGGTTTGGGTACAAGTTGCAAAAGTACATTCAGTATTTCTGGGTTAAATTTTGGCTTGTGCCATTGAAAAGTATTGTTGATTTATCATGACAGCAAAATCATAGTGGAATTCAGTATGAAAGGTATGCTTCCCAGCTTTAATTTTACTTCCCTCTCAGTTTTGTTGAAAACACTTTGATAGTAGATGTGACTCTTAGACAAGTGATTTGTAAAGGAAAACATGACTTTTCCACCTGAGCCTTCTGTTACTTGCACAGGTCTATCTGCATGCAGTGCTAGATGATGGATGCAGCTTTCTCAAGGTGCTGAGCTGATGGACAGTCACTACAACATGTGAAACTACTGCTGGCAGATTTTACTTTGTTACTAAGTGAGTTTAGCACTGTGAGACCATTTGACTGGCCAGAATCGCCATGTATATAATGCATGTAAGTTATACATCTAGCTCCTCATAGATTACTGAAAATAATGAATCCACCCATCACAACACATATGCTTAACCAATCACCAAATTAAAATCTCCCTTCGTATTAAATTCCTAAACAATATTCATAATTAAGCCCCTTTGGCTTCATAGTATTACATTTTAATGCCAATATTTTTATATAAAAGCTGTTGCTTAGTGCCATATGGTTCACCTCCAGAAAACAAATCTGTTATAAAATGTAAGTTTATTAACATTACTGTTATGCTTTACCCAAAAATGCTTAACCACAAGTTATTCTAGTCTTCTATTTTTGCCATCTCCAAGATGTTCCTGTAACCTTACTTTAAACTTTTTTCTTTCCTAACCTATGTAAGTTAGGATACATGGATATTTATCACATAAATGGCTCTCTCAATTACACATGCCCTAACTATATATAATATCTACTTTGTTCCATTAATGTAATCAAATCTCTGAACAATAAAGGTACATATGGAACAATTCCTAAATGCGAAGTATCATTATCAGGAATCGCTCTTCTTTGTCTCGTATACTTGTTTGATCCCATGATAATCTTTCAGGTTTTTACGTTTCCTATAAAAGTATTGGACTTTAAAAAATTCCAAGCATCTTTAATAATCTGCACAATTTTATCTGACAAAATATTATATTCAGTAACAAAGCAACACACACACTGATCCTTACTTTTCTCGCTGTCTGTAAAAGTCACATGACACAAGAAATTCTTCTACAAGTCCTTCTCAGACAAAACTTCCCTGTTTTTCCTAGTAGCTTTTTTATATGCATCTTTAATCAAGTCAGCATCATATCCTACATTAGCAAATTTTATAACAGTATGAAAAGCTTCCTTTAGAACATCAACCCTATTATTCCTTGCCCTTCTATTTCTCAGCAGTTCATCATAACAATGGTAATGGATCGGATTTTTTTTCTTTGTTGTGAGTACCTGGGAACTCCCTTTATTACAATATTCACAGTATGTGAAAGGTTTCAGACCTTGCTACCATTTTCCCCAAATACAGTTACATCTAAAAAATGTTACTATGCTGTTGAATCTCAAATCTTGGAATTAAAGGAGCAGTCTTTACATTGCAATTGCCAATTTTGCGCTAAAAAACAGCCATGCACAGGATGGGTGCAATCTAGAGACATATTAAGTTAGATTACAGAAAGTCAAGAAATTCCACAACTTGCATAATATGCAAGTGTCACTGTAATGAGATGCAAATGAGCAAAAGTATTACAATGAGGACAACTGAGAATGTAAATGAGGTCAAATAATATGCAGAGTGATTCAAAAATGCTTGCCTATGGACACATGACTCTCAACCTCTTAGAGCAAGACATTTGGACAAAGCCACAAATGATGGTGGGACAAAGTCCCAAAAATACTTACACTTTTTAAATATTGCTGTTACAAATTTAGAAAGTTGATAGAATGACAAGTTTTGCATTAGCGTCAATCTTCTAAAGGATATTACATCTGAAAATGCAATGTCTGCCATTATTTTCTGACTTCAGTGATCAATGATTTGCCAGAAAACTACAATTTTATGAGAAATGGACCAAAAATATGAGTAAAAATCCTGACATTCTGTGAAAATCTGGACAGCTAAGAGCTATGGGACACCAAAGCTAGCCTTCGATAACAGCAAAAACTGGCTGTTAGGGTGTCAATGCATGAAAACTTTCACTGGGTAGCTGCTGCACAAGAAAATGTGTATGTACACATAGATATATATATATATATATATATATATATATATATATATATATATATATATATATATATATGTGTGTGTGTGTGTGTGTGTGTACTGTTACCACTGCCAATAGTTGTGGTGTTGTATATCATCTTCCTCAGTGGTGCTGAGTCATTCATCTGTAACTAGCATAATATGCCTTCCATGACACAGGAATTGTGGACTACTACATTGTGGATAGATGCACCATGTATGACCTGGTTGAGATATGTCACCCTCATATCCAGACTGAGGGAGGGATGCATGAATTACTTATCCCTGTGTACACCAAGTTCAATTCAATTCAACTTTGTTGTCATATGTACTAGTGACAACGCCACACATTACAATGAGATTCTTATTCTGCAAATCCTTCAACAATATAACACATTTACACAGGAGAAAAATAAAAACAGAATTTCACCCCTTTAAACACAAGCCAGCCTATGGTGCTAGAGGGAGAGGCAATGGATGGGTTTTATTTACAAGCCTAATGGCATCATGAAGAAAACTGTCTTGCAGCCTTGTTGTTTTAGCTGCTATACTCTTATAACATCTCCCTGATGGTAACAACATAGACAATTTGTGTTGTGGGTGAGTAATATCCTTATAATATTATAGGCCCTCCTGAGAACTCTGTTATTATAGATGTCCTCCAGTGCAAGGAATGTTGTTCTAATGACATTTTGTGCTGATTTTATCACCCGCTGTAAAGCCTTACAGTCCCATGCTGTACTGTTCCCAAACCAAACTGTAATGAAGTGGGACAGGATACTATCAATTGTGCATCTGTAGATGTTGCTGAGGATAGTACTTGGCATGCCAAACTTCCTCAGCCTTCTCAGAAAATACAGATACTGCTGGGCTTTCCCCTTCAGGTCTGTGATGCTATAAGTCCAAGTGAGATCCTCAGAGATGTTAATACCAAGAAATGTAAATGTAGCCACTCTGTCCATCTCAGATTCACCAATGTACAGTGGTAAGTGCTGTCCTCTCTTCCTTGTATATCAATAACCATCTCCTTAGTTTTACTGATGTTGAGAGAGAGATTACTATTCTGACACCACTTCACAAGGCTAGCCACTTCTCTCCTGTATGCCGACTCCTCTGTCACCCCCAGAAATCAATCCAATAATGGTGGTATCATCTGCAAATTTAATACTACTGGTGTAATGTTAGGAAGCAACACAGTCATGAGTGAAGAGCGTATAGAGCATGGGACTCAAAAACACAGCCTTGTGGAGTTCCTGTGCTTATAATTATTGTTTTGGAAATATTAATCCCAACCTGACTGACTGTGGTCTGCCTGTTAAACAATCCAGAGCCCAGTTGCAAAGAATAGATGGCACACCTAAAACAGGCAACTTATTAGTATGTTTAGTTGGTATCACAGTATTAAAATCCAAGCTATAATCAGTAAACAGCAATCAAAATTAAAAGTCATTCTCCAAATGAGTAAGAACTGTATGCAATGTTGTACTAACTGCATCCTCTATTTACCTATTTCGTCTATATGAAAACTGTAAAGAGTTCATCATATCAGGTATGAATGTTTGAATATAGCTCATAGTGATTGTCTCAAAGCATTTCATCACTATAGGAGTCAATGCAATGGACCAGTAATAATTCAGACAAGTAGCTTTACCCTTTTGGCAGTGGAATAATAACAGTTGTTTTGTAACAGGTGGGGATTATAGCTTGTGTAAGTGAAAGACTAATTATATCAGCCAAAACATCAGCAAATGTTTTAGCTGAAATTTTAAGTGCACGTCCAGCAATGTTATCTGGGCCAGTTGCTTTCTGAGGATTTATCCTCCTCACAGACTTTACTATATCTGCAGATGATATTATGAATGTTGATGATAAACCCTCACTAGTCCTTTCCCTGCCCATTAACTCGGTATTATGAGCCTTCAAGTGGACATAAAATTCATTAAAATCATCCGGTGAGAAATGACTATCAATGGTCATCCCTCTACTTCTGTGTCTGTAACCTGTGATGTTTTCCAATCCTTGCCACATACAACGGGTATCAGCAATAGTATAGTAACTCTTCAATTTAAGTCTGTATTTCCTCTTGGCTTCTCTAATAGCGCTGCGTAAATCATATCTAGATTTTTTATACTCCCTTGTATTGCCTAAGGGTTCCTATCAGAAGAGTGAATGCTTAATTAGCGAACGCTCTTTTATTGAACTTTAAAACGCAAAACCTGAAAATGTTGAAGGCACGGAACATTGATTTTTTTCCCAGGAAAAAAGTCGATGGGTCGTTCTCTGGACTTTGCTGTTTTCTCCATTGTGATGCAATCTCTGAGTCAGTATATTTAAGTTGGGGCAGTGTGGGGGGGCACAGCCCCCCACATCGAGGGTGTGGGGGGCAAAGCCTCCCACTTTATTTTGCCTGTACATTGTTTTTTTTTTTTGGATCAGAGAATTTTTTTCCCTGGGGAAAAAAATAGCTGAGCTGTTCCTTCGACATTTTAAGGTTTCATGTTTTTAAGTTCGATAAAAGAGTGTTCTCTATTTTTAGCTTTCGATGTTCTGATATAGACGCTTGCCTAAGAAATATGCCTTAGAAAGAGCATGATGCGCAAAGTGAACCTCTGAATTAATCCATGGTTTATTATTTGGGTATGAACAAATAGGGTCTATATTACATCATCGCATGCTTAAAAAAGCGAACAATTATTAATCGACCCCATGTAAGCGAAAGATTACAATGTCGAAACCTAAGAATAGTGATTTTTTTTTCCAAGGGAAAAAAATTGCTGTCCTAAAAAAGAATAAAAATAAAAAAAATTTAAAATATTACATAAAGTGGGGGGCTTTGCCCCCACACCCCCCAACATGGGAGGCTGTGTTCCCCACACCCCCCTACTTAAATATACCAACTCTGAAATCACACTACAATGCTGAAAATGGCAAAGTAATGGAAGCTGCTAAGCAAATTTTTTCCCAGGGAAAGAATTTGCTTAAAAGTTGCTTCGTTATTTTGGCTTTTCGTTCTTTTACGTTCGATTAAGAAGCATTCGAAAGAATGCTTCTGCGATCACGTAATAGGAACCCGAGCAAATACGTTTATGGGGCACAATAAGATCAGTGCATGTACTTACATAGCTGGAAACTGCTGAACTATAATCCAAAATGAAGACTTCGACCACCGCAGCAAACAGCAGCAAAAAGCAACATAATAAAAACAAATTGAAGTAGAAATAATAATAATAATTATGTGGTGGTCGAAGTCTTCTTTTCAGATTATACTTTGTTGTGGACTTGTTTGACCTTTGCCTGCTGGTGTTTCTGTTTCTCATCTGAACCGTTGAACTGTATTCCTCCAAATTAACAGTGCCATCCTCATTCATAGCAGCTGTCTTAAAAACATCCCACTGAGTACACTGAAAACAGTCCTGAAGCTCCTGTTCAGACTCTTCTGTCCACACTTTAGCAACTTTTCTTACAGCAAAAGCTTCTTTAAGGAGTGCTCTGTATGCTGTTTAGAAGACTACAGAAATATGATTGGACTATCCAAAATGAGGGTGTATGCCCCTTCACATTACTATACTCATGATCCAGTGTGTTTTTCTCCCATGTAGGGAAAGTAATGTGTTGCTGGTATGCTGGCATTGTAGTCTATAAATTGCAGTGGTTAAAATCACCAGCCACTATGAACACTGCATCAGGATGTTTATTTTCTTGTATATTCATAGCCCTATACAATGTCCCAAATGCTGCTGTGTGATTAGCATGTGGAGGACTGTAAACAGATAAAATAAACACAGCAGTAAACCCTCTCAGTAAATAAAAGGGTCTGCATTTCAATATGTGGTACTCTACATCACTCAAACAGTGTTTACTAACAATCTGCATATCTGAGGCCATTTAATTATTAATATAAATGCAAGATCCCCCACTTTTCAGTTTGCCAGACATTGCTGTGAGATCCCCATGATAAATAGAATGAGTATGTAGCCAGACATCTGATTCTGGAATATTGTCTGATAATCAAGTTTCAGTAAAAATCAGATGGGTGGTCTGTAATGCATAGGGTATAATATGCAATGGGCCTGCAGGCTACTCAAGTGGTGTCCACAACTCCTAGATATGGCACACATGCAAACTATACCAATGGTTTGTGAGGGATGATTTTCCCCAGGGACATCTTATTGATGATACAGGCTATGAACTGGAGTTATGACTGATGGCACCTATTAGAAAATCCCAGATCATGTCACAGAATGGCTACAATACAGCCCTATCATAGACTTAAGCTCATTGCCTGTAGTATGTGTGACTCATACTCAATTCTGTAGCCTGTGGACTTACCTATGTGGCAGTTTAACTCCTGCAAACAGTAACATTATTGGCTGTCAGTTGGTGCAGAGGTTAAGACTGCAAGCTGGAGTTCCTATGTACAGGGTTTGATTCCCTCAACCCTCACAGGCCTTGTGTGCAATCATGAGCAAATCACTTAACCAGACATTGTTCTCAGGTCAGCCCTGAAGAGGGACTGTTTGTCCAGTGGACCTACCTGGTTAACAAATAGGTATTTTATTGTCAGACATGTACTTGGCCTGCTCAAAGACTGCTTCCACTGTTTGACTGTATCCGATGGTGCACTTCAGAATGACCCTGCAGCATGCAGTAACATATCTGCATTTGCTGGGGTATCACATGACCTTCTGATGTACAAACAACTACAGCAAGGCAAAGACATTCAAGATGAAGAAGTACCGGATTCTGCATGGTAGGAGCCCACGGAGGAGCCCGTGAAGGAGCAGGCTGTAAGTGATGACTGGTATGATAGGTAGAAGCAACCACTGTATACAAAGGCAGTGGCTAAGAGGCAGCTTCAGCATCATAACTATGATTCAGATTAAGGTATTATATACAATATTAAGATCTAAAGCCAGGCTGTGCTATTACCATGCATGGATTGGCCACATTGTGTATCAGACACAGGCTACCCAACTTAAGCAGTACTAAGGGTATGGCACAGTAATCATCATATGCACAGGTAGGGAAGACCACATTGACAAACGTCAGCAAAGAGCAGTGTGTGTGTGTGTGTGTGTGTGTGTGTGTGTGTGTGTGTGTGTGTGTGTGTGTGTGTGTGTGTGTGTGTGTGTGTGTGTGTGTGTGTGTGTGTGCGTGTGTGTATGTGTGTGTGTGTGTGTGAGGAGTGGCTGGAAAAGTGAGAAGTGAAGTGTAGACTGGACAATGAGGTGGTGGTGTCATCAGTATTGTGTAAATGTGGGTTGGTGGGCACTGCAGATGTCTGTGTGTAAGTATGGTGGTTCACACCATCAACAGATGATACAGCACCATGCTCAAATCAGATGGACAGATCCAGGGCCCCCACAGTAGACATACAGTATATACTGCCAGTGCACTGCCATGTCCATGAGGTGCCCTTTCCTGGGAAGGTCACATGCATGTACCACACAACTCTGAGTGTGCAGAGCATTCTGTTAGTGCAAATGGCAGGTCAAAATATGGGTGAACTAAGCAAGGAAACCCCCTTCTTCACACCATAGTGCTCTAAACACTTGAGTGTTGGTATGGATGTGAGAGCACTATAGTTTTCAGATTGCCCCTTATCCTTCCACAACAGACCTCCCCACCAGAAGTAGAAATGCAGCGGTTATGTGAAGCTCATCAGCTGTGATTTATGGCTGCACAGAGGCATCTACTGTCAACAAACTCCCTGTGGTTCTTGTCCTTGATGCTGCACATGTGGCCCGTGCAGTCCCTCAGCTCATAACACAAAGTATGTACTACTCCCAATCAGTTCAGCAATTCCTGTATTGGTGTCTGCCTGCCTTTGTATTATGGCTTGCTCAAATGCTGGGTAGGGGCCATGGACATACTTAGCTTGTTAGGTGAATGGTACTCATGGTATACTAGGCCACAAGCCTGCCATCCACTGATGTTATTTTCATGCTCTATAGAGCTTGTAGCATTAAAGGGGAGTTGCGCTGCAGGTAATAGTGTCACTACTCCTCCATGATATCTATGTCTTCACACCCATGAGTGCCTTCCTGTGTGAGTGAGGTGGATTGTACTGGTGCAGAAAATGTAAAAGTGGAATGGGGTGGGAATGTGGGCAACAGATTGTCTACCACTGACAACATGACCCCTGATATTACCAGGATGAGGTTGTCATAGATCCATAGGTAACTACTAAGCTAGCTGACCTTGCAGGCCATTTTAAGCCTAGCTGATCTCTGCCTAATGAGAATAACTGGGATCATGCCATAGGTAATTTGGGGGGGGCATGCATAGGACAAGTATGTAGGAGCTGCCCCTGCCCATAAGTAGCACAGGGGGCAGTCTTGGGGAAAATGTTCTGTTTCCCATGCATAGACCCATGTTGCACTTGAGTATCGAAGAGCTCTGTTTTATGTGGATGAGGAATCTGTTCAAAAGCAGCGGTATCCCCTGAGAGAGATACATATTCCTACAAACCATTCTGTTGATGTTGCAGAAGAGGCTTCAATCCCTAGACCAAGTATATTTGATGCCATTTGACTTATTGATATGCAGTAAATACATCAGTATTGTGTTGGAAGATGCCTTGTATGTCAGACACTGGTCATTTCTTAGCAGGATAGTGACAGGGCTTTGGGTTGGTCCATGTAGGACATGTGGTTTAGGCCTTATATCTTTTTAGTAAGGTATCGCTGTGGGCATTCCAGTTGCTGCATGTGAATGGACAGATACATGCCAAAGGCGGCATTATACTCAACGACTGGTCTAATGAGTAAATGGGGCAATAACATCCCCTAGTTCTATCACAGTCCCTTCATTTATAAACTGTGTAATATAGAAGGACTTTCTTATGACAGTTGGCACACGTTGGTCAAAAGTTAGGTCACCGCCCATATAAGTTCCTAAATCCGAAGCCACTGAGTCAACTCTAAGGGGTGTATTGTGAGTGCACTGTCATCATCATCTTCATCATTATCAGATTCAGACAGTTCCCAGACATCAGACAGGCCTATATCCATGGTGAACGACCCTGATAACATAGTACCTGTGAAACAACAAAAAATGACCACTATTAAATAAGAACTATTCACAATTATCTGCAGCCTAGTGAATATACTACTACTGTTTATTTAGGAAAGCAGTAGGTAACATGCCTTGGGCAGTTGATTTCTGAAACTGATTCCCTGATTTTCTTGTAACAGAAATGTGACATGGTTAGAACTTGAATTAACCTACACAGTGAGGTACTATGGCAGATACTAGTTCGTGGTAAGACATATCCACCTGGAGCATCATCAACAGATGTGAATTGTGGCCTGCTTATCTCTGCACCAATATCTTTCCCACTACTGTAGATGTTAGAACTGTCTGGATCTCCATACAGGGATGCTAGCAATGCCTCCTTCTCTATCGGTGGTGGTTCAGTCTGTGTAACCCCTCCAATGACCTTTTGCTTCTGAGCCAGGCAGGTTGCCCTAGTTCTTCTGGCACTGATCATGTTGGTAACCCATCACCTGAGCTGACCATAGCTTCTGTTTTGATCGCTTAGAGTGTTTCACCCAGATTCACGAATCCTCCGTGTAAGACTAAATAAGTCTTACTCGGAGGCTGCAGTTGAACGGCATGATGTCAGTGTGCCATGAATATTCATGAGGGCACGCTGACTCAACCCCAAGTCCAACACGGACCGTGCAGACAAGTGGGGGGGCGTGTCTGACTGCCGAGCAGTGTAAAGGTCTATGCCCCTGCAAGTGTGTGAAAAAACAAAATGTCAACACCCAAGAGCGAGTCCGCTCAAATGTCCATGTACCCAACACCACACTCCCTGACATTGTAAACCCCCACCACAGTTATAAAAAGTAAAACATTAATTTATTTTTTTCTAATTCCCAATATAGCTGCCCGTATTTGCCCGTGTGTGCGCGGGTGTGCCCATTGCTTAGCTGCAGTTAGCAATCATGACACGGAAGAGCATAATAAGGAATGTTTATGCAAGTTATGCCAAATAGTAATAGCGCAGTGGTAGAGTGTTCACACAAAGAGGAAGCATTCACGGTTCGAGTCCCACCACTCCCCTTCCTATATTATGTTCCAAATTAGTTTATGAAATAATTCCTGACCTATATGATTAAACTTTTACTAAAAAGCATTCAAATGGCTTATGTATCAGTGAACAAAATGTATATTTATAAAGGAACCTGACATATAATTGCCCGCAGTTAAGCAACGCTTAACCCAGCACAATATAGTTGCCCACAGCTAACTCGCACTTTACCCAGCACAATGTAGTTGCCCATAGCTAAATCGCGCTTTACCCAGCACAAAATAGTTGCCCATAGCTAAATAGCGCTTTACCCAGCGCAATCGGTTTGCGCGGAGGTGCGTGCCACACCTACCAGTGCACCGTCAGGCAACGTGGAGCAACATAGAGCAAAGTTGCTTAAACACAGCCACGCCCCCTAACCTGTATGGACAGTAGTAAAATAAAAAGCAATGATAAGGTTTGAACCCAGGACACTGCACACCATAATCAAAGTACTGAGCCACTAACCCATGACAGATTAGGATAAGCATCCACTGTTAACATATATATAGTAATAAATGTTAGATTAACAATTGCTAAGCAGGTCTGTAGTCATCCGAGAATATTCAAAAATGGCCAATCACAGAAAAGTGTGGGAAATGCGGCATATTTAATCCGCATAGGCGGGAATACTCGCCATAACTGATTGTAGCTCCCATCTGCAGTTAGAATGTCTGGTGCTGGAGAGGGTACACGCTTTCGAGCATAACGCTGGGGCATTGAGGAGTCAAGATACATGGTTTCTCTCCTAGTCCATCGGCATGAGACTTGACTCCTGCAGGGCCAGTTCCAAGGAATGGAGTATAAGGCAGAGGCTTGGAACTGGTTGGCTCATGAACTCACCAGTGCCATAGACGTCCCTCGGACTGGTGAGCAGGTCTGTCACCACCATGAAGACCTGAAGAGCTGGAAGCAGGACCTTCTGAACCAGTGGATCCAGAAGACCCGTCAAATGCATGATGGGAATGCAGTATGTAAGACAAGCTAATATAGTCTAAATAATGGATAGGTATGTCTCAATATCCCTTTATTTACTCCACAGCTGCAGGTGCTCATGCTATGAATCAGCAAGCCTATACAGATAGGCTGCTAAGGCTGCGCCACCAGGCAGGTTAGTAAATATTCTGCATGTATTGTTACATGATATATGTGAGTGAGCATGACAAAAGTGTTTCAGTCCAATAATACAGCAATAAAATGTCCTGATTAAATCCTCTGCATGTACTGTTATATAACAAATGTCAGTGAGCCAGGAATATAGTGTACTAACCCACCAATCAAGGTAAAATAAGTCTGGAATACTATCCCTGCATGTACTGTCATAACATATAAGTGAGCAGGCCTGAAAAAGAGTGTTGTAACCTATCAAGAAAGGTATAACATGCCCTGAATATGTCTTCCGTATGCACTGTAATAACAAGTAAAGGAGAGAGCCTGTAGAAGAGTGTTCAATGTAATTAATAAAGGTATAAAACTTGGAGTGTGTCTGTGTCCCTTACTTTGAAATGTTGGAAATGGATGAAGGAAGTGACAGTAGCTGTGAAGCATAAAACATTCATTTCCTGAATAAATCCTCTGCATGTACTGTTACATATCATAAGTCAGATAGCCAGGAATAGAGTGTAGTAACCCATGAATAAAGCAAAAACATGTCTGGAATACTATCTCTGCATGCACTGTCATAAAAAAAGTGAGTGAGCCTGAAAAACAGTCTTGTAACCTATCAATAAAGGTATAATATGTGCTGAATAGGTCTACTGTATGCAGTGTAATGTCAAATAAAGGAGAGAGCCTGTAGAAAATGTAAATAAGAAAGGTATAATACTTGCAGTGTGTATGTGCCAGTTACTCAGAAATGTTGTTGTACCCTTGCAGTGAAGAAATGTTACTGTTGTATTAAGTGCTGACAACCCCCAGTAGTGCAGTCCCATATAAAGTGGATGAAGGAAGCGCCAGTAGCTGTGAAGTAGGTAACAGTCCTCAACAGTTGTGAAATGGCTGACATGCATAGGTAAATCTGGCATGTGAGCAGCCTGTCAAGGTGTTCCCCAGAAATGTTAGTGTGCTACCTGAAAAGTAGGGTTGTGTAGAAAACAAGTGAAAAAGGCACGTGAACGCATCCAGATGTGCAGATACATAAACAAGTACATTTAATACAAGTATGTAGCAGTAACATCTGCATCTTGGACAGTTACTATGTCAGATATAGGTCAGGTATATAATGAAGTAGCCAAACCCATAACGCAATCAAATGCATGTTGCCTAGTGTAAGAATACATGTAGGGGATATACACCTGCAGTCAATAGGAATGTAGTGTACAGTTAAAGTACTAATAAGATGTTAATGGAGGCTTCTTTTTACACCCTACTCCATGTACATAAACAATGCAATTCCACACCTCAATGGATATGTCTAATCTTATAACATTTGTTGGGACATATGTCCTATTGTTATATAAAATCTGCACTTACTTTGATGCATGTCCCTGTTAAAACACCACAATCTTGGTGGCCTGTTGCCACCAATCATCCCTGCATGCTGTTGTAATGTCCACTGTTGTTCAATACATGCATGTGTTATGATTGCTGTTCAGCTGTTGTAACCCTGGTGTGTTGGGTTAATGGGAATATTATTGCATGCTGTTACAACTAACTTGGAATGATGTTGTCTATGTTGTAATTAAACACACCTAATCACCGAATGTATGGGAAGGCTGGTCCCAGCAGACCCACCTGTCCCTCCTCAGCTGGCAGATGCACCTGGCACCAGCAGGTCTGGTGGCCAGCCCGGGCCACCCTCCTCCATTGGTCCTGTGCCACCTTCGGGTGGAAGCACTGCAGGGGATGGGGCTCACCCCCCTAAAAGCGTGGGCGGAGAAGGGCCTCCTGTCACCCTCCGAAGGGTCCAGGCTCTGGTGCATAGGGAGATCCAGTGTTTAGTCGCTGATCCCGTATGCCAGCTCAAGGCGAGAGGGGCACGACTCGCAGGTGAGCCTGCCCCTCCTATGCAGCCGCCAGCACAGTGACCCTCGGGTCTGTGAAGGTCCAATGGTGACTGCCCATGGGTGGGGATCTCAGTCTCACTGTTACCATCTGTGGGCTCATGGGCTTGCGATTTCCAAACATCCTTCCCCATCAATTGTGTTCACCCACCCCATGTGTCATACTCCGCCCCTGTATGCATCTTGTTTGTCTTGTCTGTTTACCTACCCAACCTACCTCCCCAAATATACCTACTTCCTCTACCTCACTTTCCACTCTCCCCTGAAAAAAAAAAAAAAGGGCAATCTGTACCCAAAAAAAATTACACCCCATACATAGCTGCCCATTTTACACACATGTCCGTTGGACATGTAAACTGATAATTATAATTGGCAGTACAACAAACTTTGTTGTCCTCACCCCTCTTTCAGGAGTGGAAAGTTTCAAATTTGCAACATATGCACAGCTGTTGCTGGTAAAGAAATGGGCAACTATGGACCTTCCCTACACCTGTCCTGCATATCCCGAGCTTGTTTACCTACTGTCTTTCCCTCTTTGTGCCCCCTTTTTCACCACTTTCCTATCTCCCCATTTTCTTTTTTTTCAAAGAAATTAGCGCGGGGGTTAGTGGGAGTAAGCACTTTTAAGCAGTAGTAAGCGGGTTTAAGCAAGTGTGCGCATTTGTGCGCTTAGCTTAGCATCGCTAAGCGTCACGCAAATCCACGCAAACCCGCTTACAACTGCTTAAAAGTGCCTTAGTCACTCTAGGTCAGGGCCCTTGTTCTGCTCAGCAGCAAAATAAAATACCTTTGTCAGTCTCGAACCCCAGACCTTGGACACATAATACTGCATGAAGTACCACTAAGACACAACAGATATACAATAACTTGGTGCTGCAAAAAATATATCACGCATTACAATGAGTGAATGTAAAGGAAAAATAGGAAGGCCATTACACAAAGCCTGTTCTGTGGATCTTTACCAGCAATTCTTGTGGGACTGCATTACATGAGTGTGATGTGAGAAGCAGCCAATCAAGCAGAAAATAATGTTGCAGAGGCACTTTACAACCCCCACACAGTATCATAGCAGCACAAACACTGGCATATCTGAGTAGGGCAGAGGCCATACCTCCTAACTCAGTCAACTTTCCAGGGATGTCCCTGATTGTGAAACATATTTTAGCTGTGTCCCTCAGAATCCCACAGAAAAGTACTGACATCAGTCAAAATGGTGGGCTATTACACAATGAATACTGACAATAATATTGTATGTCAAGAAAGGAGTACTAATCCATATGCATTGCTTCACTGAAGTATACACCTACTGTTCCTATTATGTGTAAGGTGTACCTCACTTTTAACTACCTATCCATGACACCATGCAAAGATGTAACTGACTGTTCCATAGGCCCGGCAGAGGCACAAACACACATGCATATAGGCTATACTACTGTTACACACTCTGCAAATAGCTTTCTTAGGACCTCCCCAAGCATACTCTTATGTAGGAGTATAACACAGAAATACCAATGGATGCAGCCATGTACTGGTAGCAACTGACTGTAACAATGCCATTGTAACAGTGCTGAAAACACCTGTGAGTTTCACAGACAAAGAATGACAGTGTAACCTCTGGGTACCATTAGGGTAGGTTCACAGGTGGGAACCATGCAGACAGACAACCTGCCCTGATAAACCCACAGGTACACACCAATCCTGCAAGTCCAGTAAGATAATATTCACATATTAACTGGGGTCTGCAAGACTCATGGTCATTCTGAACAATGGTCTACCCTTCAACAGTGATGATAACTTCCTCACTGTTGATGTGGTGGACTTATATACTTCAATACCTCACCAGGAGGCCCTTGAGTGGATTGCATTAATACTCCAAGAACTGGGTGCCCCCACACTAGAAATTGAACTTATCACTGAACTTTTGGACATTGTCCTCTCTTCTAATTTCTTCATTTTTAATAAAAAGTACTTTCTCCAAAAACAAGGAGTTGCCATGGGTTCCCCCTGTGGGGCATCCGTGGCAAACTTCTTTATGGGATACTGGGAGAAACACTTGCTTTTTGCATCTCCAATTCTTATGACAAAGGTAAAATTTTACACGAGATATCTAGATGATGTGTTTTTGCTATTCAGGGGTAACTCCTCTGATGCTGATGCTTTCATCACTTCTATCAATTCCACCACTGATTTTTTGAAATTTACGTATAAATTCTCAAACACTGAAATCGATTATCTTGATATCAGATTGTGTAAAAATGCCCAGTCCAACTCATATACATCTAGTATTTATAGAAAACCAACGTACTGCAACTCTTTTTTACACTTTTCAAGCCATCACCCTTTCAAGCAGAAAAAGGCCATTGTCAAGGGCCAATTAGTGAGGGCGGCTAAGATGTGCAGTACGTTGGAGGATTTCCAGAAAGAATGTGATTTCTTATCAGACATGTTTTCTAATAGAGAGTATCCATTTGATCTTATACGTGAACTTATTTCGGAAGTGTACATTAAAAGAACTAATGGTTTTTTCAAGGCCATTCTTAGTGTGGACAACCACCAATTGTCCCCTACCCACTCTTGTAGTGACTTTGCTGTCACTACTAGTGTTAGTGGCACTAGTATCGAGGTAAATTCAGAACCCATCACCTTTGATCCATCGACTAGTTATATTATGACCTTTAGTTTAGACTCAAAGGCCATTATGAATATTATTAATAAAAATTGGGATTTTATTTTGAGTAACTCTTTACTCATAGAAAAATTTGGTTTAAGCCCGAAATTTGTTTTTAAAAGGAACAACAACTTGAAGGAATTGTTGCAGAGGAACACTTCCAAAATACCATTTAATAGAAAAGTGGGTATGTTCCCATGCGGGTTCTGTAACAGATGTATAAAAGTTAGATCTGGACAAACCTTCCAAATTCGCAATAAAAAATATAACATCAGAGCCCCCCTCAACTGTGAAAGCAAATCCATCGTTTATGTGGCCTTCTGCGATTGCTGCTCGTCCTTCTATATCGGTAAGACCGACCGTAGGTTCCGTGACCGCATTTATGAACATCTCTATGCGATCAGGAACAATAACGAGAGCAACGCACTTGCTAGGCACATCATCCAATTCCCAGGCCACAGTTTCTCGTTCATGGCTATAGAACAAATACTGGGTACTATTAGAGGGGGCCCTATACCTTTGTTACTAGAACTTTGCGAATTGGAATGGCAACTTAGAACTGATGCATTTAAACATCCAGGATTAAATGAGAACTGTAATATCTCCTCAGTATTAAAAATTAGAAGTTACTTAAGGTGATACAGTTCTCTTATAGCATCTACCCTGTAGTGTTAATTAATTTTTTCCTTGCCATTCGATATTTTTCCCTATTGGGTTACTATACATCTTGTAGTCCCTTTTTATCTGTAGTACTGACACTCTCCAGGTGATTTGTATTATATTTTATTATATTATACATTATATTATTCTTAAAAGGTTGTGCACATCTTGACATACATATACACATATACATTTTTTATTATATACAAAATATCAGGTTTTCCAGTTATTTTAACTGATAGGTTTTTTATAGTTCATTAACTATTTACTTTTTAATTTATTACTGTTAGTTGATAGGTTTTAAAACAACCTTTTATTGAACCTTTTTGTAAATGTATTTTATAACAAGTTTGGTTTATTTTTATGGTTTGCACCTTTATTTCATTGGCCATGACATCATTTCCTGGTGCATGATTTAAAAATCGCTTCTATGTACTTACTACTTGTTTTATGCACTCTGAAGAAGCTGTGTCTATGTACACAGCGAAAACGCTGTCTTAATAAATTTTGCGTTCAGGAACCTGTGTTGTTATACTTCCTGTTAAGGATATCAGAATTCTGTGTCTGCTGGAGCAAGGAGTCCGTGGTGGTCATTTGTTATTTACACGTTGGTCAAAAGTTAGGTCACCGCCCATATAAGTTCCTAAATCCGAAGCCACTGAGTCAACTCTAAGGGGTGTATTGTGAGTGCACTGTCATCATCATCTTCATCATTATCAGATTCAGACAGTTCCCAGACATCAGACAGGCCTATATCCATGGTGAACGACCCTGATAACATAGTACCTGTGAAACAACAAAAAATTACCACTATTAAATAAGAACTATTCACAATTATCTGCAGCCTAGTGAATATACTACTACTGTTTATTTAGGAAAGCAGTAGGTAACATGCCTTGGGCAGTTGATTTCTGAAACTGAATCCCTGATTTTCTTGTAACAGAAATGTGACATGGTTAGAACTTGAATTAATCTAAAAGTGGGTACTATGGAAAAATACCCCCGGAGCATCATAAAAGATGTGAATTGTGGCCTGCTTACTCTGCACCAATATTTTTCCCCACTACAGATGTTAGAACTGTCTGGATCTTACAGGGATGCTAGAATGCCTCCTTTTTATCGGTGGTGGTTCAGTCTGTGTAACCCTCCAATGCCCTTTTTGTTCTGAGCCAGGCATTTAGTTCTTCTGGCACTGATCATGTTGGTAACCCATCACCTGAGCTCCATAGCTTCTGTTTGTTTTGAGTGTTTCACCCAGATTCAAATCCTGTGGATTAAAAAGTCTTACTCTGCAGTTGAACGGCATGATGTCAGTGTGCCATGAATATTCATGAGGGCATGCTGACTCAACCCCAAGTCCAACACGGACCGTGCAGGCAAGCAGGGGGGCGTGTCCAACTGCCGAGCAGTGTAAAGGTCTACGCCTCTGTAAGTGTGTGAAAAAACAAAATGTCAACATCCAACACACAACAGAATGCCATCCTATACCCCTGAGGAGGAGGAATTTATCAGAGATGCACTCATCCAACATTTTAATCTACTGTTTTCAAGATCCTGCCAGGACCAGCATGGTCGCACTGAACTGTGGCAGGATGTTGTCCATCGGGTGAATGATGTAGGCATGCATAACTGGACTTATGAGCGTCCCTCACTGCAGTGATTTAATCAGACATGTCCCAGCATGCCCCATGTCCACAGACAACAGCTTGCCACAGGTGGTGATGCTGCCACACATCCCCCTCACCAGAGTGGAAGAGCTGCTCCTCAGCGGGGGGCTCCTGGCCAAGTTACAACACCCTGTGTCATCATGGAGGCTTTACCCAGCACAGCGACAACAAGTGTGCAGGTAACATGGCATGTCCGTAGACCACTGTTATCCAAAGTGTTATAATATGCATTAATCAGATGTTACTGTGTATGCAGAAATGTGGAGCCTGTTGTTTCAATACTGATAATTCTGGACATTATCTGTATGCCTGTGACTGTCACCCATGTACTACTGTATAATTGCAGACTCACAGCAGCAATGCCATAGTTGTTGACACTGACATACTGTCTCAAAACTTGCAGGTCCCTCTGGTGTGATAGCAAGACAGGAGACCCATGCTGGTGAGTGGGCTACAGTCAATATAGCATATAACATGTGCATGTCATAGGAGAGAGACCATATACACATGTTAAACACCTCATAGTGCATGCTCTGCATGTTCTCTGTGTGACTATGCACTTCACAGTGAACTAGGCTCATACACAAAACAGAGCATCACAAACAAGGGGGGACACTGTAGTGGACATTGTATAGGCATAGTCAATCCCTAAAAAACACCCTTTTTCATATGCAGTATGTGTTAATATGATACACATTTTTGGGAGACACCTGCTGAAAGGGCTACTCCAGGGCCATATGTCATCAACACATCCCCATACTATACCTGGGGTAACCTACATGGGGGAGTGTGACTGTAAACCAAAAGTCAGTTAGGAAGCCCCCAAAACATGACATGCCTGTCCTTTGTGAACTGAAAGTGCCTAAAAAGTGGGTCAGGTACACAAATAGTTGCCAGTTCATCATTGCCCAACATACAAAGCTATGGCAAACCCACAGGTGTTGGACATGCTCCATGTAAACAGATGGAACACCAGACAAGATACACAATTTACTGATCAACACCTTGCAATGTAAAAAGCAGAACATGCTCGACTGGCACATCATCATCACAGACACATACCATACTGTGGAACCAACCACCTATCAACAGCATATGAATGTCCTCATAGCAGTTGCCATCAATAACCATGATGATTGCATGTGAGATAGGAAACACAACATGGTAATCACCCCTGTGGCTCTGCATGACAGGGGCACAGGAACCTACATTACATGTGCATTGTAGTGCAGGGTACCATATGTCTATGCTTCCATAGACCCTATGGATAACAGCCTATCAGCTACCTAAGACACGATACACACACGCATGTACCTGTTGCAACACATGCTATGTGAGGTTGACTGTGTGTGATGGAGAATGTGTATGTGAATGTGTCATCCCCTCATCTAGTATCTCCTCCCCACCTCACCTCCACCGTGAAGGAATCGTGAATTAATTACTAGTTGTTATCTTTGTTCTCATTTATATATATGTTAAAAATGTTTTTTTTGTTCTCTACCTGTATTTTATCTCCTTAGAATATTATGTATGTCGGTTACTTTCTTAGCATGTTGTAGTGGAGCTTTTCTCCCCGGGCCTCTGCTGAAAATGGACATGTATCCAGCTAGACCAGCCCGGTCAACAAATGTAAAATAAATAAATAAATAAATAAAATAAATGTGTATATGTGTGATAGCCTAGTAGGAGTCTGTGTATACCATGGTATGTAGTGTTGTAGCTCTAATCCCATCAAAAGGTCCATATGCTATTGCCAGGCATGAAAATCACTATGGCATACGTTGTGACGTAGTCCCATGTTGTCGAATGGAGTGTGCCTTTGTAGGCTAAAGCAGTACATGTATGCTTATTGATTGTTAACACTAATGAATACAAGTCACGTATGGACTGTAGTACTACTTGAAGCTGTATGCCCCAACTGCACAGTATGGTTTATATCCACATGGCTTGGTAACACACTTTTGTTTGTTACCTGTACTCCTCACACATCACATACCTCAGGCATGAGGTTATGTTTGTGCTGACACACAGTAATGTATGGTACATAGGTAACTGTAATCTGGGTTGCCATACCCTTGTGTCTTGTAGGTATGTCTGATGTGTGTGTGGCTATGCCTGTAACATGTCCTCGGTGGTATGTGTGTCGCAGGATATAGGTGCGTATCTAGCAACTTGTATAGTGTAGTACAGCAGTATTCCACCTATAGTGGTGAATGTGCACATATGTTACTGAGAGGTTTGCTATCAACAAGTAGTGTGGTGCACTGCTAGTACCATAACCGTACTGTACATAGATTTAAATGGATTACAAATGTCTGTATGCATTAGCTTCATATACACCTCCTGTGGCTAGGTGTTGCATTGTGTCACATACAGTGTGCCATGTACTGTTGTATAGTCCTACATACTGATTTCACTTTGTGGCTGTGCAGAAAATGGGTAGGTATGTAGCATGTGCCTGGCACTGTCAAGTAGTTGTGGTCTTAGCAGTCATATGTGTTATTAAAAGTGTGTATCTGCTGACAGCCAATAGGTTGCTATATATGGCATTTCAATGATGTCTGTACATTAGAATGTTGAGTGTACAACATGGATTTTTCACAATTACTGTTTAATTGTCTTCCAGGGTTATGGCACACAAAAGAACACCATCCTATACCCCTGAGGAGGAGGAATTTATCAGAGATGCACTCATCCAACATTTTAATCTACTGTTTTCAAGATCCTGCCAGGACCAGCATGGTCGCACTGCACTGTGGCAGGATGCTGTCCATTGGGTGAATGATGTAGGCATGCATAACTAGACTTATGAGCATGTACGCCATCACTACAGTGATTTAATCAGACATGTCCGGCAGCATGACTCCGATGTCCACAGACAACAGCTTGCCACAGGTGGTGATGCTGCCACACATCCCCCCTCACCAGAGTGGAAGAGCTGCTCCTCAGCATGGTGGCTCCTGGCCAACCGTTACAACACACATGTGTCATCATGGAGGCCGGAGTCACCCAGCACAGCGACAACAAGTGTGCAGGTAACATGGCATGTCCGTAGACCACTGTTATCCAAAGTGTTATAATATGCATTAATCAGATGTGTACTGTGTATGCAGAATATGTGGAGCCTGTTGTCATGCAATACTGATAATTCTGGACATTATCTGTATGCCTGTGACTGTCACCCCATGTACTACTGTATAATTGCAGACTCACAGCAGCAATGCCATAGTTGTTGACACTGACATACTGTCTCATATACTTGCAGGTCCCTCTGGTGTGATAGCAAGACAGGAGACCCATGCTGGTGAGTGGGCTGCAGTCAATATAGCATATAACATGTGCATGTCATAGGAGAGTTGTAGACCATATACACATGTTAAACACCTCTGCATAGTGCATGCTCTGCATGTTCTCTGTGTGACTATGCACTTCACAGTGACACGAGTAGCTGACTCATACACATGCAACACACAGAGCATCACAAACAAGTGGGGTACACTGTAGTGGACATTGTATAGGCATAGTCAATACACATGCACACAACATACACCACTTTGTCATATGCAGTATGTGTTAATATGATACACATGGTGTATGTAGACACCTGCTGCAAGGTCGTACTCCAGAGTCCATATGTCATCAACACATCACACATACTATACCTGGGGGTAGAGGCCTATCATGGGGTAGTGTGACATGCGTCAACACACAACACAGTCATGTTAGGCAATGCTCCCTATAAAACACCTGACATGCTCATGCAACGACTGTCTGTGAACTGTTTAATGTAGCCTAAATAGTGCAGGTCAGGTACAGCAAGATAGTTGCCAGTGTGACATGCATCAATGTCCTTGAGTGACCACATGATGCTGCCTGATGATGGCTCATGGTACTACACTACTTCCAGTTACAGTACCTGCAGTACTACACATAGCATTCATCGTTAGACACCTGACAGTTGTATGCATCCGGACATGGTTTGTATACCTATGAGTGATGGTGCACATGGCATTGGAAAGTGTTACAGACTTGCAGTGCAATGTTTTGTCCATGTACACATTGTCTACCAGGGTAAGGGCAATCAGTGAACAACAGACATTCATCAACGACATGTATACTGTTAACTACAAGGACTCTCTACACTCACACTGTATGCTGTCGAGCAATACACATCCTGCATGCTGACACGTGTGAGAGGACTCTTTGTCTTGTGATACTGTACTCCACCATCAACCACTAATGACTATGTTTCATATTGCTGTTGGTGTGTGTGTGTCAACTTGAATGTGTAGTGTATTAGTGTGCAGGTGTTAATGTGTTAATGTGTTCATGTGTGCATGTGTTCATGTGTGCATGTGTGCATGTGTTCATGTGTGCATGTGTTCATGTGTGCATGTGTGCATGTGTGCATGTGTTCATGTGTTCATGTGTGCATGTGTTCATGTGTTCATGTGTTCATGTGTGCATGTGTGCATGTGTTCATGTGTTCATGTGTTCATGTGTGCATGTGTGCATGTGTGCGAACATACTGTATAGATGGTAAAGTGTGCTTCCTGTCTCCCTCTCACAGGTGCTGAGGTAATGTTGGATGGGTGCAGCGGGGAACCTGACGTCACTGCCACTAATAGTGACCATGATGATACATGTGTAGTGGCACAGGCATGTTTGACAGGGTCTGTCGGTGGTACACCAATTGACAGTACACAGCTTTCCACCCCATCTATGTGCATATACGTACTGCCATTACATCCCTCAAAACCAATGGCCTTAGGTGAGGAACAGCATACTGTAGGCATTGACCAGGAAAGTGTGGTATCCATGGCACATGCAATCCCACACAGCAGCCATGCCCAGACACAAGGAATGGTACCACATAGGCAGATGTCCAGGGATTCTCGTGGGAGCATCGCTGGCCGTAATGCCTCTGGCTGGTGTGCCCGCACAGGTCTCACAACCTCAGGTATGTTCCGGGCTGTGATGCAAGCACAGGCACGTATGGAACGGTACACCAGGCAGGGACTAAGGGTGCAGAGGGCTCATAACACTGCGATCAATGACAGTATCCATGACCTTGCTGGTGCCATCTGCAATTACACCGATGTCATTGATAGACATTGGGGGAGACACTAGATGTCCTCCGCAATGTTATGTCCATGTGCCAGGACAGTGCAGGACAGCTGGGACATCGATGTGGATGTATGCCAGCAACATCCTCAGCTGGCAGCTAATGCGGATGACACCCAAGTGCCAGCTGCTCCCGTAGTGCCAGTACCAGCCCCAGCAATGTTGTGGCTGGGCTGTCGGTAGACCGTCCGAGACGACCACGTGCACGTGGCACTGGTCAGTCCCAGCAGGGATATGGGTCCAGTCAACATCTCTCTGCCTCTGACGATAGTACTCAGTCTGGCTTAGTACCCGATACAATCCATGTCACCCCTGGCAGGCACAGGTACTGTGTCCGTGGCCAGAGAAAGTGATCTGTACAGCCTGACAGGTACAGTCTGTGGCTGTCCCACAAACTCCCATATTTGGCAGCCACAAGGGGGTACTGTGTGCATGCAGACACACACACATACTACCAACACGTAGGGCTAACACATACACACACACATCACATCAACACTGACCCATACTGTACTGTTGTCCTTCACACACACACACACACACACACACACACACGCACACACGCACACACGCACACACACACACACACACACACACACACACACACACACATGTGGATTGCATAGGTCATTGTAGGGCTCTAGTAAACAATCACACACCCTGTGCATATGATGAAACTGTGCCACCTCCTTTCATCTGTGACATTGATGCAGGAACAGGATAATATGGTGCTGATGCACAGGGTGACCTACTAGCAGTGTAGCAATGTTAGCATGTTGTGAACAGTAATGGGTAATGATATCCTTGTAGGTGTATCTGAGCAGGCATGATGCATCCCAGCAGTGCTTATCAATTTCGTATTGTATACACCAATGTTAATCCCAAACATGGATTGTCCACACATGTGACAGTTGGCTGATGTGTGTGGTACTGACAGCAAGTGTCGTTGAGTGGATGTAACGTCTATGATGTGTGCTGTACAGATTCCAAGGTGTACATTTGTGAACATGGTGGAGGTGCACTGTTTGCATGTATGTGCATGGTGGGCACATGTGAAGGATGACATGCCCTGTATTACACAGTGTTAATACTTTATATTTCCTATTGGTGTCCAATATGCATGTCACTACACATATGTCACAACTTGGGTACACATGTGTGTATGACATGATATGACACTATGCTGTGGGTGATACTGTTGATATCGGTCACTGGTTAGCATTCTGGTAGTGTACATAACCTCAACAGCCTGATTTTAACCAATCATTACATGATGTCTTGACAACTGATACACAGCTGTAGGATACACAGTAGCATTAGAATCTTTCTGGTTTTGTACTATACCAGTTACCAGTGGTAATGACCACCACACATTCCTGTGACCACTCCTGTTTGGCATGTGTCCATCCTAGGTACACGCAGACACACTAGGGATATGTCCATCCACATCTGGTGATGCATACAGTGGCCTACAAAGCATTCCCCGGATGACACCTATCTTCCACGAGGGTATCATACAGACACATACCTGTTGACAAACACATGTTGTGAAGCTATGATCCAACAACAGCATAGTCATCCACATTTGCTACACATAGTATCCTGATTGTACCACATTGGTAGTAGCACACAACGTGTAGCAGGGGTACCAATGTGTACAGACAGCCACATGTGATCTCATCTGTCCTTTGATATCCACATCCCCAAAGCTATGCTGATGTCCCTCAGTGTATTACATAAGTAATAAGGTGTCTGTATGCATATACACAGGGTTGTTGTATACCTACCATGAATGGCCATTATTGACAGACTGTGTTGTGTTTGGGCATGTCTGTCATATGCCACAGGCATACACCCACACTCACACTATTCTATAACAACTGTCATGTGTGTGTGTGTGTGACACAGATGACCTAGGGCACAGCTCACTACAGTGGCTGGACTTGTCACATACATACATATGTGAGCTACAGTCCAAGAAGCAGCAGCAAAAACTGTCAATGGTAACATATGTAGTTGTGTTGACAGCAGGCTTCACACCTATGATGTGAATAAGGTCACATGTATGTATATGTCTTGTCCACACAGTTACCAATTTAGGTCACATATACATATGTGTATTTGCCACACAGATACCTGCAGTGTGCAATGCACATACTGTTGTTTTACTGATATGTCATACAGGAGTAGTAGCAAAACACACAACACTTTGCTCAACAGTGTCACACACACACTCAACAATTGCAGGATTCAAAACCCTCTCTACCTATGTCATGGTGCTAGACACATATGCATTATCACTATGCGCCATATGCTTTACTGTAAGTTTTATTTCCATTGCTGTTTTTGTGGGATACTGACATCATAAAACCAGCAAAAGGGGTATTCACCTCTTTCAATGAGTTTTCACAGTCTCAAAAAAAGGCCACTCCTCTCATAGGATTATACACACACACCCCCACACTCAGCAATTGTAGGATTCAAACCCTGACCTAACTATGTTATGATGCTAGTGAGATATGCATTAACACGATGCGCTATTTGCTTTACTGGGAGCATTCTTTTCCAATGTTGTATTTGTGGGATGCTGACATCATCACACTTGGCAAAGAAGTATTCACCTCTCCTAATGTGTTTCCACAGTCTCCAAAAAGGCCACTCCTCTCAAAGACAATCTCACACACACACATTCACACGATTCAAACCCCTACCTAACTATGTTATGACACTAGGGAGATGAGCATTAACACGACGTGCTATTTGCTTTATGAGGAGCATTAATTTCCAATGCTGTATTTGTGGGATGCTGACATCATCACACTTGGCAAAGAGGTATTCACCTCTCCTAATGTGTTTCCACAGTCTCCAAAAAGGCCACTCCTCTCAAAGGCAATCTCACCACACACATTCACACACAGCATTTAAACCCCTACCTAACTATGTTATGACACTAGGGAGATACGCATTAACATGACTCGCTATATGCTTTACTGGGAGTATTCATTTCCAAAGCTGTATTTGTGGGATGCTGACATCATCACACTTGGCAAAGAGGTATTCACCTCTCCTAATGTGTTACAATAGGGGGGTATCCATATACATCATTCATACACACACCTCCGGGTTGGTAGCACTGCACAAAGCATCGGGGAACGTACATGTGCAACTGACAGTGGGCCAAACTGCATTTCAGTTTGTAGACTGCTACAGACCACACTCCCAAACTCGGGAACAACATTCATTATTCCTGGGAACACTGGGGAATGTGAAGGTCTCTCCAAACACCATTATATTGTGTGACGTCAAATACACAAACATTGACTGGGTATACTACTCAAGCACTGACACCCTCGCACCACAGTTGCTAGGATTGTTACACTCAAATGCTATGGCAGACCTGGTCAGCACAACCACAGGGGTTTAAAACATGTGGGACATGATCATCACCAACATGGGGACTCTATGTTCCACCCCAGAGGTATACCCCTCATTGTTAAGGTCAGAACATACATTCATCTCACTAGACATACATATCCCATACACACACATCCTAGGTGATCTCAGTGACGTACTTCTCATGAGGAAACGTCACACTTGGACAAACTGAGGTGTTATCCCTCAAAGACCCTGGGACAGTGTTAATCATGGCTCAGACCACTTAATTCTTTACAAGGCCATTCTATGGACAACTACTGGAATGCATGGATCACGCTATCACAGATAACTACAAGACTCACTCCTCCAAAGGCAGGGGACCTGTCTGGTGGACCACTGCCATCAATGAGCTATACAAGGACAGGAGGAGGCTACTACATTATAGAGCACAATCACAATCAGGAAGGCATCTCTGATCAGTACTATGGCATAGCTATGATCACTTGTTGATTCATCTAAGGCCCACTTCTAACGGACACTTGCAACAGACACTATGGACAATCACAAGGCCTTATTTAGTTATGTCAGGGACCTGGGTGGGAACTCACAGATATGCTGTGAGTTACTGCATAATTACAAATGATACAGTGAACCCACTGACATTGCGAACATCCTGGACAACAGGTTCAGTGGGAATGTTTCCCTACCATCCCCCCTGCAGTGCACATGTCCAACACAACAGGGTGTAGCCTCCCTGACATCACAGATGAACAGGTGTGTGCTGCCCTCTCCATAGCAGACAACACAGCATCAGTGGGACCAGATGGTGTCCCGGACTGCGGCTTACATGAGATTCATGACAAACTTCACACTCACATTATGTCACTGTTCAATATCAGAGTTACTACAGGATATGTACCCATGGAATGGCATACAGCTACGGTGTACCCACTCCACAGTGCTGGTGCCACAAGGTACCCTGGACATTATCACAATATATGCCTAACTATCCTGGTCTGCTAAGCTATGGAGTGTATCATCATGGAACACATACACATAAACATTGTGAACCTACAGACATGGATCCTACACAATTTAGTTTTGTTGTGGGCAGATCTTGCCTCTTGCACCTGTTTGATGTCTTTAAACAGTTAACAGATCCATAGACATACAGAGGGTTGTCCACACAGCCTACCTGGAGCTTGCACACCAGTTCAACACAATACCCCACTCAGCCTTTATACATTAGATCACCGGATTCAATATCTACACATATGTCACAAGATGGATTGCTAACTGGATCATGGATAGCACACACATGGTCAGTATTGCAGGTGCCAAGTCTGACTATACACCAGTTACACATGGCATCCCACAGTGCTCAGTCCTGGGACCTCTCTTGTTCTGTATATATTTCTGAGACATACTGGCTAACACAGGAGGAATATGGCTGACCATGTTTGCAGATGACTGCAAACTGTGTGGCATAATCGACTCCACAGCTGGCACAAGCATCCTCAGAAAGGGTCTCACAGAGATAGATGACTCGTGCCAGAGCCATCGCCTACAGCTACCTTCCTTTAGATGCATAGTCATCACCTTTGGTAGTAACACCGTGCCCACACATTACCACATAGGTGATGATACATCACGTACAGTGTGTGTGATTTGTGATTTGGGGACATGAATACTTAGTACTCACGCCTTTGACATTCACATTGCCAATGTTGTTGGACACACCTTCTATTTAGCCCACCTTATCCCATACAGTTTTACATCCAGATCAGGTGGGGTCATTGTGACCCTATACTCATCAGGCACATGCTTGGATACAATGCCCCATTTCGGATGTACCTTACCCAACACCTGCAGCAACTGGAATGTACACAAATGTACATAACCAAGTGGATCTAGGGACTCACACAGATGGTATGCACAGTTTGGCAATGGTGACACCAGCTCTCCTCAGTTGCTTACTGCCTACTTGGATGCAGTCTGTGCCTTTTGTTTGAAGCCATGTCCATCACAGCATTGATGGACAGGCTCCACATGAGGATATCAAAGTCCCTTACAGCTACATGCTCCAGGGACAGGTACGTCAGCAATGATGTTAATAGGACATGCTGGAGGGGCAGATTCCCATCACAGAGGCTACACTTACTCGGGAATGTGATCACAGTCCCACATACGCACAGACCCACACTGACCACCTACAGGTGACATCTTCACAGGTGGATGGGTGATTGTATGTTTAGCCCTGGGATATGTTATGGGTCCCTGCTAGACAGAGGCAGAATGAAATGAACATATGTGAGATATCTTGTGTGACCTACTATTCACAGGCACAGTCTACTGATCTAGCGAGTTTGCAAAATACAAACACACTGTGGCTAGGCTTCTACATACCCTAGGGCAGATAGCCTAGTGTCAACCTCTGAACCTATGCTAATGTTCGGGATGCACATTGTTCAGTGATGGTACTGATTGCAGGTTTTGTTTCTTCTTTGCTTTACCACTTTCTATGAACAACCTAGGTATCTGCATAACATATTTGATTGTAACAGGATTTCACTATATTATATATGTGTCTGTTGTCATATCACTGTGTGCACATGGCAGATTGGTGAATAGTGCGAGGTTCCTGGGTTGACACATGCAATTGAGGGATATGTGTGACCCACTGCTGTACTCAAACTTGCCCTAAGTGTGTGAGCATGCCCAGTTCAGACTTTCAGTGTTTTCTTGCCTGACATTTGCCTCATATATTCAAGTGTGTGAGCATGCCCAGTGTGACCTTGCAGTATGTTGCTGTCTGAGGTGCACTACATTTGTTGATGTGTATGAACATTACCAATATTAACATTTATACTATATGTGTGTTGAATATCAGGTTCTATTATTACTGCAGGCCTCACCTTTGTGTCTTAACTCGACAGGGATTATGCTATGCCTGCAAGGTTTCCATGACATACCTAGCATTGACTTATCAACATTTTTTCATACATGCTGACCATCGACATAGTGTCATGGTTTAGTGGTTCTGTGCTATGACTATAGTGCACTGTATCCTGGGTTCGAGGACTGTCACTGCTTCATATTTTCATACATGCCAAAACAGACTGCTTCAAGAAAAGTGAAGCAGATATGAACATGTTAACCTGCTTTTGCTGAACTATGTCCACATTTGACCAGACTTGCACAACATTGCTCAATGTTGACCAACATTGCTGGACAGTGCACAATATTGCTCAACGTTGCCTGTAGTTGTGCTACTTAGTGTGTGAAATTTTGTTTACATATACTAAATAGTGGTGAGAGCTGTTTAGCACTGCTTTATATTGCTTAACACATAGCAATCATGCCTCAGGTGGTGCTGCAGGGCTGCCTATGTCGGATGCACATTTTACACTCCCTATACATGTTTGTTAACAGGTAGTGTCAAGTTAGGCATCCCTTTTACTATATATGCGAGTCAGAGAGAGGTATCATTTCCAGGGTTCCTACTGAGCCAGTGTATATGCTATGCGTTGCCTCTTTGCCAAGGCCAAAGCATACTGGGCACGCCTCTTTCTGCCTACTGGGGCAGGCTCAGGTTGTTCCTCCTCCGAGTAACACTCTGCCTGTGATGGCCTTGGCAATGGTGGGGGGCTGTTGTGCCCGGCCCTATGCTGCTCCTGCTGCAGCTGTTTTTTGCAGGATCATATTGTGTAGCATAGCACATACCATGACTATTTGGGTACATGTAGTTGGTGAGTACTGCAAGGCTCCACCAGATGTGTCCAGGCACCAGAACCATGACTTGAGCAGCCCAAACACTTGCTTGATTACATTTCGTGTTTGTGCGTGTGCCTCATTATGGCATTCCTGTTCAGGTGTGTGTGCATTTTTGATGGGTGTCATTAGCCACAGCTCAAGTGCATATCCAGCATCTACCACTAGGTGACCATGAGGGATGTCCCCATTGGCAAATGTCTGGTACAGCTGTGTCAGATGCCAGATATGGGAGTCATGGTAGCTTCCATGGCAGCCAGCACACACATTCATTATTATGCCCTGGGCATCACACCTGACCTGGCAGTTGATAGAGGGGTAACCCTTGCAGTTATAGTAGACCCACCCCGCACACTGGCTGGTGCATTGATGCAAATGTGCGTGCAGTCTATTGCACCCACTACCTCAGGGTATTCCGCTATTTGCTGGAAGAGATGCATATTGCTGGCCAATACCTCATGGGAATTGGGGAAATATACATGATCACCGACATGTGCTGACATGGCATTCAGGAACTGGTGAAGTACCCTGGATGCTGATGCCTGTGAAATCCCCATCATATCACCAGTTGGTCTCTGGAAGGTACCTGTTGCTAATATTCTTAGCCCAACACATACCTTGGTTTCCACTGGGATGGGTTCCCCTCTGTTGGTTCTGTGTGTGAGGTGTGGGTTGCACAGCTCAACAATTTGCTGCATGAGGTCTCTGTCCACTCTATAGTGCTCCACTATCTCCAGCTCATGTAGCCCCTGGTAGGTTACCCTAGGCCTGTACACTCTTCACCGTCTCCTCACTGTGGGTTGCTCAGCAGCATTCGCATTGTCACCACCCTCAGCATGTTGCATATTTCGCCTTATAACAGCAACGGCAGCCCCTAACATTTCTTTGTCTCAGTAAAGCTTTTTCAGTTTTCACTTCTATTAGCTTACTGCACTGTTGCAGTGTGTCTAAGAAAAACATACTGGAAAGTTGTTTGCTGAGTTTTAAGTGCTGGGCTGGGCTAGTGTACTGCCTGTGTAATTGGCTGATTCTGATCGTTATCACCTGCTAGCACTGCTAGTACTCCCTGGTTAGCTTCCTACTATTTGTTGTGTTTCCTTTTCCCTTTCTGTTTCCTCAGGGGGGCAGCACCGTGCACACAAGCACAAACACGTGCACACCAGCTCACACGTGCGCACACATGCTTACACGGGCTACAACTTGCTTATTCTTGCTAACACGCGCACACACAGGTGCAAATGCACTTACACGGGTTTCAGCATCCTTACACTTGCTTACTCCGGCTTAAACATGCACACACAGCCGCACACGCATGCACACAGGTTTACTCGGTTTTACAGGTGCGCACACGTGTGCATACACGGTGCAGGCATTTCTACAAGAAACATTGGTGTTGTTCATGGCATACACCTTCAATTTCTTGCCTTTAGCTAGGGTACCTGTTGACACACCTCTTCCAGTGATTAGTATCTGAAAGCAGACACATGACACTCTACTCCAATGAGCTTCACTTCTTTCAGACATACCCCCCTTATGATGTCACCTGTCTTCTACTCTGTTACAACCCTTATCCTACTCCTACACTACACTGACTGTGCTCTTTTGCTATGTAAACTTGGGATTCACTATCCTTACCCTCATTTGCATAGGATTGCCTACTAATGCTTGGTTACAACTCTTAGACTGAGCTTCCCCCCTTAGCAACCTTTACTCGGTGGCCATGTTGTCTATGGACTGCCATTCCCTTGCATTGTATATTAAGGATGACTGTAAAATCCACATTTCTGCTTTTAAATTATTGGTTTTCTGGTTTTTACAGCACACCATGTTTGCACAGCGCTGCACTACGCTTAAACATCGGCGATCAGGAAAAAAAATTATTTTAATTTATTTTATTTTTGCATCAGTGGACATTGCCAATGGTCGTATTTTTGGTCATTGGCATGCTTCCTCGACTGGATGCATCCTTTTATTGGAGCTGTCACAGCTCCGTTTTGCTATTTGCAGAAATGTACTCAGTTGTCAACGGAGTACATTTCTGCAAATAACACTACTCTTACTCGAACAGGTTAGGGTTTCCTGAATCGCAAATTTACCTCATTTGCATACCTTTCAGCAGCAAATGAGGTAATTTGCATATGCTAGCCCTGTCCGTGTAAGAGTTGTTTTAGGAGCTCTGTTGCATGCCCCTACCAGCTGTTCCAGGATCGCTTGGCGGACATGTTGGCTGCATGGAGTCTTGCTCTACTCTTAGACTCCGTGCAAGCCTTGTGAATCTGGCCCTTTATATCTGCTTGATTATCACAAAACTCCAAGAAGGCCCCGCCTGATCCTTCATGGCTGAAAATCCATCAACCATGCAAACAGTACACCAGTGCAGTATACAAGCATCTGTAAAACTGCATGGACTCAGTCATACCCAATAGAACTAAAACCTGCTCCTCAAGGAAACACAAACCTGTTTGGTGAACATCAACAATAGGAAGAAACTGTTGTCCAAGGGTAAAAGGGAACAAATTCCAATTTGGAAAAACTCCATCCTTAGCCTCAACAAGCAAATTAGATCGCTAGTGAAAACCTCCAAAGCCAATTATGAATTGAAACTAGCCTCCATAACAAAGAGAAATCATAAAGTCTTCTTCAGTTACGTCAGGAACCTCCATGGCAAAGCCCAGGTTTGTTCTGAACTAGTACTTAACAGTATCACTTCCACTGATCTTGTTGACTTAGCCAACCTGCTATCAGATAGGATCAGTGCAAATTTCACCCCCTCTCCCCCAAAGGCCATTTTGACATCCCCGATACTTGTACCACACCTCACATCTACATAGATCAAGTGTTCCAGGCCCTATTCAAGGCAAAGAACACAACTTCCATGGGACCTGATAGTATCCCAGACTGTATTCTGCACTATGGTGGTGCAACTACTGACCCTGAAAACTATTGTCCTATTAGCTTGACACGTCTGATCTGTAAAGCCATGGAGCATGTTATTATGGATCTCATAAACAAGGACATATGCCATCTCCAAGCACTTGACACAACCCAGTTCGGATTCATCAAGGGCAGATCTTGTCTGTTGAGCCTGGTTGACTTCTTTAAGACTGTCACTAAGACCCTGGATGAGGGGAAAGTCAGCACAAACAGCTTACCTTGAATTGGCCAAGGCCTTTGACACAATCCCCCACTCAGGCATCATCAAAAAGCTAACACAACTTAGTGTAAATCCCTATCTCATCAGGTGGGTAGCCAACTGGCTCACCAACAGGACCTTCAAAGTCAAAATAGGCACCTCCACCTCTGATAGCAGATCTGTCATTAGTGGAGTTCCCCAGGGATCCATCCTGGGACCTCTACTGTTTGGGATCTTTTTCTCAGAGGTCCAGGCAAAGACAAAAGGTCTGTGGCTGACCAAGTTTGTGGATGACTGTAAGTTGGGTGCTGTCATTGACACCCCAAATGATGTTAACATACTGCAAGAGGGTCTAACAGCAACTAATGACTGGTGCCAAAGTCATGGCCTCAAGCTAAATGCAAAAAAAATTTCATCATACCATATGGCAAAAACACGAACCCTATTGATTACCACATCAATGGCAATCCCTAAGCACACAACATGTGGTGAGAGACCTGGGCACTCAGGTTGATAACAACTCCACATTTGACCATAATGTAGCAGCAGTGGTCAGAAAAGCCTTTTACTTGGTTCATCTCATAAGTAAAGGGATTGCATCCAGAAAAAAGGAGGTTATTGCCTCTCTATACTCCTACCTCATTAGACCAGTAATTGAGTATAACACCCTGTTTGGGATGTATCTCTCCAAACATGTACACCAACTAGAAAGGCCACTGAAATACCTCACAAAACAGAACCCATGGCCTCCAACACCTGTCCTATGCAGACAGGCTGAAATCACTATCACTCTATTCGGTATTGTACAGATTGCTCAGGGGTGATCTGAGTATTGCCTACAAGGCAATCTCGGACCCTACTCTACTAGACATGCCCCATATCCATAAGTCTAACTCCTCACACACTACCTGCTAAAAAGGCTTGAATCTAATATGCGACATCAACAAAACCTGCTGGTGAGACAGGTTTGTCTCCCAGAGGCTGCCCCATCTTTGGAATAGACTTCCCATACACATCAAACAGAGCACCTCAGTAACCCTCTTCAAGCACAACCTTGATGAGTGGATGGGAAACCACAAATCTGTCCCAGGGGTTCCACCTTGTGTCCCTCATTGACAGGGTGACAGGTTCCAACTGAGATTTCTTTTGGGGGATAAACTCTTGGCTAGGCATGGAAGGACCCCAGGGCCATTAGCCTAGTAACCTCCTATGATCCTATGATCCTATGAACAGAGAGCCTGAAGATGGATCTCATTCACGGCATGTGGAGAACTTGTACTTTATATGCTTTTCATGTTGTGGTATCATAATCTGAAATTGAAAAGAAATACACCTGGGATCTGTGGTATGATCATACCAGTCATACTTCTACACAGGTACAAAATCTATGGTACAGAGATGGCAAGAACCAAATTCCACTGATATATGTAGGGGTGGCTAAAAACATGTACATCAGCGGTCTCTGGAAAGGTGTTTTGCATACATAGTTATGGGCTGTTTTCCATGTGGTGCAGGACTCATCACAAACTCAAAAAGACAATGCAGGGTGCATACATGCTTGTATGTGGGACTGCTGTTGACATCTGTAGATGCATAGGTCACAAAATGTAACATATGGCTGTCATGCAGTCTTTAAAGAATTTGGCAATGGCTAGACTACTGGTAGTCTTAAATAACACCTGTTTGTGACACAGGCCCTCAACAGTATGTGAAAGTTGCTGTTGATTAATGTTCCTGCCAGGAGAATATGAAATATCTATATAGTTCACTATATGCAAGGAACCTTCTCATTCACCTATGTAGGATATTGGGTGATATGCATATGCATATGCATCACTTAGGTCTGCATGACTCTACAACATGACAGTCTACAAGCTATGAATGCAATCTTCTCAGACAGTACACAGGCTTCCTTGTTTATCAATATGTGTGGGCCTTTACATTCTCAACCTTCTCATCCAAAACACTAGTATGAAGTGGCATAGGACTGACATATAATTCCTTACCACAATGTGATAAGACTGATCATTTTCATTGCTACATAGGCCATGGACAGCACATCCCCTTGATTGATTACTTATTGAGCCCTGTCAGGTGTGTGCATGGAGGAAACTATGGGATCCCCAAAGTAGCACACACTGGACTCCCTGCAAGCCTAGGCTTTCAACCACCTATCACTTCAGTAATACCTCAGGTGGTTCAACAACATGTGGGCTATAAGAGGGAAGTGCTGTGTGTCATGACACAAACTATAATCACCAATGTGGAGTGTGTCATGACACAACCTGTAATCACCAATTACCTCCATGGCTGCTGGATAAAGCTCCACAGTGTATGTTTTGTTTTGCACTGCGAGGTATGCTCACTGCCACCCCCCACTTGCAAACACACAATTCACAGTAGAATACACATACAGTAACTTGCACAATGCTTATAGCATGATGGAATGTAGTAGATATATGTCTCCTACCTAGTAATATATACTTCACAATCCCCCCAACAACATAACACAAGCATTACTATAACAGCTTGTATTGCAGTTATTACCCAGTAGTGAGCTCAGAACAGTGATATCATTGGGCATTAGGGTGAATACACATTCCTTAGCCTGTGGGCATGCATGAACTGTAATAACAACCAGAACATTAATAACTCAAGAGGAAGGTAGTTGGCAGTGTCACCCCCCCAAAAAAAAAAATTACCCTTCCATGGCAGCAGACTCTGAGGCAAGGTAACACCCTCCCACACACACACACACACACACATGCATGCGCACACACACACGCGCACACACACACACACACACACACACACACACACACACACACACACACACACACACACACACACACGCACACACAGTGGTAGTATTGTTGTACCTTGAAAGCAGCAATATAAGAAAATACTACTGTAGCAGTGTGACATACGTATGATGAAGCATTATAAAATACTGTAGTAACAAGTGATAACAATACCATTTCAAACAAACTAACCCTTCAAAAACAGCTGCAGCTTGAATGCATTTTTCTTAGCAATTCCCATCAATGCTTACCTTGTTGCTGTGAAGCAATCTTCATAACTTGATAAGGTCCATGGTGGACATGGGAGCATACATTTTGCAAATTTGAAGATTCTAATAAGGCCATTATGCTAATAAGGCCCAGTCTAATGAATATCCCTGAAGCTAGCATTTTTCTGAGTCCAGCAGTAACGAGTGCCACACTAAGAGGCTCGCTCATCTGCATGCACTGGCATGAGCACCTGTCAAGCATATGCAGTATGACTCGCTAGCTCAGCAACCCCTGTGAGGATGTGGGGAAACATAGTTTACTTCTGTAGCTAATAGAAGGTCTAAAGAACAAAACTGCTGCTATAGTTAGACACAATGAAACTTGTATAAATTTCACATCCCAGTGTTCACACTCTTAACATCACCATCATGCCATGCCATACCATGTATTTCTGCACTAAACAATGGTGGCACCAAAACTGATAGTGTTAACTGGTTGCCTGATGTTGTGTATCATGTCCCAAAAACATCAGTGTGTATGTGACTATAAGACAACTACTAAAGTTCTCTGAAACATGACCTGGTGAATGGCTATGGTTTCCAAGGGCAATAATGTTGGCATGACCTATAGATAGTTTCAGTAAGGAAAGCAATGTCTTTCTCTTCCTGTTGCATAGAAACCACCAGGAGCACCCAATGTGGGTCTTGTGTGAGAGTTCACAGTATAAGGTTAATGCTTGGCTCAGTTTTGCCATGGTGTTGTTTGATGCCACTGGTATATCCTACTCTGGTGAAGAGTGTTAGCACCATTTCAGCAAGCTTTGGAGGTGTCAACCTGACCATCTACACCCTTGAGAAGAACAGAACATAGCAAGGGCCCCTAAGCTGTATTGTTAACATTGTAATCTTTTAAATGCCCCGTCATTTCACTTATAAGCATTTTTGATGTTACTGGACATTTAATTCATATTTTGTACATCAGGCAGAGATCATGGGAAACTCCTTCCTCTTCTAGAGGACAATGCTGCAGCTTGCATGTGAATTGGTCAGTGTGCCTTCTAGGCAAGATATGTAGCATTCTGCAATATTGCTACCAGTTATGTGTGTACAGTGCTAGAATGCGTAACTCTAGAAGTTCTATTATTTTGTTATACTGCTACAGCTTGAGTATCACCATTGCAATAGAAGGTTTACAAAGGAAAGTTATGCAGTTTTTGGATATATTATGTAGACTTAAAACTGGCAAGTGTCATACTCTTTTTAGAAAAATAAGTGTATTATGTCATCCCACTTTTTAGGAAAAAGGATCAATATTTTTGTATTTATAGGCATTCTGCTTTGTACTGTCATAAGCAGAACATGGTATAAAGTCATAGGTTACACAGGCATGCATTTCTACTGAGTTGAACACATCTGCCCTACTGCAGTACTTTTTTCTTAGTTACTGACAGGATGGGTGGTTCTTACATCCATGCCATGTACAAGCAGACTGCCCAACTCAAGGTATACTACTTAGGAGGGGTTAGTGGTTGCATTGTGTGGGGAGACTATGTTTGGGTGGGTTTTTCCAAGGAGTGGTTTGTGAAAGGAAAGTATATTCTCTTAGTGGGAAAGTTGTAGTGGCAGACCATTTCAGGTGATGACTCTATACCCATTGGCACCATGTTTCCAATGCTTCACTCTGACATATATTACTGCTGATCATACTTTTGCTTTACATATACCTATCAGTCTTGTTACAGCTGTGTTAAGTGGATTACTGCATAACACTTCACTGTACATTGTTGTCAGGATTCACACAGGGTCAAATGAAAGTTAAAATGAAAATTATTTTCACCACCGATGCCATTTGCCACACAACAGCCCAGTGTCACCACAGCTGTCATCCACTCCTTCAGACACAATCAGGGCAGTAGGAACTGTTACACTGTACATCTGCCTGTACATTGTATCATATCAGCTGTGGGGTATGCTACATGCCAGTGGGCAGAACTATCTGGAGTGTCCTAGAAGCATATGTACTGTTTATGTAGTAGCTATCTATGTAGCAATATAATATGTCATATGTCACATAAATTATACTACTGTCTTCTTCTTTTTTTTTTTTTTTTTTGTTTATTCTTCTCCCTTTTTCTGAAGCTATTTTTTTAAATATTTGGTAGGACTTTTGCTGTGCTGTGCTTGTCCATGTATGTTTCCATTTTTGCAGCATCTATCACAGCTGTGCCAGTGGTAAGACACATATATCAAACCTCACCACCTACCATTTCTTGCCAGAACTCCATCTGGCTCAAGGCCTGTCACACCACTGGTTGTAGCAAGGACAGCATGGTGGTGTTATCTCTGGACTCTGACAGTCATTCCAGGAGGAGAGTGCCATTGTCCTCTATGGTGGCATTGCCAGGGGTTCTCCGGTTCTTATATCGAGGGAGTTAGCAGAGTTGGTAGCAGAGTTGGTGGTCTCATGGCTTTAAGCTATAATTGACTGCATGGAGAGTCTCCTTGTGCAACTTCAGTAGTCATATCGCTGAATGTCTCTTTCTTCGTCACCTCAGACAGAGCCCAGTGTGGAGGGCTGTCAATGTGCTGACTGACCTATTCCTCAGTCTAAAATAGTCAGTGTGGAAATATGAGGGTTATTCCCACCCTCCCTCCCCACTCATGATGTTTCCCTTCCATGTGTGTTACTTTCCTTCCTTGTTTGTTGCCCTATCCTTCCCATCGTCATTGAAGTTCCTTCGTTTGTATGTTTATAATTCCACTGTCAAATGCCAATGTGTACCAGCACCTTTGTTGTTAGTCTTTGTCTGAGTTCTATGTTTTTATGTGTGCCCCTGCCACTAATCCACTACCCTATTTTCATCCCCTACCTTACATCATTATTATGTCTCCAAATTGAACATTGGAGATGTCAGGCTTGAATCAAACATTAGTGCAGGCAGACCTGACCATGCTGCTATTCATTCTAACAGACTAAAGACTCTCTTTAGCATTGTTTTTATTTGATAAGGGTCATTTGTGAAAAAGATAGAAAGGGGCATATCTCTCAACTGTACAATTTTTCGCATAATGTCCAGATTTTTGCATCATATTTTTGGACCATTTTCATAAAATTGTGGTTTTCTGCCAAATTAGTGGTAAGTCATTAAAGACCGAAGTTAGAAAATAGTGACAGACATTTGAGTTTCAGACTTCATACCTTCATAAAAGTCATGCTAATGCAAAGCCTGTCATTCTATCAACTTTAAGAAGAACTGCAGTATCAACTAAAGGTTGGACTAAAACAAAAAAGTATATAGTAGCAAAAAGAGGAGATTCGGTTAATAAAACTTAGAGACAAAATGGATAGCTATTTTGCAAGCACATAAGTCTCCTGGACTCAGTTTTACTATACCTTTAAAACCGGACTTGAAGGCATGACCTTTGCATTATTAATTGTGTAATTGTTTTTATTCTATGATTGGCTTCTTTTAGTTTAAATGTTGTTTGACTTAAACCAGTTTTAGGATCTGATGAAGGACATTTATGAAAGTGCTTGTCCATTTTAATAAACTTGTTTGGATTTTATTGGATGTCCTCAGTCTTACTGTAATACTTTTTGCTACTATATTCTATCAACTTTCTAAGTTTGTAAGAGCAATATTTAAAAATTGTCCCTATTTTTGGGCCTTTGTCCCACTTTTATTCATGGCTTTGTCCAGATGTTTTGCTCTAAAAGTTTGACAGGTATGGAAAGGGGATCAGATGGGCTGTAAACTTTGCAATTATACTACTAGATAGGTTTAAATGTTAATGTTTTTTAAGGTGGTCACGTGTTCCTCCTAGGGGAAAAGTTTAATCAGTATAGTGATTCCTTGAATTGTCTGGGCAAGATAATCAGCAGCTGTAGGTATTGCCATGGAAGAGCATACAGACAACTAATATTAGTCACTACCCAGGACTGCAGACTTTGTATGTGTCTTCAACAAAGAGACCACTTTCTGAGCTGAGTCCCCTGAGAGGAAAATCCCTCTGTGGTAGAACACATTCTGAATTGAAAATACTGCCAAAACCTTCTAATCTAAGACTTTAACAATGACTTAAGTCTTTCTGAAGCCAATGGAATGTCTTATCATTTAACACTTGATCTTACAATGTGACAGTCATTATTCTGTAGATGTTTAATAGCCATTATTTTTTCTTTATTTAAGTTAAAATGAAAATTATTTTCAATTTTCCATTCACTAAATAACTTCTGGATATTAAAATTCATCCCTGACCCGGGAAACCCATACTATGCATTTAAACTTATTGGAAACACTCACCATGCAACCCAGTGCCATATTCATGGGTAACTTTAAATACCTCACTATTAACTGGGAATCCTACACAACACCAAAAGTACAGGCACAGAGATTTCTGGATTTTGTAAACACAAACTCCCTGGACCCAATTGTCAATATACCAACGAGGGGTGGAACCATACTGGATCTGCTCCTCATTAATATGGGAGAATGCTGCACACCTCCTAGTGTAATGTCTTCCCTGGTAAGTTCAGATCACAAAATGGTTTCCTCTGAAGTAAAAATAAGACCTGGCTCCCAGCTAACCATGGAATATTCAGGAAATACTCTAAGTCAAACTTCCTGCTATTAACTGATAACCTGACAAAATTTCAAAACTCCATAAACCCTGAAAACACAGTTGCCTATGCAGAAATGTTCACAGAAACCTTACACAAGTATGTTAATAGCTGCACCAGGGGGTCTGACTGGAGACAGGGGATCCAAATGGAGAGATGAAAGTCAGCAAGCAAAGCAGTGTAGCAGTGCTGAAATTGAATTCATCCTCAAGTCTTGGTGAGTAACTTCATGAGGTGGACCCTGTTTTCTACAAAATCTCACTAAGGCGACACTGATATATAGACTGTATTTATATAGCATATATCATGGACAGAAGCAGGTCAAAAATTAAAAGAGATAGCTGGCTGCACAAGACCTAGGACAAAAAAGTGTCCAGTCCTGGTAGGCACACTGGTGCCAGGACTGGAAAAAATGACAGTGTAGAATCTTCAAAATACAGAAACATTCCTACAATGGGGCCAGTCCAAGCCCATAGGGAGGATGCCCCCCCCCTCACTGTTGTAGAAGGAAGTAGCTTTCCACAAAAATCACAAAAACTAATAGGCCAAATAAGAGCCATAAAGGCGAAAGAGTAGACTATTGAGGATAAGAAAGAAATTATGTATCGTTACTATTATGCAAAAAGCCCAGAATTTCCAGACATAAGATATACAAAACAATTAAGAGAGAAATTAGAGGAAAGAAAAATACTTCCACAAGAAAAACTGTCAGAAGCTTCAAATTAAAATTTGCATTCATTAATACAACAGATTTGTGAAAAGCAGTATATAGATCAAGAAACTTTGATCTGTTTGGAAAAAGAAGCATCTGAGGATGTGCGAAAATATAAGTAATAAAACCAAGAGATATTTGAAAAGTATAAAAAAGAAATATGGACATGGGAAAGAAAGAGAGATTTGATATGGTACAATATTTATGCAAAGGAGAAAGCCAAATTACTCAATATAAGGAAAGCAGCCCCAAAGATATTCAAAGAGAAATACAGGCAAATGCATCCAGATATGAAAAGTTTCACAATAAAAAAATAATATCACGAAGATGGAACATAGAAAAGAAGATTAGTAAAGTGAAAGTTGAGAAAATAGAGGTTGAAGTTATGGAGTGCCTGCAAAGTGAAGGATTTGGTGTAGAAGGTCTAATACAGGTTACATCTTACATCACAGCATGATGGAATCAGCCCCCAAAGTAAGGAGAAACAGGAAGATCAGGAAACATCTGAAGAAGAAGAAATATGGACATGGGAAAGAAAAAGATATAATATGGTGTAATATTTATGCAAGGTAGAAAGCAAAACTAACCAATACAAAAAGAGCAGCACCAAAGATATTTGAAGAGAGATACAGGCAAAGGAATCCAGACATGGAAAACTTTACCATACAAAAAATAAGAAGACAAAGAGGAACAGCAGAAAAGGAGATTAGTAATGGAGAAGTTAAAGAAATAGAAACTGAGGTTATGGTGTACCTGTGAAGTGAAGGATTCAGTGTAGAACATCTAATTCAAAAAGCACCACAACATGATAGAGCAATGGGTATCCAAATTAAGGGGAAAACAGTGGAACAGAAAGCAATTGATCAGGTGCCATATGAAGATAATTTGGAGCCTTCCAAAGAAAACCAGTATAAATGTTCACTTGAAGGTAGACAGCAAGGGAAGGAACATGAAACTGTGGAAACTCCGATGCAGTCAATGTTAAGGAGTGATAGGCCAGTGAGTTCCCATATGACAGAGCAATGGATGGCACAGAATGAAACTGAACACAATGTGCCACAGGAAGATACTATAGAACCTTCTATAGAATGCCTGCAGGAAATGGAAAACAAGGGAGGTGCCCTCAGTTTGGAAGAAAATGAGCTAAGAGAAGAGTTACGTGATTTAATAGACATAGACAGATATATTAAGATCAATGAGAGAAATAGACCCAAAAAGTCAGAAGTCTGATAAAACAAATGAACACAGTAATTAAGACTGTTCATAGAGATCCATGCAATATAACAGAAGTAAACAGGATATATTACTGTGCAGCTATATTAATAACTGATAAAGTTCTACCACAAGAACACAGGGTAGTGAGGGAAAGAAAGGGGAGAAATTGAATACCATCATGGAAATATTGAATAGAGAAAACTATAAAGCAGTTAAGAAAAGAAGTGTCACTGTTAGAAGACTATAGAAGAAGGAACAGATTAACAAAAATAATAAGAAAGATGTGATAAAAGCAATGCGCAGTATTAGAACAGACCAGGATCTATCATGCACTATCACAAATAACAAACTTAAAACTTCAGCTCAGGTAGAAAAACTTAGAAGATACGAAGATAAATATAAAGTAAAAGTACAAAATAAGCAATTTATTGATGACCCAAAAAAAGTTTTATAGGGAATTGGGAAACAAAGTAAAAGGAATTGAAACAGCACCAAAAAAAGAAGTAATTTTGGAGAAGTATCTATGAAGATCCTGTGGAACATAACAAAGATGCTAAATGGACAGAAGAAATTAAAGAAAGAATAAGAAGTTTAAAGGTACAGGATATGAAATAGAATTAAGTAACAGTCAATGAGACTAGAATAAAGTTAAGAAATGCCTCTAATTGGAAAACCCGAGGCCCAGATGCAGTACCTAACTTTTGGCTAAAAGTATTAACATCTTTGCACGAAGATTTAGCCATGAGTAAGAACTTTATGTGCGCACCCCAAACAGACACCAACCTGGCTAACAACATGGAAAACAATGCTCCTACTTAAGAGTGAACCTGCAAGCTACCATAAAAATTATAGACCAATAACTTGCCTTTTGACGACGTATAAACTATACATGGGAATTGATGCCGACAGAGTTTATAGTCATTTAGAAGAAAACTCAATTATGGCAGTAGAACAAAAGGGCAATAAAAGAACATATGGAGCAAAGGATCATTTGTTGTTAAAGTCATAGTGGAGAACTGTAAAAAGAGGAAGAATTTAAGTCTGGCTTGGAATGACTACAAAAAAGCATTTGATAGTATCCCACATTCATGGATAAAAGAGTGCTTAAAATGTGTAAGATACATCCTACACTGATCTACTACATTACAGTGACCATGAAACAGTGACAGACTACTTTGCAATTAAGCCGTGATAAAGCACAAATTATTATCCCAGGGGTAAAAATTCAAAGGGGTATATTCCAGGGTGACTTTGTCACTGCTGCTATTCTGCCTTGACCTTAACCCATTAAGTTGTCTACTTAACATCTTAGGCCATGGCTATAATCTGGCTCCTAGAAAACAACAAAGTGTAACAACTTCTCATCTTCTCTTTGTCGATGATGTAAAACTGTATACCTCATCAGATGTGGAATTGAAAGGACAACTGCAAGATGTCAAAACATTTTCAGATGATATAAGAATGTCATTTGGTCTTGAAAAATGTGCAAAGGCAACTTTTAAAGCAGGAAAACTGCAACACAAGAGAACATCAGTTTGGGACAAGAATGTGATATAAAAGAACTTGAGCAAGAAGAAGTGCATAAATATTTGGGAACTGATGAAGGATCAACAATAAAATATGAACAAATATGAATAAAACTTATTAAGGAATATTTCAGATGACTTAAATTAATCCTGAAAACACCATTGACATCTAGGAACAAAATCCAAGCTATAAACCAGTTTGCTTTTACTTTTCTAACTTACAGTTTTGGAGTGACTGAGTGGTCACAAAACGTGTTGGGTAGATTAGATAGGAAAACAAGAAGGATGATTCATTCTCATCAAATGATTTATAAAAATCAGTTTATACCAAGATTATATATTTCCTGTTTTGAAGGAGGAATGGGCCCCCTTGAAATTGATTACATGTATAGATCTGCAATTGTGGGGCTCCACATATATTTGATGACCTCACAAGACCCAAATATAGTGAAAGATTTGAAACAGGAGGAGAGTAAATCTAAGATGAGTTCTCTGCTTAATCTAGCAGAAGCATACTGGCATCAAGCAGGAATGGAAATCAAACCAGAAGTAGATAAAAATCAGGCAGCAACTGAATGTGCCAAAAAAACAAAAGAAAGAATATCAGGTGAAGGACCAGATGAGAAGGTAAGAAATGTGGAAAATGCATAAATATAGTTTCAAGTATAGAAAACTTCTGGAAGAACTTTGTGTTGATCAAGAACGAACACAGGAATGGTTAAGGAGAGGCAAATTCAAACCAAGAGATGAAAGGTTAATATTGGCAGCATAAGATAGTGGGGTACGTACACATTGGTTTACAAAGTCCATTGATCATGTGGGAGAAACAGACAAATGTAGGTTTTGCAAAACTGAATTGGAAACTGCTGCACACCTCATTGCTGGCTGCGATATACTAATGGCAGAAGGACTGTATACTGAAATGCATAATAATGTGGCAAGACTGTTGCACTGGGGATTGTGCAAACATTATGGTATTGAAGTGGCTGAAAAACACTGGAAACATGAGCCACAAAGCATCATAGAAAATGATCAAGTCTATATCACATGGGATCATCCATTTCCAACAGTTCAAAAGACAGATGCTAGAAAACCAGATATAGTGGTCCAAGAAAAGAAGACAACAGTAGCACTGATCATTGAAATTGCCACACCCTGCATACAGAGAGACACAAAGTTATAAAATATCAGGATTTGCGAGCAGAAATGAGAGCAATGTGGAAGAAAGATACCCAGATAGTTCCAATAGTAGTAGAAGCAATGGGTCTTATAAAAAACAGTTGACAATCATATTTAGCTATGGTACCAATACATGTAACTCCATACGAATTTCAGAAGGAGTCATTACTGGGCACATTGCATGTGCTGCGAAGAGCACTTTTGGCTGACACCAAGGAGTGAAACAATACATATTTCATGAACTTCATGAATCTTACTTTGACTTGGGAATGGGGTCCATTCCCGTCATGGTATTAGAAACACAAAAGATTTGGAGAAATTAAAAAGGAAGAAGTACAGAACTAACTCAAAAAACAATATCCCCTAGTAGAATCACAAAATCAATAAGCTCTATAACAGATGGAAGAAAATCATAGCAAAAATTAGGGGGTACAGCACCCAGTAGTATAAAAGCACTCTCATCAAACTAAACAAACTCAGATGACAAATAAAGTCCTCCAAAGCCAAATTTCTGGTACATTTGGCCTCCCAGGCCAAAGACAACAACAAGGTATGCTTAAGCTATGTCTGCAACCTAATACACAATTGCATACAGAGCTCATTGTAAATGGAGCCACTTATATTGAGCCAGAAGATATAGCAAACCTACTGGTTGACAAATTCAACTCCAACTTTGCCCATCTCTTCCCCTCAACCTTCCCTCAGGAAATACCATCAAATATAGCCCCCCCTACTATCACTAGGGAACAGGTCCTTAATGCACTCTCTAAGGCCAAGAACACTTCATCAATGCACCCAAATAATATCCCAGGATGCCTTCTAAATAGCACGAAACATGACATATCAGTCCCTCTAGAATTACTATTTAATTGTAGCCTCCAGCAAACATCACATTTCATGAAAGGAGAACAGTAACAGTCATCCCTCTCCACAAAGGTGAGCCATCTACAGACCCTGTAAACTGCAGACCCATAAGTCTCACTAGACTTATATGCAAAGCCATGTAAAGAATTATCACGGAAATGATCAATAATGATACAGTAAATGTCCAGACACTGGACCCAACCCAGTTTGGTTTCGCCAATGGCAGATCATGCCTACTCAACCTGTTGTACTTCTTTGAAAAGGTCAATAAAGCAATGGATGAAGGCAAAATGTTTCACACTGCCTACCTTGACCTGGCCAAGGCATTTGACACAATACCCCATCCGGGCATTGTTGACAAGCTCAAGAGTTTAGGTACAAACCCGTATGCCACCCAGTGGATAGCCTACTTGCTTACAGTCAGGACCCAGGAAGTTAGAATTGGGGAGTCCACCTCTACAAAGAGGCTAGTCACAAATATAGTCCCTCAGAAACTATTCCTTGGACTGCTCCTTTTTTGACATTTAGTTCTCTGAAGTCAAGCCAATGTCAATGGTCCCTGACTGACTAAATTTGCAGATGATTGCAAATTAGGAACTGTCATTGAATCCCACACTGACACAAATATTCCCAGGAATGCCTGACACAGACAAACAACTGGTTCCAGAGCCATGAACTAAAACTAAATCCCAAGAAATGCATAATAGTGACCTTTGGAAGTCATTCATCCCTGGTAACTATCATATTGACAACACACACCTTAGAGTTGATCCAGTAGTCAGGGAATTAGGGACACACGTAGAGAGTAATCTAGACTTTGACCATCACCTGTCTACAGTAGTGAGGAAATTATTCTATGTTGCACTACTTTTAAACAAACGTATGGCATCTAGGTCCAAGGAAGTCATTGTTCCTCTGTATTTGGCATTCATCAAACCTATCATTGAGTACAATGCATCCTTTTGGTATGTACCTAACTAGGCATATCCAGGAAATGGAATGTCCACAGAGGTTCTTCACCAAAATTATACAGGGCCTAAGTAAAATGTCCTATGCAGACTGTCTCAAGGCCCTATTCCTGTATTCTGTCTCCTATAGGCTGTTGACAGGAGATCTATGCCTGGCACACAGGGCATTATCAGACCTCCTGAATATCCACAAAATGAACAGCAACAGAATTACCTATTCTAAAGACATAAACCTTGTTTGTGATATAAATAGGACCTGCTGGAGAGGCAGGTTTGCATCCCAGAGACTACCCCATCTCTAGAACAGGCTGCACAACCATGTAAAGCAGAGTTCCCTCAACACAATTCAAGTGTAACTTGGACAATTGGGTGGGAACAGGAAATGCATCCCTGGCTTGCACCTATATCTCCAATGGACACAGGAAACCTGTAAGTGGTTCATCTCCCAGGCCCCTGATTGCAATGTTTCACCTCACAAGCCTCTGCTTACACTTATCAAGGGTATCAGAACTTGTCAGAGATTTGTGATGCATGGTTAGGCTTAGAAAGGCCCTTGTGGTCATTAGCCTAGTAAACACCTATGAACCTATGAACCTATTTCTGCAGGCATTAACTTTGGCAATCAAAAAGGGAGGTATGCATTTGACATATTTACAAATACAACAACATTTAGTCAAATCCAAACTTACATATCCATCTGTTTCAGATGAAAAGAAATAAAAACATTCATCTTCACTAAATTCTTGTTATTTGACAGACATGCATTGCTTGTCTTTAAATAATCATTTCAAATGTAATTTACAAACAGAGCCATTTTTATATTAAATCAGTGGTCTCTAGATATGTTTGTGCAGATGAATTTTAAACTTTGTCCATAAACAGAATGTAAAGTTTCTAAGATATTAATTCCAGAAGTATTCAGGAATATCAAACTCCCACTGTCCCAGCTTTTCAAATAAGTAAGAAAGAAGAAGAATCTTAAGCACATTATTCAGATTACTAATCAATACTTTTTTAAGTCTTAGATTGATTGCAACTCTGCTGCCATCATCCATCCTGCTGAAACAATATTTGATACCCTCTTATAGTGACAATGGACAATGGCGCTTATATAAGAAACTCTTCAATTTTAAAGATCAAGATTAAAGTGGTGAATGGACATTTATTGTTCTCCCAGTCACCATCACTAACTTATTGCAAATGTAAATTCTTGTAAGTAGGTTTTCAGCAAAATTTTTACTTTTGAAAATCCTGTAAATACCAGAAAGTGAAGCTCAAGTGTCTGCCATCACATTCTCTTCTGGTGGACTTTCAGATCACGCTGGTGATGTCTTTCTGTGGCCAGTAAAAAGCAATCAAAGATTATCAAACTTTCTCTTGGTAGTCATAATAGAATGTATGTGATATAGTGTTCTTTTAACTTATAGAATGCATTAACCAAGGCATCAGTTGTGATGTGATTTAATAAAGATTGGACTTTGTTAAGTTTTAGTAATTATACCTTTTTGGCTTGTATATACTATTATTTTTGCATGTTGCCTCACAGTGGGAAAGTAATTTTTTTGGCTGATCAGTTGCCTTGCACTTATGATGAAATAAACACTCCCATTCTCAGTGTTTCAATTCAATAAAGTTCAGTTGTGAACAGAATGGCAGGGTGCTCGGATTAGCTGTAATTATTGGTTGGAGTATTGCATCTTCAAATGGTTGTTAATGCAGAGCAGAAATGACACAAATAAACATGACTGAAAATAGATGAAGAAGGTTAGTCATTTAGCAAGCAAGGTTTAAAATCCAGATGATGGAATTCATTCAGTATCTCTCTCTTCCTCTCTCTCTCTTTATATATATATATATATATATATATATATATATATATATATATATATATATATATATATATATATATATATATATATATATATATATACATAACAGATAACTTTTAAAAAATATGGCTAGAAATGTTACAACAGAAATAACTGTCAGTTAATTATGATTTGGAACAGATATTGGTATTGGGTGAGTGATGTAGAAAGAGTACTACCATTTTGTGCAATTAAATGGGCCTCCTTTCACTGAGAATCACATCACAGTTTTGAAGAGGAACAGCTTGCCCAAGAGAGACAGTTTAGATTTTTTTGGCTGTCTCATTCCTCAGAAGGGGATATGCACATTAGAACTTGAAACTTAATAATACTGATGAAAGTGAAAGCTATATAAATATGTTATTTATTTGTGCAGTGTTATTGTTTGTTTGTTTTAACAAGAAAAAGACTTAAAACTCATTTTGCTGAAGTGGAGGTGGGGGTGGGAGCTTTTAATTAAAACATCTATGATGCTGTAGTGTGGAAAGTACCAGAAATGATAAAAGGAGAAGTGGGGTTGGGGGTGGGAGCTATTAATTAAACCATCTACGATACTGTGGTGTGGAAAGCACTAGAAATTATTGAGTTGGGTGGAACAGATATGAAAGCAAGCAAAGTGATGAGGACAGAAGTAAGACATTTTTTAAATTTTTTACAGTATGCTCCCCTAGCTTGGGTGGTCTCAGTCTGTTTAACAGATTTTCTGAGATAGATAAAGAAAGGTTACAAGTAGTGAACTGAATAACTACATTGAACCTAATTCAAGTTTGTGTGCCCCTAAGAACAATACGGAGAAATAAAGTTCCAAGCTTTGATTTATAAGTTATGGCCTGTGAGGTTTATTGATAATAGATGGAAAAAGCAATAACACACAGTTTTAGATACCAAGCAAAAATGGGGACTTTTAAAGAAGCAAGCTAAAAGGTGGAAAAAATAAAGAATTTGGTGTAAATATTCTTGTAATCATGAGATATCTTACATGGGATATTAATGGGTTGGAAAATTACATGAAAAGGGATATGATATTGGAATATAGGAAACACAGATGCCAACTGCATTGTTTACAATAAGCACATCAATCTAAGCTAGAATATGATACATTGGTAAAATTTGTATATCAGAAAGTTCACTCTCCTAGTGGTGAATATGATAGCTCAAGGTATGGAATTCCAGAGAAGAGACAGACTAATGCATCAGCTGGGAAACTTTGCTGCAGTAAAAGGAGGGCAAGATAGCAGACTGTTAACTGCAGTCAGAATACACTGCCTCCAGAGTTAACATTAACCAAATTTAAAGATATTATATTACAGTGAATGGATTTTCAGAAATATGCTGTTTTATTAACAGGAGCTATAAATCTAATAATGTTATAACAGGATGTGCAGGGCGGACCTTATATTTTTAAGGTTGCAAAATTTAGAAGGTATTTTAAGAGATTTACTACCCTGGTAGGTTTAGAGACTGTGGTGACTATTAGGAGAGGAAGGAAACCCATCTTATTAGAAAGTTTGTATGTGGTACTCTAGAAGTGATACATTATGCCTGTCAAAATAAAGTCATTATATTGTGCATTCGCTGAAAATTTTTCTGATATGCTGTTAGACAATGTGCCAATTTTAGATGATTTGATTTTTGGATGATAAGCAAAATCCGAAACATTGGTGATTTTAGTAATGTATATTTAACTAGTTATATATTTTCAGAAATGGTAGGAGCAGACAGTAGAATTCAGAATAAATAAATATATATATAGGCTGGTTTTCATAGTCATTGCAAAAACACATTACAGATATCTGTGATGTCTGTGAGGGTAGGTAGCTAGGTGCTGATTCATAGAGGACATTTATGTTAATTCAGAAAACTCATGATTTAGTGAAAGCAAATTAACTGTAATGAGATGCAAATGAGAAATTGTGTAAAGTGACATATGCAATTCGTTGTCAAATATCCATGCTGTACCCACATCAATTATAAAAAACATTGCTGCATGTACTATATGTACTTTGCAATATATGAACTTAACATACTGCTAAAAAAGGATATGTGACACAGCCCCTATAATTATCTATACAAGCAGAGCCCAGCCAAGTGATGAAAGCAATTAAACAACAGCTGCCATCCTCAGATGAATCCTCCGAAAAAAAATAGTTATGTGGCAAAACTCCCATTATATACACATGCAGAGTCCAGCAAAGTGAAGAAAGTAGCCAATAAAACATCCTTGCAATGTGTGCACAATCATTAAATGACACCAAAATAAATTATTTCCAGCAATCACATTTCCAAAGCTGCTCTTATGGCTTTTCATTTTGAAATGACAAGTTTACAATATTCACAAAAGCCGTGTTGTTTTATGTCCATCCTTGTCACTTCAATAGTTTTTCCATGCATGCACAGTCACCAAAATATTTTCTCAGTGATCACATTTCCACTACTGCTGGAATGTTTTTCCATTTATAAATAACAGGTTTATAATATTCACTAAATCCATATTGTTTTACGCCCATTGTATGAATACAACAAACATTTCTTGAAGTGAAGTCAATAATCTTTACTTTATTTTGAACAATTTCATATTAATCTCTCATGTGTATGTATATATATATATATATATATATATATATATATATATATATATTTCTTCCTTCCATTAAAAAGTTTGCAATGTCCTAATAAATTTTGAGCCTAACTAAAGTAATCCCCAGGTAATAAGGTGCTGTCATTTAAGTTCAGGGCCCTTTATTCCTGTCATATGCAAATGAGGCCAGTTTACATTTATCTCTATGAATTGCACTGATATGCCAATGTCTAAGGTGCCCTAACCTTTTAATAGCTTTCCCCTTAACGCTTATCTCTTAAGTATGTTATGCTTTTGTCAGAGGAAGACAGTTTTATCAAAATGCCTCTACATTTCTGTAGTCAGTGTGAATGACATCTGCTGACCTTATTTTCATAACTCTGTAGCACTGCTCTTTGGAGATTATGAGTACATGGAGGTCAGCACTATGAATACCACCCATAGCTGTAGTAAGTAGTAAATTAATGGAAAAGGATAAGTTTAAGGCAGTGGTGTGGAAGGAATTGAAAACATAATCATAGAGGGAACACAGCACACATGTACGACATTTTTGCACTGGACAAATAACAGGAATGGCTGAGGTAGTTGTACTTAAGACACACAAGTTGCATTGAGGGTTTAGGTAAAGAAACAGAAAGGGTCAGATGGAACTAGACCATTTAATAGAAAAGTAAATGCATGTTATGAGGAGAGCTCTTCAAAATACATTTCTAGGGAACTCTCTGAAGTACCACAGAGCTTTCGCTATAAGGCTAAGGCATCTTACGATCAAACATATGATTTATCAGATCCAAAACCTTGTGACAAGAAGGGTACAGGATAATCTGGGTAATATTTTAGCAATGTTCCAGGTGTATTTCATTTACCTGTATGAAAACAAAGATAGAATCCATCTGGGAAGAATGGAACTTGAGCAATTTTTGAGAATCCATGAACTTCTGAGGTTGTCACCCCCACAGCTGGATATATTATTGATCCTTGTAAAAATACATCCTTGTAGAAATGCACATATAAATAAAAACATTACCACTAGTTCAATCCTAGACTGGATCCTTACAACCAGACCTAACCTCTACCACAACCCCTGTACCTTATTCAACACCTTGAGTGACCATGCTCCCACCCATATCCAAAGATACTCTCTCCAACCACCTAATGCTCTCTTGTACAGAAACTGAAGAAAACTCTCAAACATTAATGCTGGCACATTTAATACTAGACTATCATGCGTCAGCTGGTCCTTCCACAGTCACCTTCCCCTCAATGAAGCAGTTTATCAACTGGTCCTTCCACTGTTACCATCCCCTCAATGAAGCAGTTCAAAAATTCAATCAGATTTTCCTTGGCATTCTTAACTCCCTAACCCCCACAAGGAAAATTAGGATAAAAACTAATTATGCCCCTTGGCTTACTAAAAATAATCACTCCCTTATGAATAAAAGAGATAGCGTCTGGAAAGCCTGGCTTAAAACCAAATCCTCATTACTTCTCAAAAATTACAAAGACCTCAGAGAAACCTTACCAAAAAACAAATTAATAGTGACAAGAAAACATTTAACAAGACAGCCCAATCCAACCAATGCAGCAATCTAAAAAAATTCTGGACAATCATCAATAAAATTCTTCACCCAGGTGACCCTACTACACCAAACCCCTTCACAAATGACACCACTCAAGAAAGTGAAACCTTCCTTAACGACTACATCTTAGACTCTATCCAAAGACTTACCCATACAGAACACAACTCTAAACCCCTCTCCAACTTCTAAATCAACCAACAGAAGCACCTTCTCATTTAAACCACCACATGCATCAAATCACTTCTGCTCAAACTTAAATCTTGTTCTCTCTCTATTGATAACTTACCTCCTTTCCTCTTCAAAATTGCTGCTGATTTCATAGCCTAAACTATCTCTCTACTAATAAGTAGATCCATTCAAGAAGCCACAATCCCAGACATAGAGAAATCCTTCTATATAATTCTATTACATAAAGGTAGGAATTCCACTGACCCTTCTAATTATAGACCCATAGCTATTTTTCTCCACTCTAAAATTCTCAAAAAACTCATTCGTACTCAGCTACACCATGAACATTTTTTTACTTCCACCCAACATGGGTTTAATCCAAATCACAGTACTACTACTATTCTACTACCTTCCTGTCTTTTACCCATACTGTAGATGAGGCTAGAGATAACAACCAGCTTGTATCCTATCTATTCCTTGATCTCTCCAAAGCCTTTGTTACAGTATCTTACTCTAAACTTCTAACTAAACTATCTGATCTCAGCCTCTCTACAGCCACTCTTAACTGGCACTCCATTTACCTCCCCAATAGGCAACAGTCTGTCAGATGGCACGCTTCCTGCTCACCCTTCCTATCTTTCAAATCAGGAATCCCCCCAGGGCTCTATCCTTAGCCCCTTTCTGTTCAATATCTTTGCTAACAACCTCCATACATCTTGCAACCAGTCCTCTCTTATACAACATGCACACAATTCTACAATTATCTCCTTCTCTGACAACATCTCTCACCCTCACACACAAACCCAAAACTCTTTCCTCTCCATTGAAAGATGGCTTTCTGATAATCAGCTGATCTTAAACCCCCCCCCCAAAAAAACTCCTTCTCTTCCTTCCTCAGTCTCTGCCCCATCATAAATCCATCTTTGCCATCTCATCCCTTGACGACACTACCATTAAAGCAGAACCTCACACTAAGCTACATGGTACCATAATCAAAGATTAATTAAAATTTGACCTTCCTATTCAACAGTGTATTAAAAAACTTACCAAAAACTGAGATTACTATATAGAAATAAGAAATTCCTCACTTCAGACTCTAAACTTTCTCTGGTTCAGGCATTCCTTCTACCTCACCTACTCTATGCAGCCCCAATCATCACAAACATACAAACTACATTAATAACTAAGCTTAAACAAGCATATACCAAAATAGCAAAATTTGCCACAAATCTACCTATCTACAATCACCACTGCCCTGCACTAAAGAAGCTTCAATGGCTAGAATTCCCCCAACAACTTAAAAAATCCGGTCCATGGGAGCAGCACCACCGCTGACTCTGTCAAGAGAAATCTAGACCTGATGATGGGAGAGATCGAGGTTTACCGGGAATCATCTCTGTGTCACTGCTGAACCTATGAACTTCTATCACAGATTCAAATCATACATTCTATGCTCTATAAACCTACTTCCTGCCCTTCCCTCTCCTCCTTAGTCATCCTCTCTGTAGCTGTGGTCAACATCTCCTAGATATCTACAAACCGAACAAATATGTATGCAGGCTCCTTTACAAATACTCAATGTTCCAGGCCTGGAACAAACTTCCCTCTTACATAAGAAATATCACACATCTAAAACATTTAAAAAAAGAGCTAAAACACTACCTATTAAACACATGGTCCTGCCCTGTCACAACCCTATCTAACCCCCTCATCTCCATCCTCCTCAGTTAATTATTTCCTCATTTCTTCTTACTGTATAACTTCAATGACTCATTCTCTTTAATACTGTTGTTATACCCCACTATACTACAACAATCTATGCAAATATGTATATCTTACGTTTTTATTTTTTTTGTAACCACTTTTTATGTAAATACCTTGTATATCAATACTTAACTGCCTTGTTACAAGTAATTTTTTTTTATGAACCCCTGACCTTTCTTTTTAAACACTTCTTGCCTGACTACTATGTACATGTTTTATCTGGCTTACATAATTATTTATTTTTGCTTTATTTTAGCAAGCCTTCTAATTATTGTATGAATTTTTGCTAATAATGTTTTATTTGTATTACTATGGAGCTTTTCTCCTCAGGTCTCCACAGAAAATGGGCTTTTGGCTCAGTTGGACCAACACAGTTAACAAATGTCAAATAAATATTTATTTTATTTATTTATTTATTTATTTATTTTGTTTGTTACCAGGTAATGTATGACTGGGCATGACGCTCATTTTCAGTGGCGGCCCAGGGAGAAAAGCTCCAGACATGCAAATAGACAGTATTAAACAATCAAACAGAACATGTATTAATCAACAAAGTACAAAGCAAGTCAGTAAGAAATTAGTTAACAATAATTAGCAAATTAACAAATACATTAACAAATTTAACAAAAGAATAGCACAGTTAGAAATAAAAACTGGCTGCATGAGTTAATAGTAAGAACAGTGTGATGCAGTAATTGCAAGATAGAGAAATGCAGTCTATATAACAGTTAAAGACAAAGCAGTATATGTGCATACTATGCTAACTGAAACTGAATCAAGACAGCCTTCAGCAGTTAATAGTTGTAGCTGTGAGAATGTGCTAGTTTAGAGTAATGTCAGTGAGTAGTAGGTAACTTAACCAGAAGTATGGCAGGAGCAGAGCCAGTGTTTTGCTAGATGTTCCTTAAAGAGGTTTTTGAACTCATGAATGCTGGGGTTTTTAGCCATAAATTGAGGAAGAGTGCTCCACAGTTTGGCAAGTTTATGGGAAAAAAAGGGCGGGGCCCTGTCTGCTGTGGGCTTGGGTAATCTTTATTTGAGGATCTTAGAGCGCTAGGATTGCTGTTGGGTTGGACTAGATTGGTGAGTGCTGGGCAGTTGTTAGGTTTGTGAATTATATTGTGGGCTATTGACAGTTGGTTAAATGTTAGAAGGTTTGGTAGTTCTAACCATTTAAGTTGGGAGAGTACAGAGCAGTGGTGGGTTCTGTAAAGGTGGCCTGTGGCAAGCTTGGCGATTTTGTTGTAGCATGATTCCAGATTATTTAGTTCAGATTTACAAATGTTTGTAAATACTATGGAGCCGTAGAGGAGGGTGGAGAGCAGATGTGTGCAGGCAGTGGCTAGCCTGGCATTGTCTGTAAGGTAAGGTTTAATTCTGTAAAGGGTGTCAAGTTTCAAAATAAATAAATAAATAGAAGAATTAAGACAGGTAATAAATGTACTTTCAGGAGACTATTTCACAATGCCCTGATGGAATTACTATATGATTGTATGAAGCTGCTGATGACTGCAAAAGAAGTATTAAAGTTGCCTGATATTATCCTTCCCACCTTTGAATGTGGCAGCAGTACTGATAATACCAAAAGAAGGGAAAACCCCTCTTAACACAAGCTCATATATATCTATTTCAATCTTAAATCAGGACAATATCATAATGCTGCCATGTTTGGCATCCATGTTAGCTCTGGCTTTCATACATTTGATTCACTCTGATCAGTGTAGGTATGTTCCGATAAGACAGACATTTGACAATATTTTAAAGATATTATTGGTTACTAATACTGGTCATATAGGAAACACACAGACTGGGCAGACTGGTGGAGGTGGTCAGCCCGGCTGCCAAGAAGACTTTTAATGGAGTCAGATGGGATTATTCTTTTTGTTTTGATTTCTCCTAAATTGTCTAACCTTTCAGGGTAATATCTACAATAGCCTTGCATATTAGTAAAAGTCAATGATGAATTTTCTTCTCTGTTTTACTTAGTTAGGGGCATTCTGGAAGGTTTCTGACTCTCCACCCTTCTGTGACCTTTAAATGATGGCTCTTATACAGGTACATATAATGAAATTTGAAGTGGGTTGGTCAGAAATAAATGTAATGTTGTACAGCAATGACTTACTGGTCTAGATTCATGATCCTGAATCTGTTTACTATTTGACCTTCGACCTATTGTGTACAATTCCATTCCTCTTTGCCTCTTGCCTGTGCTTTTCTGTACTTTGTCTGTCTGCCCCTATGCACCGTGCTATCTGTCTGCCCCTATGCACCATGCTATCTGCTTTTCCTATACTTGCTTTCTGTTTCATCATTCATTCCTGTCTCTCTAAAAAGAAAAAAAAAAAGAAAAATCCTGCACTGATCAAAAAATCCCTTTCCTTATCTCTGACTTTCTGCTAGCTATTCCCGTTTTCCTTTATTGCTCTACGCCCCCTTCCTTCCTTTATTATGAACCCAACATTTACCCATATATATGGGCACCATGACAATGTACCTCCAAATGATATATATCTACTTAGCTGCATCTGGTTCCTAGTGCCATCCTGCTGAGAAATCCTGTGACCTGCATAGACTATGAGCACTGCTTTATATTAATACACACACACACACACACACACACACACACACACACACACACATATATATATATATATATATATATATATATATATATATATATATATATATATATATATATATCTCAATCTGTGTTCACATTTCTTGTTCTTTTGAGATCATGCTATGCAGCATGTGACTGCTCTACAAATTGTTTCTGCCACCTGAGTGTATATTTCACTGCATGGCTCTGTCTGTCTGCATGGTTACACTCAATGCATGACTCTGTCCATCTGTAAAGTTACACTGCATGGGTCTGTCTGTCTGCATAGTTAGACTACATGGCTCTGTCTGTCTGCACAGGCATACTGCATGGCTTTGCCTGTCTGTCTACACTCAGCTAAGCAGCTGCAGAAAACAAAGAATATCTAAATGTAAACATGTAACATTTATGGGCAGCTAGTTCCACTTTGGGGTACATAAATGATCCAAGCAGTAAGTATGGAAGTAAGACAAGAGATGCAGTGTAACCATGCAGACAGACAGACAGACAGAGCCATGTAGTGTAGCCATGCAGAGAGAAAGAGCCATGCAATGTAACTGTGCCTGAGTGTATATTTCACTGCATGGCTCTGTCTGTCTGCATGGTTACACTGCATGGCTCTTTCTGTCTGCATGGTTACACTCACTGCATGACTCTGTCCATCTGTAAAGTTGCACTGCATGGGTCTGTCTGTCTGTCTGCATAGTTAGACTGCATGGCTCTGTCTGTCTGCACAGTCACACTGCATGGCTTTGCCTGTCTGTCTGCACAGTTACATTGCATGGCTCTGTCTGTCTGCATGGTTACACTACATGGCTCAGTCTGTCTGTCTGTCTACATGGTTTCACTGCATCTCTAGTCTCACTTTCATACTTACTGCTTGGATCATTTATGTACCCCAAAGTGGAGCTAGCTGCCCATAAATGTTACATATTTACATTTAGATATTCTTTGTTTTCTGTAGCTGTTTAGCTGCGTGTAGAAGTACAGTGAAACTCTATGAACCTCTGCCATTTTTTACAAATATTTTGTAAACTTTCTTCCCCAGCCATATGTAACAGTAACATTGTTCTCCTGTTTTCATTGCAGTGTTTTGTGCATTTAGATAATTGTTGACTTTGGTCACCCAAATTTGCAGTTCAAGTCCTAATCAGTGTACATCTTTCTAAAGATGGTACTCAATACACATTTTGAACTTGAACTGCCATTTTAACAATTTACTTTCCTACTACTCTGCAACCAGTTTTCTTCTCATTTCTGCTCCAGATTTAATTTAGCTTTAGTTGGCCTTATATATCTGGATTAAATTGCCTTTGTTCTAATACTATGTTTCTTATTCATGTATTCATTTTACTTGTTTGAGGTTATTTAGGTATTTTGATAGTGCAGACAGCAACTGATAAAAATTGTCTACAACTTTCAGCATTGGTTTATTCTCACTATAATAATTTTCTTTGACATCATCATTTTTTATGATGTGTTGGTACAGTACACTGTCAAAAGCTACACAATGTCATCACATAGAGACATCAAAAGTACACTGAAGGTCATTACTTGGCACACCATTTCTTCACCTTAAGCAACTGAAAGTCAGGACATATCTGGTTTTAAACAGCAAGCATTAGTGAAAAAGTTGTATGGGTTGTCTCTTCAGGAAAGAAGTGCATTTCTCATTTACAGACACACCTCTTCAACAGTTACAGAACTGCATAAAACTAGACAGCACGGCAATGTTCCAGTGTTAGATTCCATTTTTTTCGATCAGTTCACAGAATTTATTAGGTACATGAATAATGCAAAAGGCATGAGACTTGTCATGGATGAAATCTTCAGCATCAACATGTTACATTCTAAATTTCTTTGTGAGCTACAGCTGTGTGTGTTAACACCGCTGATATTCCTGTATGGAATTCTGAGCACTGACAACACTGACAACTGGTTGATATCCTGCTGTTAGTGACATATGACCTTTCGAGCTGATGATTATGCAGTTGTTTATTTTATTGCTTGTCTGCTGAACAGCAGGACAGAAAAAACACACACACGCTCAAAAGGAAATCGTGAAACTTCACAAAGTCACTGACAAGAAGTCAGGGACCTACATATTTTATGTATGTTTTACAGAATTAGGTCTTCTTATGTCAAATTCAGTGAAACAGACTTTCAAAAAAATGGTCAACCAACTTATTGTGCATTCAATTATTTTAGCACTCCGAGTTTCCATTTAATAAAATGTCATTCAACCAAATGACAGATACCCAGGTTATATTATATGGTTATATTATCAAATATTGAACTTTTCAAAGAGAAAAAAAAAGACTAATTATTTTTGAGTGAATAGATAGATAGATAGATAGATAGATAGATAGATAGATAGATAGATAGATAGATGGATAGATATAGCTATAGATATATAGATAGATAGATATGTATCTTTTGCGAGGGAAAGCCTCTCTATACCCTATACCCACTACTAATTATATAAACCAACTCTAAGATCACACAACAGGGTAAGGGCAAATTCCCAGACTCAGCTGTACCACGATCACATATTCAAAGCAAGCAGCAACCATAAACATATGTATATATATATATATATATATATATATATATATATATATATATATATATATATATATATATATATATATATATATATTATATCTATCTATACACACACACACACACACACACACACACACACACACATATATATATATATATATATATATATATATATATATATATATATATATGTATATGGCTCTACTTTAAAGTATTGAAAGACCACATCAGTGACGACAAAATCATTGAGACCAAACTCGAAAAGGAACGATAATAGCCAGAAGTGCCACGCCACAACCACTGCTCGTGTTGTTTGAATTTTATGAATTGATAACTTCAGTAAGGAGACGACATTAGCAAAACTTTAAAACATTGAACACTCGGAACTCTGAAAGCTGTCCCCGGGAAAAGAACCACTTGGCCACCAGAACAAAAAAACAAACAAGGAAGTAAGTAACCCCCCCCCCCCACAAGTAAATATACCAACTCCAAGATTGCACAACAGTGGGGAAAGAGTATCTTCACCATGGTGGCCAAGTATTTTTTTACCCAGGGTTAATTTTCGCTTTTCCCGGGAGTTCAACAATGTGAAGATTCAGCGACTGAAACCATGGGGAACAATTTTTTGAGGAGAGGGTACAAACAAGGTGAAGTGATCACCGCACATAGACAAGTACAGAATTTAAGAAAGGACATAAGGCAACTGTATTTATACAGGGGAAATCATATGGAAGAGTTTTCACACAGAGAGGATATTAAGGATCTCAGAATGGTCCTTACATACTCTAGTGACATTAAGGGGATTTATAATGTGATTAGGAACAACTGGAAGATTCTGATGTCAGATGAGGACATGAAAGGGACTGTAAGGGAGGTACCTCGCTTTGCCTTTAGAAACAATCATAATCTTAACCAGCTTCAATGTGATAAAAATGTGAACTGTCACTCTATAGTTTCACAAATAAAAGGCACCCACCCATGTCACAGATGTACTTGTTGTAAACTTATTTATAGAGGAAATGTATTTTTACATATACAACAGAAGAAAGAACATTATTTTGATGAGTATGCAGATTGTACCAGTAGGAATATAGTGTGTATGGCTACTTGTGGCCTCTGTGACTCCTTTTATGTGGATAAAACCACGAGAGAGCTAAAGGAGAGGGTGTACAAACATTTGAGTGACATTAGGCAGCAGGATGTAAAAAAAAAAAAATGTTTTAAGCATATTAAACAGAACAAAGGACAGTCTTTTTATTTTAGGGTAATACAGAGTATAGGTAACAACAAGAGAGTGGGAGATGTTAACAGTTTAGTAGAGAAAGTAGAGAGGTGTTGGATAGGCAGGCTGCAGGCATACAAATCTCCAGGTCTTAATTCCTACTTACCAATTAAACGTGCTCTGAAAGGGAGAAGGCTTAGGAGGCGTGTGTGAAATTTTGATAGATTGGGTGTGTCACTGAATTGATTGGGTATGTTTCAGTATTTAAAAGTTTTTTAACTGACTTGTTTTATATGGATCTGATGAAGGATCAGGAGATCCGAAAGTGCTTATCCCAATAAAGAAAATCTTCCATTTTAGTGGTGCCGTATACTTTATTTCCCTGGCCATGGTGACTGTGGTAATTATTCTGTTGCTTGGATATTTTGTGTTCATAGTTCTTCTGTGGGAGGCTTCCTACTTTTGTCTTTTATATGCACACACACACATACACATATGGATAAACACACACACATATATATATATATATATATATATATATATATATATATATATATGTTGATATAGATACAGATATAGCTATATTGTAGGTAGATAGAGCACATACATCAAAAATATTGCAAACTAAAACACAAGCAATTGAATGCACGTACACTAATGGGTGAGTAGGGGATTCATGTGCTAGGGAGAGGAATACAGATGGTGGAAAATTGATGATTTGAAGGATTGGAAAATGGAAAAGGGGTAATCTGTGGCACACTAGGATGAGCGTACAAGTGCATGAAGATTTTGAGAGTATGGACAGCATTCTGGCTGCCAATAAATCCAGAGGGATTCCAGTTTGACCCAGAAGGTAATTAAGCTGAGACAGGTTTGCCAGTGACACATCATCCCCTACTCTGATGACAGGAGACTGCCAGTTGAGTGTACATGCTATGTATTCCAGGAGGGACATGATTGTGGCTATACCTCTCACTAGGCTAGCTCACTGTCAACCACCTTCCACACCCAAATGCCACAAGACAACTCAGCCACACTACATTCTTCAGACAGGCAAGGATCCCCATCCTCCCAGAGGACCACACCCAGTTTCCTCATATGCTACAAGGGTAGAGGATTTGGTTACACTTGATGTATGTGCCTGTGGTTCCTCAACTTCATGACCTGCCAGACAGAGAGAGAGGACCAGAATGGGAAGAATAACATTACTGACAATGTCCTAAAAATGGCACAAGGGCTGTAGGTCACTTTAGGTAGTAAATGTAACTCTAATCACACTATGCTGCAGGGTCTGTTGTCTCCTGTGGCAGATAACATGATTTACCTGCTAGTCTCCCCATACTGAAAGGCACAAGGGACAAAACAAGTATCTCACACAGGTATAGGTGAGATATAGTCTTCCTTGCAAAGCTCCTCTTCCATATGTACATGCATGGGAGCAGATGCCTGAAAAAGTTTCCACAGCCTTAAAACTAATCTGCAGCATCCAATGTGCATGTATGAAAGAAGGTTCATGGATATGTCCCCACTGCTTCTCAACTAAACCATAACCCTATGTTTATGAGGGGATGCTGAAAAATTCCAAGCCCAACCAATTTTCTACATAATGAGCATTATTTTCCTCTGTAGCTGAAAACAGGGTTATTTCATCTTGTAAAGTACCAATTTGTGGAATCATAAGGCTGTGTTTTGACATCTTTTCAGATCACTGTTTGAACCATGTCAATGAAAAATGTGGAATTTTCAAGTGTGGGACTCTGAGCTGTCATGAAGTTCCTGTTCCTGCAGAAGAAAACTCCAAAGGAAATCCATGACTGTATGATAAAAACATTGAGTGACAAGCGCCCTTCTTACTCAGCTGTGAAGAATTGGTGTGCAAACTTTCAGCGTGGAGATTTTGAGACTGAAGATGCAGCAAAGTCTGGGAGGCCAACTGTAGACCTTGTCCATGACCTGATTTTGGCAGATTGATAAATATCTGCTTAAACAATTACTGAGATACTACAGATATCCGGGAAATGTGCTGGGCTTATAATCCATGAGCAGCTGGGTATGCAGTAGCTCTGCCAAGTGGGTGCCCAAATGTTTGAATGCCAATGAGAAAAGACGTCAAGTGAACACTTCCAAATTGATTTTGCGGCATGTTCATCGAGCTGGTGCCAACTTTTTCGAATGACTAGTTACTGTTAATGAAACATGATGACACCACTATGATCCTGAGAAAAAATAACAGTCCATGCAATGGCAGCACTCAGGTTTACCAAGGCCAAAGTAACTCAAGAGCCAAACATCATCAGGAAAGGTCATATCCACAGTGTTTTGTGATCAGGAAAGTGCTGTAATGAGTGACTATCATTCAAGGGGCCAAACAGTTAATGCAGAATACTACCATAACTTGCTGTGCCAATTAAAGGAGGTATTGAAAGAAAAACGGAGAGGGAAGCTGTGAAAAGAGTTCACTTTTTGCAAGACAATGCACCTGTTCACAAGGCTGGCAAAATGATGGATGTTTTGACAAAATTGGGGTTGAGTGCATAGTCCATCCACCCTACTCACCAGATCTTGCTCCATCTGACTATTTCCTGTTCCTAAACCTTAAAAAGAGTTTGAAAGGGTGGCAATTTTTGGAATGATTCAGAGGTGATTGCAGCAATGGAGCAGTATTGCAGTGACCACAAACTTTTTTGGCAGGGTTGCAGAAACTTCAGACATGATGTGCCAAGTGTGTTGAACTTTGGGGTGAATATGTTGAATAACTTGTAAGTTTCAGGGCTCCATGTCATTCCCTTCTAGGTCAGGCTTATAACTTTTCAGCACCCCCTCATATGTTCAAGATAGCTGAGACCTTACATGGTGTCTAGAAACACATAACTGAACATCTGTACAGCACCCCAAGTATGTAGCAGTGCCAAGACCAAACCACAAACAAAAAGCACACACCACAGCACAGTGGCAGACACACATAGCAGCTCTCCTGGTATCTCATACTACCTGTAAAAAAAAGTAGCCTTTCTTAAGAACACAGATGTGAATGGCATTAGAATAAAACTTAAGATTATACTTTGAAAAACAGAAATCATTGCAAACATTTACTACACCATTTGGCCTTTCCTGCATAACTTCTGCTTCTCACTGATGGAGGTCTTCAGGATGCCAATGCCACAAATCATCATACCAGTCCTTCATTACTCACCAGTCCAGAGGATGGCAGTGGCCTCAGTAAGCAGTTCAGCAATGTCATACTACCTGGCATCCACATTACAAAGTGGACTCTGAAAAGGTTCCAGCAGCCACTGACTGCTGACCATACAAAACACAGAGCATTATCTTGCTCTCTGTGGAACAGCAGCCAAGCTCTGTGCAGCATGCATTAGTGACAACAGTCTTTGTCATGAATGTCCTGTGAAAGAAGATGGTAGCCTGAGATTCATGCTGCAAGCATTAATTCTGACTCATGAGCAGTGCAGCCTAGGGAATCAATAAAGTGTGACATGTATACACATGCAGATGTGACAGAACCCTTGCTCATAGTTTATCAGTGGTATGCTGTGCACTCTATTTGTAAGTTATGTCATACACTACTCTTGAATGACATATAGAGGCAAATAGACATATATGAAGAGTGGCCTCATCTGCATACATGTTACACAAATTACCATTTACTTGTGGCTTAAGATATCAAACTGTACACTGAGAAAATGAGCAGCAGAAGGAGCACCAATACAGCATTTGGTAGTGCCAGGCTGACAGCAGAGGAGACATGCATTCAGAAGATGCAGCCCTGAGAAGTTACACAGTGTTCTGCAGCACTGGGTATGAGATTTATCACTGATGTGGTGTACATGTGAGTCCTCACCCTGGAACTGAGTGCAAGTACAAATAATATATAGTAAAGCTCATATGTAATTCATGTAGTATCTATCTATCTCTCTTTCTTTCTCTCTCTCTCTCTCCATATATATATATATATATATATATAGAGAGAGAGAGAGAGAGAGCTGCAAATTTACATTTTAGGTGAGAGAAGACAACCCACTATCTGACTGAATGACCACATAAATGCTGTGAGCCTATGATGTAGGGAAACCTGTTATAATCTCCCCATGTGTTCTCCAACAACATGCCATAGCACACCACTGGCATATGTTACACATACGTGTCCCCAAACCATGCTGTTATTGATGCCCACCCTTCACCTGTATATGTCTGTGGGCCACTGTGTGGCAGTTTTCCCATGTGTACTGATGCATAGGTCAGTTTCTAGCTGTAGGCTAAGCTGTCACTTGAGTAATCAATGGAATATATCCTATAATATCTATGATATCTACTGTGTCCATATCCCTGTCATGTGTACTATTGTGTATACCTATGGTATCCTACTGTAACGAACTAGTCTACTGTCCTCTGCAATCATCAGCCCACAGCTATGAGTTTTGTTCTCATAGGATTCCTCACATCTTCCAAAGGGGGTGGATGTCACAGGTTGGACAACTTCAGAAAATGACATTCTGCTATAGGCACTGTAGACCCATGGGAGCCAACTGTTAGGGTGATAAGCTACTCAATAACGTCTGCTGGATAACATCTTGAAGACTGTGATTCATGACATCAGTGTTGTTGATTTGTGGAATTGCACCACACAGCATTGTCCACAAAATGTCACCAACATGATCAGGTCGCCCTGAAGAAGGCAAGCAGCATAGCAGCCAATAGATTAGCACTGCAGAAGGTGCCACTTCCCACTGCAAGCCCAGCTGTCAGACATACCGCTCAACTGTGCAGATTTTGAAGAATGTCCAGATTTTTGCCGCATATTTTTGGTCTGTTTTCATAGAATTGTGGTTTTCTGTCAAATTAGTGTCAAATTATTAAATATTTAAGTTAGAAAATAATGACTAACATTTGAGTTTCAGATGGTCATACCTTTCAGAAAATTCATGCTAATGCAAAACCTATTATTCTATCAGCATTCTACATTTGTAAGAGCAATATTTAAAAATTGTCCCTATTTTTGGGCCTTTCTCTCACTTTTATGTGTGGCTTTGTCCAGATTTCTTGATCTAAGAGGTTGAGAGGTATCCCAGCTGATGAGGTGGCGTTCCTATTGTCCCTGTGTGAAGATGATGAAGACACAAGTATCACTCCCAGAGGAGGGGACACAAGATCCAGGAGTGGCCAACCCTCACATGTATGGTTAATAACCATATTGTATGTTTGCACAACGTGATGTCTCTTAGCAGGCCTTACATGCCACTGCATGTTTCCCATAGGTCAGGTGTGCAGGCAAACAGGTGTGGCAGTTAAATTATACACTTACTCTACACCTGCCCAGTTTGACCCATACCTCTCATCTGTCCAGACTTTCACAGAATGTCTGGACGTTTGCTTCATATTTTGGTCTGTGTCTCATGAAATTTGGTTGCTTGGCTAATCATTGAGTACTGAAGTCTAAAGACAGACTTTTGAGTTTCAGACTTTATATCCTCCAGAAAAGGCAGGCTAACACAAAACCTGTTAGTCCACCAACTTTATAAGGTTTTAAGAACAATAATTAAACTTTGTCCTTGGTTTTGAGTCTTTGCTACCCCCATTATTTTTAGCTTTGTGTAGATTTCTTGTACTAGGAGGTTGAGAGGTATGGTCTGCAACACTATTTGCATGTCTAACACAGGACCTCACATATAGAATATACATATTCAGATTCACTCTGTTCCCTTGTCTATTCAAAGCTGGATGCATACCTCTCAACCTGAAAAAAAAGCTGAACAAGGCCAAAATAATATGGACAAAGGTCTAACATCAGGCAGATTTTAAATATTGCTCTCATAAACTTAGAAAATTGGTAGAATAACTGGTTTTGCTTTAGCTCTAATTTCCTGAAAGATATGAAGTCTGAAACTCAAATGACTGTCATTATTCAGTGACTTCAATCTTCAACAATGCATCAGAAATCCACAAATGTTATGAAGAACAGATCAAAAATATGAGGCAAGAATCTGTACATTCTATAAAAATCTGGACAGTTGAAATGTATGGCTGGATTGCTCTTTTCATGTTACCTATACAGGTTGGGTCAGGACAACAGGCTGATATAAGCACCTATGTATGATCTCGCAATATTGCTGAGAAACAGATCAAGTCACAGTCAGATGGCACACAGGCACTTTTTATCTCCATCCTAGGTGGTCCTCCAGCCAATTTGCAAGATACAACCCTGACTGTCAGCAGGAAATGCTGTCACTCACACCTGAGCTGCACTGAGCTGTTAGGTGTACAGCATGAATGCTCCCTATTCCCTTTGAGGGGGGCAGGGGGGGGTCAAAGTGTGGGTCAGCCCAGAGGCACTGCTCCCTGTGTGACAACACACTTTACCTGGCTTGGGTATATGATATGGTAGCCTAGAGGTGAATCCTGACACCTTCCTGTGACACAGCCAGACCTTGACATATGGCCAGATATAGAGCTCAATCAACTGCCATGCATGGCTAACAGCCAAACATCATCTGCTTTTACCCCATGCCAAAATGAAGCTGATTGCTGCAGTACATAGTTTGTATGGAGATATCACCGATTACTGGCATCACACTGGTGATAACATAGAGGCCAGGAATGATGCCATATTAGGACTTCTGAGGCCTTGGTTTAAACACAGAGCTTCGATATCCTCCTCTGTGTGGAGAATAATAAGTTCCACTATCACTTCCCTAGCAGCAGTGGCATCCAAGCCTGGGGGCAATACATAGCTGGGGTGGGAATACTGGAAGGACATAACAGGGTACCTAATCTGTTTGCGTGAATTTAAGGGTAACTTATACCATTCTACATTGTGGGTGCCAGTGAAAACCAGTCCCCTGGGGCAAAAGACCTTCCCAGTGTGGACTCCTTGCAGATTCCATTCCACCAGTATAATGACATGACTATCGTAGGGAGCCTGTATCCTACCCTCCAGGCCAGTATATCGGTTCCAGGCTTTTGTAATTTATTTATTTATTTACTTACTGACAAACAATGCAAGGCATTCACAGAATAATAAATAAATATTCTATAGAGGAGTATTAATTCTGATATGCAGACATATACAAAGCAGCTTTTAGAAGTAAGCAGTTCTTGTATAGAAGGTATTGGAGCATGTTCTGTGTGTTTAATTATAATGAGCTAAGTAACTTAAAGCCATAAAATAGAGACATTACTCACAGGAGTATTACCTTATATGTGTGTGTGATTCAGTACTTTGACAGCTTTCCAGTGGTAATGACTGTATACCTTCCCTCCTGTGTGGTATATGTGGAGATTTCAACTATGCACTGCAAATCATACTCTTTCAGTAACACTGAATGAATTTTTTTATGAGACACTGTACTTTCACTTTTCATGAGCTCATACAGGTGAACTAGATTCTGTCACTTAGTCTGGACTGCTAAGCGCTGTATCCAGCATTGGCTAGGGAATGTTTTGTAGTTATGTCTTACTGTCTTAATGCCTTTTGATCTCTCTCTGTCTCTCATAGTTGGATTATGGTGGTGTAGTGGTAGTGACAGAGGTGACTGTAATAGGTTCAGGAATTGCCTGAATGCATGGATAGTCTGCTTACTTCCTATGGATCATATAATATAGCCTGCAGCATGCTATGAACATTTTGCAAGTGCTGGAGGGGCAAGTTGTTGAACCCTGAGACATATACAGACAGTGGAGCCATACATTAAATAGGCCAAACACATGCTCAGTGATGGTTCTGGTATGTACATGGGAAATGTTATATTGTATGGCAATGATGTCTGGGTTATTTATAGGTGTCATCAGTTAGTGCACCTGTTGGTATCCTGCATCACCTGAAACACAGTAGATATATGGGGGGGGGGGGGTGAGACCTGTGCAGTCACACTGTGTTTGGCTAGAAAATGTATGTACACACACACACACACACACACACACACACACACACACACACACACACGTGTGTGCGTGTGCATGCATCTATACATACATATGTATATATATATATATATATATATATATATATATAAATAAATTTGGGTCTACTTCTAAATTTTGAACTCTCAAAACCTCGATTGCTTATGGTCGAGACCATAAGATTGAGATTTTGAAAGTTTGAACCGTTTAAATAGAGGTCACCGTACAGTGTGGAACAGTATTTACCGTTTTTCTCGCTGTAGAGCAATTTCAGAGTTGGTATATTTAATTAGCAGGGGGTGTGGGGAGTGCAGTAGGGCTTGCCCCCCTGCAAAAACATAAAAAAAAGATTTTTTGTTTTTATTTAAATTTCGAATTTTCAAAACTTCAGTGTTATGGTCTTGACCATAAGCAATTCAAAGTTTTGAAAATTCGAAATTTAGAAGTTGACCCACATATATGTATTGTTTGGAAGAACTTCATGCTTTGTTATTTTAATTTGCTCTTTATCAAATCTAGGAGAGCAGTTATATTTGCTAACATTATAATAGCCTAAATCTAAAGTATGGTGAGAGAAATGACAAAAACACATGTTATTTTCTGTCCATTGGATATTTTGTACAATAAGTCAAGGAGAAGCTTGCTGACTGGTAGTACAAGCTGGTGTAATGTTATACTATGTGTTACTGTGCTATATCACTGACGTACTAATAAATCCTTACAAGTACTAGTAGTACTCAGTGCAATCCGACGTAACAGCCTCATGCCAGTCTGTGCAGTCATGTAAGTACAATATGGAGAACCGGACACATTTGTACACTATCCAGTCTGGTGTACAGCTCAGTGGTTTAGACCAGCAGCTCAGCAGCCCATCTCTTGTTTCCATAATACATTAGTTTTCCTACAGTAAAGTGCTGTTCTTGGGGGTTAAAAGTACTGCCTTTTTGTCTGGACTGCTGTACTTACAGTCCGAATCTCATAATGACTCCATCTTTGCAACATCATGTAATGTGCAGTATACAAGTGAGTGCAAACGAAAGTGTTTCAGTACTGTGATTCTCTAGGGTCTGTACCCTAAAAGTAGGCATTCTACAGATGTATTCCTTGGTAAGACTGTTTACCTTTGTTTTAATTATGCATGCTGTACTAAGTTTTACCAAAACACAGTATACTTGGAATACTAAGCATGTCTTCCTTTCCTCAGTAAAGATTTTTCATACCTGCCAGGTTGCAGGTGTATATGTTGATAGTTTTGATAGTCCATTACTGACTTCTTTATCATTAGTAGCACATGATCTATGTGGGAAAAAGATGACACAGCTATGAATCTTTGCTGACTCTGCTCTCATGCATCTTCAGTGTGAGGATATTTTTGTTGGGACTTTCATTGCCGTGTATTGTAATATCTGAGCTGGTGGATTGCTTTTAGGAATTTTTCCCCTTTTCTGTACTGTAGTGTGACTGTGGAATTGGTATGTATAATTTGGCAGTGTAGGGTGCCAGCTCCCACATCAGAGGGTGCAGGAGGACCTGGAAAAATATTTTTTTTCTGTTTTTATTGATTTTTTGATTCATCATTTTCAAAATCATACTTTCAGTAAATGGGGAGCTGAAAAAGATATTGCTGGACTTTCTTAGTATACCATAAAAATTGCTTTGTTACTTATTCATTCTCATATGTCCACACGGCAGATCAACGTGTTGGGATCATTTCTGTGTAAGGTTTTGGAGGTCTTATTTAGGTATTTATCGGTAAACTTTTTAGTTAGCACATATGCTGACAGGTCTCCAATAAGCTGCCCTCTGGCCCCTATGCTGCATTGTGTCAAGTTACAGAAATTGGGGTGCCAGTTCCATGGCCTTAGCAAATAAATGATTGTGTCCCAGGCTCCCAGCCATCCCAGGTTTTGTTACTGGACAGAGAGCATCAGGAAGTGTCCACTTATGAATAGGACTGAATGGAGAAAAAAAGTCATCCATCACAGGGGAAGATCTTGGTCTGGCCAAGCTGTAGAAGTGCCATTTGAGGGATGTTCCAGAACTGCAAACTGTCAACTGTGAACCAGTATCATAAGCTTAGTAAATGAGTGCTTGTGCTGTAGTCAGTCATTATTACTGTATAGATGGGTTATCTGTATTGGCCATAGCCTACCAGACATTCCACAGAGCATGCAGACCAGCTGGGGAAATCTAGTAGGAGCATTTAAAAATGACTAACCTATGTAAGATTGTGGTCAGTTCCCCCACCCCTACTACTTGCATCTCCATCCTGGCATGTTTCAGTACAATAAAGAGATCTTTTGTACGAGCAAAAGAGACTTGGGTATGACATCAGTGTGTTATAAAATACATTAAATTTTCAGGCCAACATAAAACTTTCCACAGGGTAACAACCTCAAATAATAAATGCAGTTTTGCATATTTCATTTAGATATTGCTTTGCATAGTCACTCTTGCCCCCCCCCCCCCAAATGTAACTCTATTGTGCACATATGCTTTTTTATCTACAACCCTTTTCTTGAACAGAATTGGAAATAACATTAGATGACAGCCACTACACCTGGCCAAAAAATCAGTTATACTTCTAATCTGCTGTTCAGCTCTATGGAATTGTAAGATAGTAATGCGGGTCTATATTACCAACTGAAATGAACTGAAATATGATTACTGTTTCATCAACACATATGTGTCGAACACACAGGAAACCGAATGGCCACATCATTGATTTTTTTCCTAGGGAAAAAAAATCGGTAGGCCAACTACACAAGCCACACCAGTACAAATATTATAAAGTGGGGGGCTTTGCCACCCCCCCAACTAAATATACTAACTCTGAGATCGCACTACAGTGGGGAAAAGGGCAAATTCACTACAGCCAACTGATCTTTTTTCCCTAGGAAAATAAATCAGTGATGTGGCCGTTCACTTACCTGTGCGCTGACACATATGTGTCGATGAAATGGTATTCGCATTTCAGTTCATTCGAGTTGGTAATATTAGACCCAGTAATGCATAGAATGAAACATATGCAGATGTTAATTGCCATATTGTTAATTTATGCATGCATATACACAAAACTTATAGTATTTTAAAAGGTCTTTATCAACTTATGTATTTATTTATTATTTGACATTTAATTACCAGAAAACTCCAACTGGGTAGGAGCTCATTTTCAGTGGAAGCCTGAGGAGAAAAGCTCTAAAATATTACAAAACATTTTAAGAACAATAATTTTGCAATCTTTAAAAAATAATACAAGAAACAAATACAGTTTAAATAATTATACTACATTAGACATAATATGAAATTATTTAACTGTGGACTTTAAAAAGAAATACTGCACTTTAGGCTTTTAGGGTAAGATATACTGCTTTTACTGAAAAAGCACACATCTTTAATCATCATTATGCCTGTCTCATGACTCAGCTTAGGGTGAAAAATCATAAATATTGCAAGTGAATGACTCAAGTAATTAACAGTCTATATAACATCATAATAACTGACATAGGAAGTTGCCTCAAATGTGCCAAAAATGTAACAAACTGTATTTTTTGATAAGTGTAATTAGCTTGGCTAGCATAAATTCTACATAGTTTGAAGTTCTATTGCAGCTTTCTAGTTCACTGTCTTGTAGCCCTTTGCCTATTTCCATGTACCAGAATATAACTATTAAATTGGGTATTGAAATGTAATGGTGATTACGCCTGCTCATAGCATATATATTTTCTTCACATTCAAGTCCAGTGGGTTGACAATTTGGTTGCATTGATCAAGCTGATCAATATTAACCACTATTCAGAAATTAGAGGTAGCTAGAGACAATCATTTCTGACTTTTTCAAACCTAACACAGTAACTAAGAGACAATATGTTGTCTATGCAGGCCAGACATGACTATAGTGTCATGAGAAACACAATATTGCAGGCCAGGAAGACTACTTAATATTTGATTGCAGTGTTTCCCCCCACTCTCATCAGACTGAATACATTTGGCCAGACTCATAAAGGTTACCATAAGGTGTACCTTTTGCACTTCAGAGAGACATTTCTGTAAGCTTAAACTGGTGTCAGCAGACGTAAAACACCAATAACCTAACAGAAGTGAGTATCCAGGAGTGTAAGCCACCAAAGAACCACTTGGTATTGAGTGTTGTTTTTTTGGCTTACTCTCCTGATACACACTTCAGTTCAGTTAGCTCTAACATAGGCTCATGGGATCATAGGATCATAGAAGGTTACTAGGGTACAAACCTAGCCAAGAGTTTATCCTCAAAAAAGAAACCACAGTCAGAACCTGTCACCCCTGTCAATGAGAGACAACGGTGTAACCCCTGGGATAAATTTGCGGTTTCCCATCCACTCATCAAGGTTGTGCTTGAAGAGAGTCAGCGAGGTACTCTGTTTGACATGTATGGAAAGTCTATTCCAGAGATGACGCAGCCTCTGGGAGACAAACCTGTCTCTCCAGCAGGTTTTGTGGATGTCGCATATTAGATTTAGGCCTATCGAGCAGGTAATGTGTGAGGAGTTAGACTTACAGATATGAAGTGTCCTAGCAGGGCAGGGTCTAATACTGCCTTGTAGGCAAGACACAGATCACGTCTGAGCAATCTGTATGATACCGAGTAAAGTGAAAGCGATTTCAGCATGTCCATATAGGACAGGTGTTGGAGGTCATGAATTTTCTTTGTGAGGTATTTCTGTGGCCTTTCCATTTGATGCAGGTGTTTAGACAGGTACATACCAAACGGGGCATTATACTCAATTATAGGTCTAATGAGAGAGGAGTACAGTGAGGTAACAAACTCCTTTTTTCTGGATGCAATCCTTTTACTTATGCGATGAATCAAGTAAAAGGCCTTTTTGACCACTGTTGCCACATGATGATCGAATGTGAGATTGTTGTCAACCTGAGTAACCAGGTCTCTCACTACAAGTTGTGTGCTTAGGGGGTTGTTGTTGATGTGGTAATTAGTAGGGGCTGTGTTTTTGCCGAATGGTATGATAATACATTTTTTTGTGTTTAACTTAAGGCCATGACTTTGGCACCAGTTATTTGTAGCTTTTGTAGTGTGCTTTTGCACAAAGCTGAGCAGTACCGTATTAGCACTATGGTCATGGTACATACTAATGAGACAGTCAGGGAGAGAGGCATATGCTAATTAGCCATATGCTTTCTCCCACCCCCAATCTTCCTCCCTGAAGGCCTTTTGGATTAGCACAGCCACTCCTTCCACATCATAATAGTGAACAAGACAAACTCTATCTTAGTAGAGGTAAGTACTGGGGAATTTAGTGGTAAGGTAGGGTTAGGAGGTGCATACATGCATATGCAATAGTAGATGTGAAGGGCTGCATGTGTTAGTGCATGTTTGACTGTGTGACTGCCATGGAGGTAGCAGTACAGAGGTAGTGAGGGGGTTACGTTAGGTGTGTGTGTGTGTGTGTGTGTGTGTGTGTGTGTGTGTGTGTGTGTGTGTGTGTGTGTGTGTGTGTGTGTGTGTGTGTGTGTGTATCTATGTATGTGTGTAAAATTAATGTTTTTATGTGTAATTGAGGGTTGATGGATGGGTGGGTTGGTGTGTCATACTTCCATACACCCCCTATCCTAATAATAAGACCTGCAATATTGTTTGGGAGGAACCTCTAGCCAACAAGCACTTAGACAGAACAGGTATCAGGGGAGTAGGGTGGGTGGGAGGCAATGCACGGGGGCATTCCATACCAGGGAGTGTTTACCAAGAACTGGTGTGTGACACTCTGATGTCTAGTATTAAATATGTGACTGCACTGTGCTATTTTTTTATTTTTTGTGAATGTGTGTGTGCATGTGTGCTTGCCTGTATCTTGTGATAGATGAGGTTTGTTAAGAATTTCCAACATATGAGCATTGCAAAAACATATATGCATTTGTGGTATCCAGATTTAGAGCAGAATGAAAAACAAAAAAGGGAAAAAAAAACATTCCCATGTGGTGTTAGTGTCATAAAGAAACTCTTACTCCAAGCTTGAGATTATATCAGTTCAGTCAGATGTATGGGAAAGCAAAAGAATATGTGGTAAAACAGATATGAGAAAAGCAGGAAGAAGGCAAGAAGAGTAAAGGGTATCCAACCAAGAGATGGATGGATTGTCTGACATAAATACCTCTCATCTTGTAGGTATTGAAAATAGGTAGACAAGTTCTTGAAAAATAAGAGTGTCTGTCCAAAAACAATCAGGGCATCTAATTTGCATAACATTTGAATACCAAATAGCTCATAGGTCTTCTCACTTTCAGTAAGACTGCGGGATACTACTTAGAAACATGCTTAAGAAAACAAGAGTTTGCAAAAGTAATAGAAAAATATAAGCACATTTATTTATTTTACATTTGTTAACTGGGATAGTCCAGCTGGATATATGTCCATTTTCAGTGGAGGCCCGGGGAGAAAAGCTCCAGAGAGACAATTTTTACAGAGCATACAGACAAACTTGGGTACATATTTCATCTAGATCCATAAGGGTATCTAGTTATTGACACTTATAGGTATATACTACAGATACTTAAGTTACAAACTACAGACAGATACATTTTAAAATAGTCATTAAACAATTTTACATTGTTCATACTAACACTGTTATATGTATGTTATCATACTTTTGATGTGGTGTACATTTATATGCAAGTAACAGATAGGTCTCTAGTTTAGGACAATGGTTACAGTAGTACTAGAGTACATTATCAAAGAGACGGTACACAAGGTCATTTATTTTTGCTTTTGAAAAAGAGCAATACAAGTTGTGCCTTCTTTCTTTAAAATAAATTGAAGTGAATAGTTGATGCAATAACCCGACACTGTGTAAAATGGGAAAAAGGCCGAGTTTATGATGATGATGGTGTTGATGAAAAAATATAACAATAGAAGCTTAATCAAAAGAGGAACCTCTAAGCCACCTGGGCCATTTTACTTGGCTCTGTACTATAATTGGATGCAGATGGCCATAACACTGTGGAGCTTATCTTTCTAAAACTCAGCTACAGTTTGCATTCTGCTATTCTATACTTGTTCTCACTGCACAAATGAATTCAGATGTATGTTATGCATTCACTCCAGTGATATAATATTAATGAACACTTTTGTGTGATATAAATAAGCATAATTAACTTAGTCTCTTATGCTTCAACATAAATATTTATGAAACCCACCCACAGTATCATATATTAAAATAAAGGCTTTGACATATGATGAAATAAATCTTTACAGATTAAATCCAAAATATTTCCTAACTTCTTCAGAAAGACTAAGCATGAGACATTATGACAATTGTCATTTTGTGTATATTCCTTACAAAACATTTTATTTTGCATTAAAATGATCATTTTCATTCTTTGTCATGCATGGTATTTGCTGATTTTGTAAACAAATTAGAATAATCTGGCACCCAGCATTCTGCCTTGTTTGGTTTTTAAATAAATAAATATCAGCAGTGTAGCATTTAAGGCGTCATATCCCTCCAAGGCCTAAATAGTTAAGAAAATAGCAATCAGTATAATGCAGATGAACAATACCCCCCTTGCCACTATTAGTGTCACCCAACCAGCATTTTTAACTGTTGGTCTCCATTTGAGTTTGATCCATGGTTTAAAAATTAAGGTTGTAAAGGCTCAAACCTTTCTTACTCCTCTTCTCTGCAGAATGTAACTTAATAACTTATCCTCATTATCCAGAGGACTCAGTTTCATTAGCTTCTTTAATCTGAAGTTCACCTTGTACGCTTGGTGCTGATCTTGAAGGTGTACACCCTTAGCTTTAGCAATTAAGGGGGCTTAGTTTTGATTAGTTTTTCTTACACCCTTTCCCAGTCCTGCCTTATTTTATTATTTATTTAGTTTTTTCTGAACACTGTTGTGCTTGGTCTGTGTGGCTTCAATATCTCCTGCATTCACCTTACACAACTTCATTAATTGTTTCCAACTGGGGAGAGGTGTGTCTCGCTTTGTTGCCTCCCACCCTCAATTCCTCAGCCACCCCCCATGTTCTTCAGTTTATGTATTACTGTTTCCACCCTCCTCCCTCCCACTTCTGTCCACCCATTAAAGAGACACACAACTTCACTAAACCTACACCCTACTTCATCCATCGCCCCATTGTGATATTTTCCCACCCTAAATTTCCATACAACTTCATCACCATCCACATATAAATAAACCCAGGAAGAAACATAAATCAGTCTGAACTCCTTCACTTTCCCATATACACTTTCTGGTCCTCTCTCATCCTCTCAGTCTCCCACTTCTTACTTTCAGAACCCCTTTTCTACTCTGTGCTCCCCAATGCTTTTCCACCTTCTCATCTTACTTCTCCTTCCTTTAACACACCACACTACACCATCATTACCCCCATCTCTTCTCCCATCTCTCAGCCTACTCTATCATAGAATAGCACAAAGTCCCACAATCACTCACATAAACCCACAACCTACCCCACCCATTTATAACCCCCATTCACTACCTACCATTCTCACTCAGCTCCAGGTTCACCATCCCTTTACCTCATCTCCTCCAAACCTACCAAACCCCAGCAATCCCAACTCAAACGTCCTAAACACCTCTATAAATTCACCCCGATCCTGCTCATACTTCTCCTCCAATCCAACATGGAATCCAATCCAGGCCCCTCCCACCTCATAACACCAATAACCTTTCCCAACATTGACACCCTCTCCTGTATATTAATTAATGCCCAAGCATCTCTAACAACCTTGATCATATAGCCACTTTCCTCACAACCCACTCACCTGACATCACAACTGTCACTGAAACATGGATCAAACAAAATAATCCTAATTTTCAGCACTTACTTCCCTCCTACAAATACCTCTAAGACACCAGACCTGGCAGTAGACAAGGTGGAGGCACTCCATTCTTTATAAAGACTACCTTAAACCAACTATCATTACACAAGCAAATGCCTCCTCAGATACTGTACCCAAATGGATCCTTCAAAAACTTCCTTCCTGAAAGATCAGTCACCTTCTAATGGCATTTACCTACCTTCCTCTTCCAGCCTTTCCTAACAAATTTAAATCCCTTATGCTTACTATCAACTCAGCTGCCCAAAACTATACAAATATTGCTATTCTATGTGATTTTAACCTAAACTACCTAGGTCCCTTGAGCAATGACATTGCTGAATTCCTATCTGTTGTCTATCTTATACAGCTAGTAAAGGATTCTACTCATCCAGATTTGCAGACCAGCAACCACTCCCTCTTGTATCTGCTAATGACTTACAGCCCCACCATTATCAGCAACCACTGCCCAGTAACCTTCCAAATTATCGATCAGTCACCAAAACTGTCCCCAAACTAGTTACCTTCAGACCTGGATCCAACATCAATGCAGACAACTTCAGAAAATATCCAGCAACTTTTGACTGGTTTCCCACTATGTACTTACAGAACCCCAGCTTGGCTACAGCAGCTGTGACACATACCCTCCTTCAACTTTAAGACACATTTTTCCATCTCACACAGCACCTTTTTAAATGCTACAACCTCCCCTGACTGGCCACTGAACTGAAACCTCTGCTCAAAATAAGGGGAATCAGTGGTCTTCATGGAGGCAAAACCCCTCACCAGAAAATCATACTGCATTTACCTTTCTTTATATGTCTTTCTGTCCCCCTTGTCTTTATCTAACTCTCTGGCTGTCTACTCATCATACTTTTTCTGTTTTTAATGTAATTCTTTTTTTTATTTGTAATATATTCTGTATTGGAGATTTTCTTCCTGGGCCTCTGTTAAAAAAGGACTCATGCTCAGTTGGGCATTCCCGGTCAACAAATGTTAAATAAATAAATAAATAAATAAATAAATAAATAAATAAATGTCATCTAGCTAAGCAAGCCATACGTAGGCACAAAACTAGCTTCTTCAAAATCAAGCAACTTGTTCTTTTAGGCAAACCAAACATTTTTGTCAGGAAGTAAATCTTCTTACAGACCATAAATCCACTGATCCCACTTTTCTCCTATCACCAACTAGACATCTCAAAGCCAACTTGCAACCTTTGACTTTCTCAAAGAATTCAGCCAGCTGCCTAGCACAGCAATCTCTATCCCTTTCCTAATTCACCTAGCCCACCTCCTTTTAGCCCACTCTTTTATTTTATGAAAATTGCACACTAAGAACTTATTCCTCTTCTAGAAAACATACCCTTGGGTGTACCATCTGGTGC